>NC_140174.1:53154010-53451510 GCF_963971535.1 Notolepis coatsorum | reverse complement strand
TCTCTCTCTCTTTCCCTCTATCTCTCTCTCTCTCTCTCTCTCCCTATCTCTCTCATTCTCTCTCTTCCTCCCTCCTGTCATTCTACCCCCTTCTCTCTCTCCCTGTCTACCTCGATCACTATCTCTCTCCCCTCTCTCTTTCCATCCTTCCTCTCTATACGCCTCTCCTTCCCTCTCTCTCTCTCAGTGGTCCTGGACGACTCAAAGCGGGTAGCGAAGCGGCGTCTGATTGAGGAGAACCGCGAGAAGCGCAGGAAGGAGGAGATGGTGAAGACGCTACAGAACCGGCCTGAGCCTACGAGCTCCGAGTGGGAGCTGATCCGCCTGGTGACCGAGGCCCACCGGCACACCAACGCCCAGGGCTCTCACTGGAAACAGAAACGCAAGTTCCTGGTGAGACCTGTTTGCTGATTATGCAGAGTCATTGGTGGTGTTTTGTTAAAGGTCATTAGTCATTAGTGATGTAGTAAATAGACTATAAAGAGTATTGCTTCTTTCAGGGAAGGGGCTCGAGGATCATTCACATAATTTGCACTATGGACCACATGCAAAAACTAAAAAGTTGTGCTCAGTAGAGTGAACATTTTCACCAGACGGCAACGTAGTCCAATGAAAGCAGACCTCCCCCGCATGAAGCGGGGCTGGAGTAAGCGGGAAGTGACAGACGTTGTTTTATTTTGGAAAAACCCCGACCGGAAGTCTTAGCCACTAGGTGGCACTCAATGCATGAAGCAAAGCTGGGGTAAACAGGAAACAGAAAGTGACTGATAAACGAAGAGGCACATGCAGAATGTATCTTACCGTCTAGTGTTAGCATGCTAATGCTAATTAGAAAGCAGTCATTGTGGGTTTTTTCTCTATCAGTGTGTTTGTCTGTGTGTTTGTTAGCGTTAGCATTAACATGAAAGTGAGTGACTGCTGTCAGTTTATGTGCAATGTTTCATCCACATCGACCCTGTTGTTTGCAAGATTAGCTGCGGACAGATAGAATAACACACGCACAAACAAACACAACCGATTACATAATCTCCCCCAGGCTTTCGCCAGGCAGAGATCGTCCGTCAACCTGTGTAACTTTTGAAGGTGATTTTCCTCAAAAACATGGTTTGATGATACCTGATTTTACAAATAGTTTTCAAGTTCAAGTTTGTTTATTATTTGTCATAATAAAATACAGAATACTTTATGATGAAATGCTTGTTTCTGTATGAGCCCCTGCATTAATGATAGGTATATACTCCTGCCATTGCCCTTGGCCAAGGCACTAACATTAGAACTGGAATTGGTCCCCGGGTGCCTGACAGTGTCCGCCCACTCCTCCTAAAATAGTTAGGATGGGTTAGATGCAGAGGACAAATCCCTGGTATATGTAAAATGTACTTGGAAAATAGAGAGGTTCTAATTATAATTATAATGATCACCAAGTTATCCCTCTCTATATCAATTCCACTCAAGGTCCAATTGAAACCTGTGTGTGTGTGTGAGAGAGAGAGAGAGAGAGAGAGAGAGAGAGAGAGAGAGAGAGAGAGAGAGAGAGAGAGAGAGAGAGAGAGAGAGAAATAGATTGATGGGTATTTTATTAATTCCCTTTGCTCTTTCCATATCTGACAGATATATAGATTTGAAAATATGTAGATTTACAGACATTTACAAAGATAATATGAAGTCACACATACAGTAGGCATGTATTAGGGCTGCAACGATGAGTTGATGTGGTCGATGATGTCATTGTTGTATGAGTGAATAGATAAAAAGCAGTAATGGCATGTAGGTTACTGATCCTACTCATGTACAGTAGGCATCCACACTACACAGCATTTACAGGCATAAATAAATGTCATGGCTCAACTCCTACTCTGGGTATTCAGTAGGTGGTGTCAGAGGCGCAACTGCCCATGTTACCTAAGGATAGTAGTACCGTACTTAAAAAATTTGTCGATACATTTTGAAATGTTCATTTGAAAATGTATTCAATTGTTGTTTTTCTGGTAAATTAATCATTTAGATTAATCGACTAATCGATCAAATAATCAACAGATTAATTGATAACAAAATAATTGTTAGTTGCCCTAATGCATATACTCAGGACATACTGTATACACACTAAACATCCACACGCAAAAACCCTGGGTATCCACTGTTACCCACATATTCACATGGCGAGCCAGAACAGGATGGAAAGGAATCCCAACCTTTCCATCTGAGCATGACACTAGAGCAAAATGAGACCCAACGTGCCAAGATCTACACGTCCACACAGACAACACGTGCACTAGGAAACGCTTAGAGGGAGAGGAACTGAAGGCATCAAGAGACAGAGAAGAAGATGGAAGATGGAAGAGGAATGAGTGAGGAATGAGTGAAAAAAAGAAGGATAGATGAAGACAGAGGGAGAGATGGAGAGAGACAGAGGGAGAGATGGAGAGAGAGACAGAGGGAGAGATGGAGAGAGAGACAGAGGGAGAGATGGAGAGAGACAGAGGGAGAGATGGAGAGAGAGACAGAGGGAGAGATGGAGAGAGAGAGACAGGGAGAGAGAAAATGAGAGCAAGGGAAAATGACACATTTAAATACTGACACACACACACACACATACACACCACATGCATGGTTGGGAGTTGATTAGATAGATCAAAGACAAGGGATGCGTCAAAGTGGCACATGTGTGTGGGTGTGTGTTTGTATATGTTTGTGTATGCGTTTGCATGTGTGCACACGTGCAAATGCGTTTGTGTGTGTACATGCATGTGTGTGTGAGTGAGATTGTGCACGCTTGTGTGTTGAGAGGATCCATCGGCAGCCAGGCTGTCAAACTGTCTCAGCCTGCCTGGGTGTCTGCCTGCTTGTCTGGGCTTTACTCCGCTTAGCCTCCCCTGATCCAGCTGACAGCAGAATGGGACAGCTTCCTCCAACACCATCTGTCAGTGGATCTCTGGCCCGAACAGAGACAGTGTGTGAGGGAGGGAGGGAGGGAGGGAGGGAGGGAGGGAGAGAGAGAGAGAGAGATGTTCAAATATATAGATATATTAAGAATATGGAAAAGTAGAATGTATATCACAGAGCCTGTAACCTCAGTTAGAACTGTTACATGATATGGTATTTGCCATTTCACCTCTTTTTACGTCATTGTTATATATGTCAATATGTCATTGTCATATTGTCAAGAAAGGATCTGTATGGGACCTTAAGGAGTCAATTACCTAAGTGACCCTTTTAAGCCAACTCCTGTTTACAAATGGCATGACCTCCATTTTCCTCCACACTCTGACGAAGGCCACTATGCCGAAGCGTTGGCCTGTTTGTAGACATGGCCAGAATAAATTGCTGAAATTGAAAGTCAGTCAACTTTGTCCTGAAGATCTGTATGTGTGCTTCCTTTTACCTTTAGGTATTCAGAGTTGGAACTATATGACATTGGTTTAGCACCACAAGCAAATACTAGGAAGGTGCATCCTCTCAAAGATCTAACTTCTATTTTGTCATCCACATAGACTTAGAGAGAGATGGGGAGAGGGGAAGAGAGAGAGGCTGCTGCTACTACTTCTACTACTACCTGTATATCATCCAAATAGGCTTAGAGAGATGGAGAGAGAGAGGCTGCTACTACTACTGTTATATCATTCAAATAGGCTTAGTGAGAGAGAGAGAGAGAGAGAGAGAGAGAGAGAGAGAGAGAGAGAGAGAGAGAGAGAGAGAGAGAGAGAGAGAGAGAGAGAGAGGGAGAGAGAGAGAGAGATACTGGTACTGCTATATCATCCACCTTTTGTCCTCCCTTTACTCTTTTCTTTTCTTTCTTTCTTTCTTTCTTTCTTTCTTTCTTTCTTTCTTTCTTTCTTTCTTTCTTTCTTTCTTTCTTTCTTTCTTTCTTTCTTTCTTTCTTTCTTTCTTTCTTTCTTTCTTTCTTTCTTTCTCTTTCTGAGTTGACATCTTTTCTCTTTCTCTCTCTCTCTCTCTCAATATGCCAACGTTTCTCTTTTTGCAGCTCTTCCCATCTCACGTCCTCTGTCCTGCATTATATATGTCTGTTCTCTGAGACCCCCCTTCTGAGAGAGACGTCTCTATCTCACTCTAGTTCCCCTTTTCCACCGACATGGAACGGATTCCTCTCTGGTTCACGAAACCTTATTTTGAACCGAGCATTTAGACCAAAAATAAATTGTTTGGAAAAGTTGGTTCCCAGCCCCTATTTCCATTTACTGTCATACAACGCGAAAGGAATGCCAAGTTCAGTTAATGTAGTAATTTATGCATGCTGCCTTTAAATCCAAAACCGAGAGGGCCCTTTCAGTTTCCCCAGGCGAGTCAGGAGCCCGTCAGTTTGTGTGGGGAATGTTTATTACTAATAAGTGGACAAGGCAAGCGAAATCACATAATATTCCCCAGCATCGTTTAAATCTGCTGTTTTGGGCGCATTGCAGATTTAGTTTTAGAGGGACCTGTCTGTTGCCAGGAAGGCAAAAGCAAATCCTTCTCCCTGAAGTATTTGCGCTAAACAAGTGTATACAGTGTAAAGTAAAGGAGTTCCAGGTCAGTCCCAGTGCAGTATTTTAAATTTATTTTGCCAGAGTCATTGTTATTGTGCCAGTGTCACTTGGGGGGGCTGAGGCATTGATCAGCCTGGCGGCTGAGGGGAAAAGACAGAGTCTGTGAAGAGCTTTCACAGCCTTTGGGATCCTCAGAGGGGAGCAGGGTGAAGAGGCTGTGGCCGGGGTGGGAGGGGATCTTTCTTGCCCTCTTCAGCGCCCTGAAGTTGTGCAGGGACCTGAGGGAGGGCAGGGGACAGCCTAGAAAGCGGCATGACTCCACGGAGGCCACCTGGGTGCCTCCTAGTATGATGGGAGGGGGCGGGGTTGCTTTCCTCCGGATGTCCACTACCATCTCCACTGTCTTTAGAGCATTTTTTTACCATTTTAAATACGAGTATAGTTTCGGAGAGTTCTAGTAATTTCAGAGAAATTCCGCGATAATAGCCCTTTAGTGGAATACACAAAACACGTAATTTTTCGGCTGATTTATGAATAGTTTTCAAATAAACGCTAGATTATTGATAGTATATGTATATGTGTACTTATGCACGCTAGAGAAGCGGGCTGAAAAATCTATTATCCATGACCTGGTCAGTGCTAATGTCATACACACACACACACACACACACACATACACAGACACGTTGTGATCGCTATGAAAAAAACATCTGATTAACCAAATACTGGTAAAATAGAGTCCTTACCTCACATCAGATGTTCTGCAAAAAGATTAATCCAATTCCTGATCGCCATTCCAAATATTGATCGCGTTTATTGATCCAACGTTATAGTCCAAAACACATAATCGAAAGCTGCTCCGAGCCTCCCCAGTGAATGTGGTAACAGACACTGCTTGCCAGAGATGGGGAAACCCTGGACCGGAATTTTTCTCTGATGCACTTTTTCACCCAATCCAATCCAATGATGTGCATTACCATCCGGGAGACGTTAGGGGGGCGGTATTTGCCCTTTTCGAGCTCAGAGCCATTCCCAATGATAACGTCAGGCTGGATGGATGAAAAATGAATGGATATCGCTAATATAAGAAATAACGATTAAATAACGAGAAAACTCGTTATTGGCAACCAACGCATGGCGAGAAATAACGAGAAATCTCGTTGTTGGCACCCAATGTGTTAAGGCCTGTGATCTTGGCCTTCTTCACCTCTCTTTCTCTTTCATTGTCTATATTTATCTGCCTCTTTCTCTCTCTATCTTTCTTCATATCTCTTTCTTTGTCTCTATTATCTCTTTCTTTATGTCTCTTTCTCTATCTCTCTCTCTATCTCTCTCTTTCTCTCTCTCTCTGTATGCCTGTATCTCTCTCTTTCTCTCTCTATCTCCCTCTCTCTCTGTCTCTCTCTCTGTCTGTCTGTCGGTCTGTCTGTCTGTCTCTCTATCTATCTTCATCTCTCTTTCTTTGTCTCTATTATCTCTTTATTTATGTCTCTCTCTCTATCTCTCTGTCTGTCTGTCTGTCTGTATGTCTCCCCCCCCCCCCCCCACACACACACACACACTAATAGAGAGTGTATTATCCAGGCTGCTTACGATGTGTTAGTTGGGCACTCTGCCTCTTGCTCGCAGCAGGACCCGGAGCCACAGGCCTATGTGAGAAGCAGGGGGCTTTATTAAAAACCTTTGCTACAGGGATGGGGGAGTTATCTAGGCATGAGATGGGAAGAGAGGGGCTTTTCACTCTGGAGGGGGTCCGAGGCGTTTGTGGTGTCTGCCAAGTGTTATGGGGGGAGTTGCTAGGCAACTGGAAGGAAGAAGCGGGGGGCTTTGGGGTGGCGGTACATATGGAGCTATGGAGGGTAGGTGTAAAGCCTGGAGCAGAGAGAGATGTAAAGATGTTATCAGGAGAGAGGGGAAGTAGATTTGATGCCTGCTGTGTGTGACTGTGTGTGTGTGTGTGACTGTGTGTGTGTGTGTGTGTGTGTGTGTGTGTGTGTGTGTGTGTGTGTGTGTGTGTGTGTGTGTGTGTGTGTGTGTGTGTGTGTGTGTGTGTGTGTGTGTGTGTGTGTGTGCGTGCGTGCGTGCGTGCGCGCGTGCGTGCGTGTGCATGCATATGGATGCATGGACGCTTCCTTGGGTACTTATATACCAACATGTATTCATGAGCAATTACTTGCTCTTGTCCATAGTATGTGAGTATGTACTAAATATGCTAAAGTCCTATCCGCGTTCACTAGTCATGTGGAGATGCCCAAGTGCTTTTCACATTCAAGTTCTAGCGTTGTAGTTTAACCCTACAAAGGCCAGGGCTCGCCAAAGCAATGCAATACAATTCAACAGTATTCTCTTTCTATGTGGGGTTCTGCCTTCACTCCAAGGCAGAACTAGCCCAGAGCTATAACCAGGGCTAGCCCCTGTCGATGTGCGTCCACTGTGGAACGTGGCTTAGCCCGGGGGCTGAGAGCTTCTAGAATGCAGGCGGCCCGTGGAATACTGTAGCCGAAGTGTGAGACGGGGGGGGGGACGAGGAGGGTTCAGAGCACGGAGGTCTGATCCGTGTGTTGTGAGTGTGTTTTTCTTTTTTATACCGGTGTGTTTTTTTTTTATACAAGTGTGTTTGCTCACGCAGAGCCATTGCCCCCCCCCCCGCCCGCCCGCCCGCCTCCATATAGCCGTGTGGGGGCGTGTGTGGCGTTAGATGAATGCGGGTCCAGTACACGGTGGTGGTCAGAGCGTGTTGGTCTTGGCAGTTGTCGGCACAGGGCTGCCAGCGCTGAGCAGACGCAGATATGTTTTAGGTGGGGTTTCGGTGCACTCCATCTGTCAGCCCGCTGGGGAAGGGGCAGCTTTCACACTGGATGGACGGAGCTTAGCGGGAGAAATGGGCAGATGGAAACCGCTATCCCCCTCTCTCTCTCTCTCTTCTCCCCTCTCATTCTCGTCTCCCTCTCCTCTCGTTTCTCTTCTTACTATCCTATCATTCTCCCCTCCTGTCCTCCGACTTCTCTCTCTCCTCTCTTCTGCTCTCCTCTAACCTCATCCTCTCTCCTCTCTTGCTCTCTCCTCCTCCCCTCTTCTCCTCTCATCATTTTTCACTCTCCTCTCATCTCTTGTCTCCTCTCCTCTCTCTCTCCCTCTTGTATTCTCTCTCTCTCTCTATATCTCTCGCCCTCTTCCTCTTTTGGTTTCCTCCTGCTCGTATATATATGTCTGGGGAGATGCGGTGTGGCACTTTGTCAATACGCAACGTCCAGGGAACACGCAGACTTAACAGATCCAACGTGAAAACACCGCAGCTGCTCTATCCTCCTCCGCCTTTCTATATTTATTTATTTTGTATTTCTCCTCACGCGCGCACACGTCCACACGCCAACGCGTTCCCCCTTTTTCTCCCGGTGTCATTTTTGTTTCCTTTATGGCAAACAAGCGGAATGAAACGTTACCGAATGTATCCTCCGCCGAGCGCATGGGGCCTCTCTCTCTGCTCCCATAAAGACTCTGAAATAGAGAGGATCTCTCCGCACCGCAGGCCACAGCCAATTTGCTTATTTAAACCCTAAATGGGCCCTAACCATTACGAGGTGTGTCAGAGCCCGGACAACCCAGGCCCGCTGGATCCCAGCGAAGCTGCAACTTATACCGACCGCTATAGAGCTCACTGTCTTGTTAAATGGTGCCAGGCGAAGCACACAGAGCCACACTGTGTGTATCAAGCTTCTAAGTATAGGGGTTCCTGATCTGTGATCGCACACATGCAGACACACGGGTCACCTGAGAGCCAAGCTCATCTGTGATGTCCTGTAAAGTCATCTGTAATTAATGCCAAGACGTATAGACTTTAGTGTCACCATACAGGGCGTGGAGAATGCTACTGGTAGACAGAGTAGACGTGTGTGTGTGTGTGTGTGTGTGTGTGTGTGTGTGTGTGTGTGTGTGTGTGTGTGTGTGTGTGTGTGTGTGTGTGTGTGTGTGTGTGTGTGTGTGTGTGTGTGTGTGTGTGTGTGTGTGTGTGTGTGTGTGTGTGTGTGTGTGTGTGTGTGTGTGTGTGTGTGTGTGTGTGTGTGTGTGTGTGTGTGTGTGTGTGTGTGTGTGTGTGTGTGTGTGTGTGTGTGTGTGTGTGCGTGCGTGCGTGCGTGCGTGTGTGTGTGCGTGCGTGTGTGTGCTCTTGGCTAGCTGACATACTGGCTGTGAGCTATAGTTGAATCTCACAGCATGTGGTCAGGACTGTAGAAAACGCTTTTATGACAGCATGGAACAGAAGCCGCAAGACTCTTCCTACACTGTGTGTGTGTGTGTGTGTGTGTGTGTGTGTGTGTGTGTGTGTGTGTGTGTGTGTGTGTGTGTGTGTGTGTGTGTGTGTGTGTGTGTGTGTGTGTGTGTGTGTGTGTGTGTGTGTGTGTGTGTGTGTGTGTGTGTGTGTGTGTGTGTGTGTGTGTGTGTGTGTGTGTGTGTGTGTGTGAATTCATAGCATCATTGCCACTTAAAGGACACATCTGCAGTGAAAGTAACCATAGCGGAAATGTCCTATCAACCGATAGAAAACAGGGATGTCCCGATACAAGTACAAGCAGGGATGTGCACAGGTACGGGCTATTGTTGCCCGGGCAACAGCCCGTTTACTCTGATTGGCTGAGTTGCCCCTCTGGAGAGCCTTTTTTTTATTTTATGATTTTTTTTTTACATAAAAAGTTTACAAGCAGCTCCGCTGCAAATACAAGGAGGGACAAGAAGACGCAGCGACACTGCTGCCCCCCCTGGTGCCCCCATGGTTGAAAAACATCACGCTTTTATAAATAGCCCCTCACGTCCCTGAGTACAAGCACTTCGTTTCCTAAACATGAGTACTTAATAATACCATTAAATTGATTGAAGTTAAATAGTCAAATATTTTATGTTGGTCATAATGACAAGGTTTTGCTTCCATCGTGCTCTCTATCTTTCTCACATGCTCACCACACACACACACAGTTTGCAGTGCAGTAGAGTGTTTATTTTTTTTGTGTCAGTAAAGCGTCTCTTTGCGGCTACACAGGTTTCCTTCATTGTTGGAATCGCATCACAGAGGAGCTCACTTTTCAGGTTACCTCCTCAAACGGAGCAGAACAGAAAGTATTTTCCAGAGGTTTCCACTGTTGAGTGGTGAGATTTGTCAGGGAGCTCATAATCTGACCCAAATATTCCCAGAGCCTGCTTCTGCTCGACGAGAGACTGTAGCATGTAGCAGGGGTGTAAAATTACCCAGAAATTATACTTAAGTGAAAGTAGGGGTACCGTCTCAAAATCGTACTCAAATAAAAGTCAGAGTATCTGGCTAAAAACACACTTGAGTAAAAGTCAAACAGTTTCTACTTTTAAATGTACTTAAGTACTAAAAAGTTTAATTAAAAACTTTTTTTTGACTGTATTATTCTGATAGCAGGTGTTTAATCAAAGATCCCCGCTTTCTAGTCTTGAACAATCACCAATCAGCATGGGTATGGGCGGGTTCATTTTGATGGCGATTTGATTGGCTGTTTTAAAATAAAGCGCGGCCGCAGGATTAATAACGTTAACGTTAGTTCGGCCAGAGAAACAAATATACAAATTCAAATGGTTGGACCTGCGAGATTTGTACTTTGTAGGTCTACATTTTAAATGTAAGGAGTAAAAAGGATGTTTTTTTTCTCTGAAATGTAATTGAGTAAAAGTACAAGTATACAAACCTAATAATACTAGAGTAAAGTACAAATCCCCCAAAACAGTACTTAAGTATTGTAATGAAGTACAATTACTCAAGAACTTTACACCCCTGGAGACTGTAGCATGTAGTATGTGCTGTTCCAGCAGGTCTGCATGTCTCTTGACACAATCTAGCTAAGCTTGCTGACCTTGCTCTTCTTCTGCCTACCTGCTCAGCTGACGAGAGGTTAGTGTCATGTTGCCGTAAAACGCTGCACTGCTCTAAAAAGGTATCGGTGCCATTGTGTCAGGTGTAGTTTTACGAGTACGAGACAAGTACACAAGCACAGTATTGGACCCCCGAAAAAGATTGTGATATCATATTTTGTAGATTACGGTAGTGGGCGACCCCTCCCTTCAGCCTATGGCAGAGGAAACACTGTTATTGTCCCCTTCACTGTGTAGACTAGTCTTTATGGATCATCTCTGGACAGGAGATGGCGTGGTTCTGAAGAGGTTTGAACCCCCTCGAATTGCACTTGACAGGGCAACGGGACAGAGTGAGCAGGACAGGGCAGCGGGACAAAGTGAGCATGACAGGGCAGAGGGACAGAGTGAGCTGGAGCATGGGGAGTGTACAGTTGAAGGTGTAAGCATGGAATAGCTTCATGATGTATGTGTGTGCCATGCCGACGATGATGATGATGATGATGATGATGATGATGATGATGATGATTCATTCATTCATTCATTTATCATCAATTAATGTTGATGATAAAAAGACAAGATAAACATAATCGTAATGCTATGACAAAGTGAGACCTACTGCTGGTGGTCAGTCAATGTCAAATGGCGCAGCATAAATTATTTGGCATTATTTTTGTAGCTAGCATAGTTCCCTAATGCAATCACAACCAACTAACTTTATATTGTCAGCATCTCATTGGCTAAGCCCACGTTGCTGTGAGTGACCTAGGTCTGTATCATATCATCATAATATCATAAAGATTATTAGGCTAAGGGTTCCATTGATAAAGATGCACGAAAATGCTGTATAATACACAACACCTGTAGCTCTACTGTGCTAAAATGTATGCCTGCTTATGTATTAGCCTACAGCAGTGGTTTCCAAACCTTTTCAGTCAGGCTTCCTTTGCCTTGGATAATTGGAAACATTACAGAGCTTTGAAAGGGGCCAAATTTATTGGTGTAGTCAGGAAAGCTTTTAAAAAAAGACCACACCATCTGTTTTATATTTTTGTACTAAACTGGTCTCTTTTCATTCAAACATTAAACTTGAGGTTCATTTTAGTGTTTTGGATTTGCATGTATTGGGTCTCATAGTTAGATAACCACTTTAAATGTGATTTGTCGCGCTTTTATTTTGAAGGCAAAATCACATGGACTGCTGTAGATAGGATGCCAAGGGGGACATCTGCCATGTTTTTGTCTTCGTAATGTGAGCCATGTTAATGTTACCTGGAACTCTTGTTGTGGCGGTGTTAGCTCCTCTTTTAGTTCCTGACAGTGTCAAAAACCTTTCCATTTTATTTTCAGATTTTTAACATAGCGACAGCTAGCTAGCTTGCTATTACAGGCAATATAACTGCTTTTGTGTGATGCCAACAGTGTTTGTTTACAACTCTTGTGTGGAACACATTGTATTTACTGTAAATCTGAATACATTTGGGTCTGCTCGGAAAGCCAGACCTCTCTCCACATTGTGTTAGCGTTGTGCCAGCATTCCACTAGACAAGTGGAACAACCATTAAACTATAATAAGGGAACAACATATTTTTTCCCCTGCATCACATTTCTGTGTGTGTGTGTGTGTGTGTGTGTGTGTGTGTGTGTGTGTGTGTGTGTGTGTGTGTGTGTGTGTGTGTGTGTGTGTGTGTGTGTGTGTGTGTGTGTGTGTGTGTGTGTGTGTGTGTGTGTGTGTGTGTGTGTGTGTGTGTGTGTGTGTGTGTGTGTGTGTGTCTGTGGTTTGCCTGGGGCCCCCATGGGGGGGTGCATCCTACAGTTTGGGAACCACTGACCTAGAAAGAAAGAAAAAGATTACGTTTTAATTTCAAGGCCACAAAGTTGGCCTATGTTTATTTTCAGCCAGGTATGATTGTGTCACTTCTGATCACCAGGAAGTCAGTCAAGAGCGAGTGAGTACACTGGTACACTTGTCCACAGCACTTACTACTTAGCTTTGCAGTGGTTTAGTGGGAATAGTACAGTTGGTACTCATACAGGGACCGCAAGGATGGTTTACTGGTGGGTGGTGTCGGATCGATTGTGGTGGGCCGGTCTGGGCCAAAAACGGCAGGGTCGATTTTTTTGTCCCAGTCCAGCCCGGATGTTTGCTATTTTTTGCTATTATCAAGGCTGTCTTTTAAATTAAAAGATAAGGCTTATATATGATGTTTATCAATTGAATTTACAGTCACTACAACTGAAAATTGGTTAGAATTTGGCAGTGGCATTCATGTGGCATTTAGCAGAAATCACTGTTGTTAGAAGTCTACTGTTAAGAGTGCAATGTACTCTCTTGATATATAATTAGTGCTGTCAGGCGATTACAAAAATGTATCTAATTAATTACAGGATTTGTAATTAATTAATCTAATTAATCACATTTGAATCATTTTAGGCCTGATATTCTATATTCTATAATCATATTTCAAATTGCATGTGTCCGGATGGCAGAATTCAGTACTGTATCTACAAAACCTTCTGTTTAATCATCTTCCATTTATTAATTTGCTTAGATTTGTAGATTAGTCTGGTACATTTTTGCATGGTGTTATTCACAGTCAAAGATAACAAAAAATGTTATTGATATTCTCATTTGGTTCATTACAATTTACTCAAGCCTAGTAACAGACACAATATTTCTGACACTGGGAATACATTCCCTGAGATCCATAGATGTCCCTAGAATCAGATACCAAGAACATGCAAATGGACCATATAAAAAAAAGTCTGTAAATGTGTATTCTACGTTCTTATGGAATGAATGAGATAAAAAAAATATATATTTAAAAAAAATTATACGATTTTTTATTAATTTTGAGTTCATTTTCATAACGCGATAATTTGCTGTGTAATTAATTAATCTAATTAACGCGATAAACTGACAGCCCTATATATAATATACTGTTACTGTATGTGTAAACAGTATCTCGAGGTACTACTAACTGTTGACATCGAACACTTCGATCATGGGATACAAACTCGTCCCGATTTCCCATTGCGTACAGTACATCTTGAACATGGGCATGACATACAGCTGAACCGGCGCTGGGTTTGTCTTTGTCTTCGTCTCTCAGCTACTCCTCTTGAGAATGTGACACGCATTCAGGAGTCCTGAACCTCAGCTGCTCTTGCTGTCAGAGCTGTATCTCCTCGGCCCGGTAAAACGCTGACCTTAAATAATACAAGCCGGTCCGTTTTTTATTTTAGGCCCGGCTATACTGCCCTGTCAAGGCTAACTGCAGTAACTTGAAAAAAGTCAAAATTGAGTTATGAGTGAAATTGACCTTGTCAATAAATGTTTTATCTTGTGACCAAGTTTCAGATGTTAATGTCGCTCAGTTTTGGAGATATGGGGTTTTAAAAACTGCAGTAACTACAAAATCACACTCAAAACCCAGGCAGACCGTAGTAACTTCCAAACAGTGAAAAATGGCTTTAAAGTGTTTTGACTTGCCATCCAAAATGTGTTATAGGTAGATAGATGATAGTACCCAGATTTAACATGTATTAATGAAGTAATCTTTAGGCATACAAAAATATGACATAATTATTTTAATTAACCCCAAAAAAGCAGATACTGCACTCTGCTGCACGATTTCCTTAAATAATTATACAGGTAATGTACAGGCAAAGTGCAGTAACTTCAAATACAATGTTGTTTTCCCTCCAGCTTTCATAACTTAACCTAGCCATTTTGAAAATTAAATTTAACACCTGAATATATTGGAATGATGATGATACAAATAAAATGGCTAGGTTAAGTTATGAAAGCTGGAGGGAAAACAACATTGTATTTGAAGTTACTGCACTTTGCCTGTACATTACCTGTATAATTATTTAAGGAAATCATGCAGCAGAGTGCAGTATCTGCTTTTTTGGGGTTAATTAAAATAATTACGTCATATTTTGTCACTTTAAAGCCATTTTTCTCAGTTTCACTGTTTGGAAGTTACTGCGGTCTGCCTTGACAGGGCAGTATAGCATGAGAGGAGATGCACTCAATCAAAGCTATTATTCAAATGTTCCATAATTGTCGGCCTCTCAGGCGCATAGCAAGAGAATTGCTTCGGCTAACACTTATTCACGTAATCAATCTCCCGACCAGTTTATGAATATACCATGAGCAATGAAGCAATCGTTTCTATACTTTCATCTCACTCCATTTATAGTATCTGCCCGGTCTGAATACAATTACTGTGTCCAAGCTTTATTCAGAAGAACCATGAATAGATATTTTTCTTCTTTTTTCTTGGCCTTGATTCACATTTCTCCATGCGCACATGTATTACAGGCCTGTAATCTCCGCACTGCAAGGAACCTAAGTAAGTGGGGGCTATATCAGTCTTGTAATGTGTTTCCTGTAGTACAACTATACAGCCGTCATCATCAGAGCAAGTGCTTATCATTCACAAGGTTTTAAGCCATAAATATTGGATCAGATTTTTTTCCCTATAAAAAATTGCATTTAAAATGAAAAACAGTGCTTGTAAAAGTACTTGAAAGTCCGTGAATTTCATTTTGCAATGTCTGATGTCTGGACCCTGATGAATAGAAAATAGAAACAGTAAATTAGGAAACATTATCTTTACTGTCATCTACCTTTCTCTGTTCTACTCTACTACTCTACTCTTCTCTCCTCCTCTCCTCTCTTCTCATAAACACCTGGAAACACCTGGAGCTCATGCTAGACTTTTATTTGCAGATTTCTCCTCTGCTTTTAATAAAATGCAGCCCCACATTTTAATTGAGAGGCTTGACTCTCATTTTAGTCTCCCACACCAGCTTCTCATGCTGATTTTAAATTTCCTCACTGAGAGGGTCCAGCAGGTCTTTGTCAATGGGCAGATGTCCAACATGTCGATTTCCAACACTGGCTCCCCCCAAGGTTGCGTTTTGTCTCCCCTTTTATTTATTATGTACACGGACAGCTGCAGATCGCTTCATGACCAAAGGCATCTGGTTAAGTTTTCAGATGACACTGTCCTGGTATCCCTACTGCAGCGCTCCGAAACTGATCATGGACCTGTACTTCACGACTTTGTGAATTGGTGTGATGAGAATTACTTGGACCTCAATGTCTCTAAGACTAAGGACATGATAATTGACTTCAGACACAACCCCGATCATCAAGCCAGTGTAGCTAGTGTAATTCACGATGAGGACGTCCAGACTGTTGAATCGTACAAATACCTGGGAACTGTGTTTGATTGTAAACTGAAGTTCAACCTAAATACAGAGTCTATTGTTAAAAAAGGTCAGCAGAGGATCTACCTGCTAAGAAAGCTGAACTCTTTTAATGTTAGTGCGAAGATCCTGAGCACTTTTTATAGTTATTTTATTGAAAGCCTCCTAACTTTTTCTTTTATCTGCTGGTTCAGTGGCCTGTCTATTAAAGATATGAACAGCCTACAGTATATTGTGAAAGTGTGCTCCAAAATAATTGGAGTAAAACAGAGAGACCTATGTTCTCTCTGGACGGACCAGGTGGTCAAGAAGGGGACGAGCATCATTAATCAACCCCTCCATGCTCTGTCTCAGCGGTTTTCACTGTTGCCTTCTGGCCGCCGTTATGACGTCCCACCAAGTAGGACCAACCGCTACGCCAAATCTTTTGTCCCCTCGGCTATCAGACTTTTAAACATTTTAAGTAGCCTTTTGCACTTGGTTGTCTGTTTTTACTTTTACTTTTATTGCTGGATTGTATCACATGGAGTGTTTCTCTTTTTATTTGCCGTGCTGTCGTTGAGATGTTTTGTTGTTTGTTTGTCTTTGTTGCTTGTTGGTGAAGCTGCAAATATGAATTGCCCCACACGGGATCAATAAAGTTGTCTGAATCTGAATCTGAATGAATCAGACTGGGAATTAGAACACTGTGAATTCTCTCTACTCAAATGATCTCTATTCCACTCTCTTTACCCTTACTGTTCTCACCTTCGGTCCTCTCTAATCAGGCTGCCATATGTCTTCTTGTGGTTTCAGTCAGAGGACATCGGCCAGTCCCCGGTGACCCCTGCGTCAGACGGAGACAAGGTGGACTTGGAGGCGTTCAGCGAGTTCACCAAGATCATCACCCCCGCCATCACCCGCGTCGTCGACTTTGCCAAAAAACTGCCTATGTTCTCGGAGGTGAGTGCCAGTCGGTTGCGTTGCATGTGTGTGTGTGTGAGACAGATGGAGGGGTGGTGGGTTGGTCAGGTCTGAGGTTTAAGAGCAGTAGGAGGGCATCATGTTTTGGCAGAGACGACGACGGATGATATAGAACTGGCATAGTGTGTGTGTGTGTGTGTGTGTGTGTGTGTGTGTGTGTGTGTGTGTGTGTGTGTGTGTGTGTGTGTGTGTGTGTGTGTGTGTGTGTGTGTGTGTGTGTGTGTGTGTGTGTGTGTGTGTGTGTGTGTGTGTGTGTGTGTGTGTGTGTGTGTGTGTGTGTGTGTGTGTGTGTGTGTGTGTGTGTGTGTGTGTGTGTGTGTGTGTGTGTGTGTGTGTGCGCGTTGTCAATCATGTCTTGGTGGATAAAAAAATGCCAGTAGAGAGACTGTTTTCATATATGAATTTTCCTGTTTTCGGATTTCTCGGTTTTTAAAGAGAGATATAGAAAGATTGAGGGGGATACTAATTAATTTCGCCCCGGGGGGGCATAATCCCATGGGACAATGCATTGGTAACTTGTTTCAAATTACAATATATACCCCTGTGAATATTATTGCACGGATCGGAATACGGGCGCGCGTGGGAGTCAAAGATATTTTGACAGTGATATGCGGAGAAGCCCCATCCCTGCGCTGTGTGGTGTGTGTGTAAATGCGTGTGTTTCCCAGAGAGAAGCTTGTGTCCCTCTCTCTCTCTCCCTCTCTATCTCTCTCTATCTCTCTCTCCCTATCTCTCTCTCTCTCTCTCGCTCGCTCGTTCTCTGCTGTCTGTCGGCACCCGTGCACGTCAACCCGTTTGAGGAAGTAATTCCACTCGCTCTGTTGTTGAGCGAATTGTTGATTGTGGGCGGTGACTACAACCAGTGCCTTACTCACGTCAGCAAAACAGTCAAATCAGAATGGCTTAGTTGAGTGAGGGAGGATCTCATGAACTCGAGACTAGACTGATGAGTCAAAATGAGAATTAGAGAAACAGACCCCATTGATATAAACCCCCATTGCTAGGAAACAATGCTAAACACTGGAAAAGGACATTTATAAGACACGGGACCTTTAATCTTTTTTCCTTTGGATTTAACCAAGAAAAACAATACAAAATTATGTTTTTAACTAACTTTAATAACAGTACATCTGCAAACAGTGCCAGTGCAGTTCAATGTTCAGTGCTGCCAGTTCAGTTATATGATTTTTTTTTTTTTTCAATTCAGTTCAGTTCAATGCAGTTCAACTGCCAGTGCAGTGCAATAACTAAATAATAATTTAATAGTTAAATAATACAAATACAAATACAATAATTTGTTTAAAAGAAATCAGATTTTCTTTTTATGTGATTTCTTTCAGAGATGTCCTGGTTCATGCTTCTCCCCATCTCTGGCTGTCATCACCATTGTGATACATGATGGTTAGGCACTTTGTGTTTTCCTCAGTGAGGCATTCTCTTTTGTTGGTCAGCAGCAAAGACTTGCTGAAGCTTCTCTCTGTATAATAATCTTTTTTGTTTTTTGATCCACTTTTTCTCCCATTTTTCTATATTTTTCTCCCATCCCAATTTCGTATCATCCAATTCAACCCTCCCCTGTCACGAACGCTGTTTCTTGCCTCCCACAAGCCGGCTGCAATGTGGACTAAGTCATACATAGCACAAGTCCCCTCCGGTACTTGAGGTAACAGCAGTCGCATCTTTTCACCTGTGCAGCTCGATCTCTCAGTGTCGAGGAGTAACGCGTGGGAGGCTCACGCTGCCCCCGACACTTCCTGATTCTACTGCGCAGGCGCACCAACCGACTTGTAGGAGTCGCTTGTTCACAACGTTCGATCCCCACCCTTCAGTTTTCCCTCCCCGTAATACGGCCAATGTGTATTACTGCGGACGACCAGCTAAACTGAAAACAATGTGGAGAGCTGGATTCGAACACGCGAATCCTAGCGTCTCCACACTGGTGGCGAGTGCCTTGCCCACTACACCACCTAGCCGCCACCTCTGTATAATAATCTTTTAAGTTTAAATATCAACATTATCTGGCCATCCTCAGTAAATACTATCAAACTCCTCTGACCTCATCTGGTCTTTCCAAAGACCAGAGATGGGACGGGCGCTCACGTGTACACACACACACACACACACACACACACACACACACACACACACACACACATTGTCCAACTATCCAGTTCGTTTTTATAGTGTAACATTTGGCTACTTGAGAGAGAGAGAGAGAGAGACTCTCGTTATGCGCAATGTGAGTCAGTCTGACTTGTGGAACACGCACTGCGTAGGATTTGGTACAGTAGCTGTCATTTCTGCGTCTCCGGCGTAGACCGTGCCGCATCACCGTTTTAAAGTCGTAGTGAAGATCGATTTATATGAAAACCGATTTATGTATAATTGAAGCAAATTCCACGCCATTCCGCAATCATTCAGAATTCCGTGTTAATATCTCAATTCCGTGAAATCGTCCGCGATTCCATAGGGCCCTAGATAAAGGTCAACGTGATTTGTGTCATACCTTGATGGCAACGTTTTTCAATAATAATGACACACAATTGTCTCCCATGCTTAACTAAATGTATTAATTAATTTAATTAAATAACGGTCCAATCAGAAGATGTGTCAACAAGCTGATTATTGCCATGTTGACCTTTGACTCATAATTGTTGTTAGGCCCCATATTTTTCACCCCATTACACACAGAATCAAGTGTTTTTACTCCCGTAGTAATCAGACTAAAAACCATGTGAAATCATGAAGGGATGTGGTCATGTCTGTGTATGTCCAGCATCATTAGCAAGATGGTGCCAATGTGTTTTGAGATGTATCTCTTCTTCAGCAGTGTTACAACACAGCCCAGATATGCGCAGAAACTAAAGCCACACTCCTGTCACTCAAAATAAGTAGTTTCCCACCACCCCTTAAATAGATTTTGTGGAGCAATAAACGCATGATGAGTATTGATTGATTGATTGAGAATGGGTACAATACAGTACGGCTCAATACAAACAATTGTTAAGGGGATGCAGACCAGAGAAAGACTTTCGTCTGGTTTACATCAGGGTCCCCCATTTTCAATTCATCAAGAAATGTATGACATACAGTACGTGAAAGAAACTGTACATTGGAGGGGGTTGGGTGGGTGGGAGGGTGGGTGGGCGGGTGGTTGGGGGGGGTTGGACATTTACTGGGGCCAGTTTCGAATTGAAGCCACCCGTAGGTGCTCTTTGAGAGCGGTTTTGAAGGAGGGTAGGGATTCACATAATTTTACGGCTGTGGGTAGGGCGTTCCACATTGTTGTGGCATAGTATGCCCAGGGTTTCCTCCATAAAACATTGTTAGGGCCTGTTGGGAGTGTCTTTCAACACAAATACATGAAATATTTAGGAACATACGTATAGTTTTGATATCACGCTTTTGGCTCAATGTGGAAGGCATCAAGCTGATTGAGGTTTGTGACAAATGTTTCATATCCAAGGTTTTTGTAGTTTACCAGGCAGGCAGGCCTTGTGAATGAGCTACCCTCAAAACCTTTTCAATTAATATAATTATCTGACCCCCCCTAATTAAAAGAACTACCCACTCACCGGCGAGGATGAGTCAGAAATGAAATGCTGTTTATGTAGAGGTTATGCAGCCTACTAAATAAAACAATTGACTAACGTTACCTAGGTTGTAAGTATCACATGTTCAAATCCTTACCACTCATGGTAGCTAGCTAGTAGTTCATCTTTAAGTCAGACAAGACAGATACAGACAAACCGAATGTTAAAACGCTTGTCAGTTACGGCACTGAAATAAATACAAATTCACACATTACGTTGACATTCAATATCCACTCCAGAGTCTGCCAACGCTTAATCAACCGGGTCTCGACTTAAGAGATTTCAATATCCACTTAAATTAGTGTGTATATTAGTCATCATCTATGTTTGTCAGGGAATACAAAAGGACCCCTCTCTTTCCAACCCATCTGTTCTACGTTTTCTCTGCTCCCATCCCTCTTTCTTTCTCCTGGCTCACTCTAACCATAACCATCCCCTCCCTACCCCCCCCCCCCCCCTCTATCTCTATCATTCACTCCCACATCTCGCCCTCCCTCCCTTCTCCTCTCTCTCTCTCTGTTTACCCTCTGTTCTCCAACATTTCTCTCTCTTCCTTTGCCTCTTTCCCATGTTTCCTCCCATCTCTGTATAACGATTAGGCTGCGGCTACATTGATCCGTTGTGTCTGTTCGTCTACGTCTGTTTTTTATTTGGTTTCAACAAGGAAGTATCCGTTTGTTGGGACAGGGTTGATGTCCGTCTCTGCCAGACTTGTGTCCCATTTTGACAGACAGAACATTTTCGGAGAGGGTGACATTTTGTAACTAAACACAGATGTGTGCAAGGTTCCTTCATTGTCCCTTGACAAAGTATTTTAACAGACAAAATGGAGTGCAGGCTTGCTATAGTCCTTTTTATGCAGGTTTATACCTGGGTCAAATACTTTGTGTTAAACAAGTGAAATAAACCACTTTTTGAAGCACATTATCTGGTGGGGACAGTACAACGAGATGATGTCTTGTTTGTTTTGGTCTGGGTCGGAGCTCGGTCAAGCTTTCTTTGTCTTTTTGAATGGTATTATAACCCCTAACATCAAGCTGTCTCTAGGGACCAGGAAAATGAGTTTGAGGCCAAATCCAAGGAAATGGTGTCACGCTTTCAGGAACGGGGATATAGAAACACTATCCTCCAGAGAACATAAACTATAACCAAACACCTGGACAGACATTACTATACAGAAAATGCTCCCAAACAAACAAAACATATAGTGGTATTTGTCACAAGATACAGTACAGAGGCAGAAAACATGAAATGGATTATGAAGAGGCATTGGGGTATTATTGAGAGTGATGGTATGATTAATCTTGGTTCCATGTCTTCCCTCGAACCACCATTAATCAGTTTTAGGAGATGCCCTACTGGTACACAGCCATCTTCAACCAAGCACCAATCACCCATCTGTAACCACTGCACGAATGTAATACAGACCAAGACGTTTATGGATTTTACATCTCAGAAGGAGTTCACCATTAATCACTTCATTAACTGAAAACCTTGTTTGCCATCTATAGGCTAGAATGTCCCTGTTGCAAAAAAATTATTATATTGGAAGAACAAAAATAAGTTTGCAGGATAGGCTAGCAGAACACAAATATGCCGTTCACACAGGGAATGTAAACTACCCTATGGCTAGACACTATTTGGACTTCCATAACAGTAACCCATCCACATTACCTTTGGTATTGACCATATCCCATCTTCCATACGAAAAGGTGACAAAGGAAGTAGTTTTGGATAGACAAATTACAGGCTACTAAACACCCAGGTCTAAATGAGGACCTGCTTTGTTGCAAACACCTATTGGTTGTTTGTGTTTCTGTAACCATTGCTATTGTTTGTATTCGCTATGTTGCTCTTTAATTTAGCTTTGATGAAGGGTGGGGGCCAGAACAACGGCATCTGCTGGAGTTTTTATGTCTACGCCCTCTCTAGGCCACAACATCATGTCCAAGTGGAAGAACTGTTTGACTCCCTGACGAAGGCTTGATGCCGAAAAGCATCTGAGTTTGTTTTTAATAGGTTTAATACAACCATGCCACGATAATAAAGGCATTTAGAGTGCCTTGGAGTTGTCTTTGTTTTTGATGTCTTTACAGTATGTATCCCATCCAAAGAGCACCTTAAACTAACACAATTTGAGTCCAGGAAGCGCTCCTACCCAAACATTTATTATACAGTCCAGCCATATACTAGGTTTTGACCTAGTCTTGTTTGTCTGCTGGACTATACCACCTTACTATCAATTACTATCTGGTGGACATTACAAGGGGGGGTCTCAGAATTTTGCGCTGCAGCTTCTTGGTCTTCCCCATGCCCTTAACATTTTTTATAATAATTGATAAAAAAAATTATTATAATTATTTTTTACATGGAATATAAAACAAAACATGACAGCACATAATACAATAATAATAATAATAATAATAATAATAATAATAATAATAATAATAATAATAATAATAATAATAATAATAATAATAATAATAATAATAATAATAATAAACAGAACATCACCAGACAATAATAATAATAACAATAATGACAATTGAATGACAGTAGAAATAACAAAAAATTATATATATATATATATATATATAATAAATACAGAACCTAAAAATAAAAACAAATTATATTATCACCGACACCACAAAAGACATTTCCTCCCCCGCTCCCACCCCAGGACCCCAGGACCCCCGGACCCCCCAGGACCAACACCCCAACCCTGCTCCGCTGCTAGATAGTGGACTTAACTTTCTCGGCCGCTGAGACCCACAGCTCAATGCTGGCCTGTCCCACCCCAATTACACGTGCAGTAGAGATTTCCATAAATGACATCCAGTAGTGTCGGAGACCAATTAATCATTGTGAGTTTCTCAGGTTGCTATTCTGCCTATGAGAGATAGTGGTAGGTTCATCCATTTGTGTAAGTCCTCTTCTATTGTTTTAAGCAGTGGGTTGAAGTTTGATGTACCAGGTCTGTCAACTCGGGGGAAATGTTAATACCCAGATACCGGATATTGCTAGTGGATAAGGGGATGGATGGGTTTCGGGCTGCCGAATTCCAACCATCTTTGCAAAGTGAATTGTAGATTTTTGAGAATATGTTTATTAGTTTGGTGGCTTCTTGTAGGTCAGTCAATTTTGTAGGTAGAGTAAAACATCATCAGCATTATAGACTGATCTTATGGTGTGTATTGAGAGTTTGGATTCCTTTAACTCATTGACTGCCACGCTGTTTTCCCATCATTACTCCCTGGAGCCATCGGGACCTGGAGCTTCAGAATTCACCTGATGTTAATGGTCTATCTAATGGGTCTACTAGGTCTTTATAGGTCTAGGTCTTTGTTATAGAATGACTCAAAAGTATTGTATATTTCTGATAGTATTGTCTCCCCTGCTAGGACTGCTAAATGATAGATTTTTAGTTTTTTTTTGCAGATATTTACTTTATTTGTTAGTGTGTTCAATATTTGTATGTAAATTGAAAAAAAAAGTTATTTCATTAACACTTTCAGCGCCAGAGGTCGCTGTTTACCTTGCCGTTGAAATGCCAACGCCTTTTACAGTAACATGGGGATACGTGGCTGTGTTTGCAGGCCTAAAGCTATATTATATATTATAGCTATGGATCTAATAATATAGTCGATTGTCATTGAGTTTCTTCCGGTCAAGATGCAAAAAACATAATTTTTCCATCCATACATTCCCGTTTTATACGGTCGTGAATATGAGTGTAGTTTCAGGGCGGTCTGGTGTAATTTCCAAAATGCTGCATAATGGCCAGCAACGTGTATTCTAGTAAAAGCGTTTCTTCCCTGGACTATACTGTTCTCAAATCAAATTTAGATTATCGGTATTATGTTTCATCATGGATGCATGAAAGGGGGGGGGGGCTTTGATCACTAGATGAGGTAGATAGATAGATAGATAGATAGATAGATAGATAGATAGATAGATAGATAGATAGATAGATAGATAGATAGATAGATAGATAGATAGATAGATAGATAGATAGATAGATAGATAGATAGATAGATAAACCATAAACAAAGTGTTGTGTGTTATATCATATACAGTACAGTCTCCACAGTCCTGGTTTATAAACAAATTAATAATGTCAATGAATAAGAAGATACGTTTTTTTATATATTTGTGTTTGTTTGTTGAAAATGTGCCCAGCTGCCTTGTGAAGACCAGATCATCCTACTGAAGGGCTGCTGTATGGAGATCATGTCCCTGCGTGCCGCCGTGCGCTACGACCCCGAGAGTGAGACGCTGACGCTCAGTGGAGAGATGGCGGTGAAGCGTGAGCAGCTGAAGAACGGAGGCCTGGGCGTGGTGTCAGACGCCATCTTTGATTTGGGCAAGAGCCTGGCGCAGTTTAACCTGGACGACACGGAGGTGGCACTGCTACAAGCCGTGCTGCTGCTGAGCTCAGGTCAGCTGGAAACCGTATCTTATTACTTATATTCATAGTCCTGGATGTGCTCAGGTCCGTTACTATCCTTAGAACATATTACTTATATTCATAGTCCTGGATGTGCTCAGGTCCGTTACTATCCTTAGAACATATGACTTATATTCATAGTCCTGGATGTGCTCAGGTCCGTTACTATCTTTAGAACATATGATTTATATTCATAGTCCTGGGCCCTCATTTATCAATGTTGCGTACGCACAGATATGTGCATAACCCGTGCGTACGATCGCGGAAATAAGCTTCCGTGCATTAGTTTCAACACTGGCGTGTTCAACTTCTGTATGACCCGTAATTCATTATAGTTAATTGTAAAATAGCGACAGTGTAATTATAACGGGCTCACGCACGAACAAGAGGTTGGCCTGCTTGTTTGGCACAGGGGCAGACGCAGAACACCCACCTCCAAACGCGATTAAATATTGTTTAAAATAAAAAGCGAAATACTATTATTTTGTGTGTCATGTTTCCAAATAAGATTGGCCACAACGAAATGCTTTCTACTTCAATTTGTTGGTTAGAATAGATTACCTCAGTTGAAACGTCAAAAGACAGTCTTTATTTTTTTTGTGAGCTCCGCGCACAGACGTGATAATAATAATAATAATAATAATAATAATAATAACAATAATAATAATAGCTTCATTTTATATAGCGCCTTTCAAGAGACCCAAGGTCGCTTTACATAGATAGGGGGGGGGGGATAACAAAGTAACAAACATAGTGGACAGACACAACATATAAATATGATGATGGGATTCAAGTTCGCGTTTTTATTGATCACATATAGGCAGGCTATACATTAGGGGTGGGAATCACCAGTTTCATCACGATACGATACGATATCGATTCTTTGGACAACGATACGATATTTTCCGATATCACAAAGTCTGCCACGATACGATACGATTTGATTCGATTCAGGTGCCTGCGATCGATATGAGACGATATTATATGCCCATTTAACACAATCAGTAACATTTAAATCAACAAAAAAAAGGCAATTTTAATATCATTTGACATTTTTATTTTTGAGCTCTTCCAGACATTTAAATGAAAAGCAATCTATTGTTTTTAATACAAATAGACCTCCTGTTCACTGTTTTTTTTTTTTTATATTAATATCCTATTCACTGTCACAGAGAAGACAGGAATAATAGCCCCAGCACTGCTGTGGCTAATGGGGATCCAAATAAACATAAACAGAGCTGTATTTTGGCTGGAAAAGGCATATTGGGAGTCCGAAGGTGCAGTACCGGCCAGATCCTGTTAGTGGGGCTATTTCGAGAATGCACCCTCCTTCCCAGTCCCCACTTCTCTCTGCCTATGGCTCTCGGTTAGCTTACGCTAACGTAACATTCTTTTCGATCTTTAACGTGGCGTGGGCATAATGGAATGGCGAGGATTGCAAAGCAGGTTAGATGCATTTGACCCATGGCGGAATAAAACAGCAGGGACATGTTTTGGGTTGCAGAATAGGCACACTAGCCTTGCTCTAGTGACGCTCTAGACGCTAATGCTGTGTGCTGTTGATCCGAGCCGAGCGGATACGAGGGATTTTCAAAATAAGAGTATCGCAATATGAATCGATCTTTTTACGTTGCATCGATCCTATTTGATTATTGATAATAGATCGATATATCCCACCCCTACTATACATGTCGTATAGCCAGGCTGCAACATCATACATGGCAGTGAGATTCATTGTTCTTGTATATGCTCTCGTATTATTGTTTATATAGGCTACCCAATACCGACATCAAAATAGATTGTGTATGCCTCTACAAATCATATGCAGGTAGAAGATTTACGGAAAATCCGTCGCGATTTGGAATAAAATTGAGGAGAACTTTAATCCCTGGGTATTAATAGAACGAAACGGAAAAAGGCAGTCATATTCCAGCACGGTCTTTATCAGTTAATATGGTCTTTAGGAAGTTAATAGATATCATATCCGACATCACCGTACGTGTACATGTCTGTCAGCCTGTCACATATTTCTCCATAAAACGCTTCGCTCGGCTTAGTCCATTTTTCCACATTTCATGGGGGTGTTCCATTACCGTATATGGTTAATTACGGGCGGTGCTATATGCAAATACTTAAAATCGTGCACGAGCGTGGAGCGTAGAACCTAATGGTATTTATCAACACGGAGTGTGCGTACGACCCGTGTACGCACGTGTGATGAATCCCGATTTTTCTGTGCGTACACACATTCTAAATTCTGTGCTTAAGAACAAAGATAGAACACTTTCTAAGAATTGTTGGATAAATGAGGGCCCTGGATGTGCTTAGGTCTGTTACTATCCTTAGAACATATGACTTATATTCATAGTCCTTCTTAGCATGCTGCTGATCAGAATGAATTATATCCCAAATGAAATCCAAGGAGCGCGCGCGAGCGGCAGCGCGGGCAACCAACTTGTGGCTGCTGTTCCAACGCACTTGTGTTGGGCTGCGGTAGCAGTGGAGCGCTATGAAATGCGCTGAACTAGAAAGCGTAACGTTATTATGTTTCGCATTTTTAACAACCAACTACCAGATTCACTCGTGTATAAACAAAGCCCATACAGTTATGAAATGCGCTGAACTAGAAAGCGTAACGTTATTATGTTTCGCGTTCCATTGATTAACGCCATTACCTGCTGTGCTGTAGGAAGCAGAGGTACAGTAAGTTACAGTAGGTGTAGGTTACATGTTTAATCAAAGCCCATACAATTTTTTAGATGAATGATTGTGGATATAATATAGAAAACACATCATTATGATATTGTCAGAGGGAGAGGCATGACTTCGCGACAGCCATATTAGACACTCACTGTACATCAGTGTGGAACTGTAACGTTATATGTTATTTCGCCCGTGGAGGCTGCTGAGCCTGAAGCGCCAGCGGGGCGACGCGGTGGTTTATCCCCGGCTTTCGTGCGCCGCCGCCGGCTTGATACAGCTTCAGCAGCAGCAGCGGCGGTGCTCTGTTGTAGGAAGCCCTTCAATGACAGCGGCGCGCTCTCATATTTTGCGAATGCATAAACTATATCTTAAATTATGGCTATGTGTCTAATATGGCTGTCGCTTATCAATGACTTCGCGAAAAGCTGAACACAAGTTGGTTGCCTTTAATATTCACGCGTCCAGAGCATGTATGCTTTTCATTCATTTAAGACACATAACATACACCCTCTGTTCTCATTGCAATGTGTTTTTTATTCTTTCTTATTCAGTAGGAAGGAGGAAGAACACTATATCGTGGGTGTTCATATGACTTGTATTCTGCTTACAGCTTCGAAATTCCACTTGTTTCGTTTAACGTAAAGCCTTTTAAATATAATCAAAACGTTCCCGTGTTTCTGCGGTCTGCGCAAAATAATAACGAGTTGAGCTACGCGGAGCGCAGTCAGTCAGTACACCCCGTATATTCCGATAATGCTATATAAACCATATAAACTACTGTTGCTATTTTACAATGAACTATAATGAATTACGGTTCATACATTACGGTTCATACAGAACACGCCAGTGTTGAAACTAATGCACAGAAGCTTATTTCCTTGTTGTAATAATATATTCTACCAACGGGCGCCAGCTACGCATGCTCTGGGCTGTGCGTAGACATACGCACAAAGTCAAGTTCACGTTCAAATTGATAAATCCCACACTTTGCTTAGGAATGGTCGTATGCACGGGTTAAGCACATATCTGTGCGTATGCAACGTTGATGAATGAGGGCCCCCCATTCCTATGTAGTTTTAACTTTGAGAACTTAATGATTGCCATTGCCGTCAGCTTTCAGCAATCCTTGTAATCCAGATGTATATGAATAGGGGGATTTTATACTTCAAGGGAAGTTTGCTCTCATTCAGCATTTTTTTTTCTCCATGGGGAAAGTTTCACGGTACGCAGCTGAGCTGACCACACAATCTGGTTATGACTGTAGCCGCTGGGAGAATGAACGTGGTTCAGGAATAGACTGAAGCTCCTTCACACAGCCGAATGAACAGACTCACATAGACGTGAATGTTAGGTGTGAAGTGGCCGGTCATTGAAAATTATTGAAGTTGTTTTCATCAAGATGTTTTACAAAAACATAAAAAAAAATAAAGAACAAATCAAACGGCCCCAAAACATGCCGTATTGAATTACTC
Organism: Notolepis coatsorum; assembly: GCF_963971535.1. Lineage (NCBI taxonomy): Eukaryota > Metazoa > Chordata > Actinopteri > Aulopiformes > Paralepididae > Notolepis > Notolepis coatsorum. The sequence goes on along the minus strand of NC_140174.1, from coordinate 53,422,760 downwards.
CCAACTTTATATTGCCTTACTTTAAACTTAACATTCACTTCCTTTATACTTTACACTCAATTCCCCTTTGTACTTTACACTTACTCTTTTCCTCCTTTCCCTCCACTCTGGAGCAAGACCTATAACCAGATCTTTTTTCAGTATAAATTACACCAACTTTACACTCACTTACTTTACACTTTACACTCACTTACTTTATACTTTACATTCACTTACTTTACACTTTACATTAATTTACTTTGCACTTTACATTCACCTACTTTACACTCACTTACTTTACACTTTACATTAACTTACTTTACACTTTACAGCCACTTACTTTGCATGTTACACCCACTTCCCCCTTGTACTTTACACTCACTCTTCTCGCTCTCTCCCCGCAGACCGCTCGGGCCTGACGTGCGTGGAGAAGATCGAGAAGTGCCAGGAAACCTACCTGCTGGCATTCGAGCACTACATTAACTACCGCAAGCACAACATTCCTCACTTCTGGCCCAAGCTCCTGATGAAAGTGACGGACCTGCGGATGATCGGAGCCTGCCACGCCAGCCGCTTCCTCCACATGAAAGTGGAGTGTCCCAACGAACTCTTCCCTCCACTCTTCTTGGAGGTCTTTGAGGATCAGGAGGTGTGAGACGCCCCCCGCCCATCCTCCCTGGAAGAGGACGCCGGGGAGCCAATCTGAGAAAATGGGAAGGGCCATTTTTCTTCTTTTTATTTTTTTACAAGGGAGGGAGGGAGGGTCTTCGTGGCAAGACGGACTTAAATGTTTCTCCGAACTGACACTCGCGTACCTGGTTTTAAAACGACAACAACAACAACAACAACAACAACAATAACAATACACCAGCAGCAGGAGACTCAAAACAAACAAAGGATTATATTTTTTGTTTACATGTCCCTTTCCTCCTCCTCCATCTCCGCCAGCGCAGCCACCTCACTCGGTTTTTTAAATCAGTTTGGGGGCCCTTCTGTCTGAGCTTGATGTCTTATCTAGAGTTGCAGCCATTTGCCAAGGTGCACACACATAAACACATATACACCTGCACAGACATACACACACACACACACAGACACAGACACCTCAGCTCCTCGGACTGGCAACCCCTCCGTAGCTCTGCGGGGAGGGGGGGGGGGGGGGGGTTGGGACCCCCTCTCTGTCTGGGCCTGTGCAGCAGCACCGCCGGACTAGAGGGTGGTGGTCACAGCTCACAGCTTTACACCTGTTCCAATCCCTGCTACCGGCCCTCCCAAACCGGGGCAGACGCGTTCAGTGTTAATCCCTGAATTAGTGTTTAATCCCCCGGCATTGATTCAGGGGACACCCAAATGAAAGATGCTCTCATGCGCGCGTGCCCAGGCCCGGCCTTGAGGCGCGTTTCGAAGCACGAGCAGATGCTTAAAAGCATCACTTTTTTGGGGGGGGGCGTCTGACGACCGCATTTAGAGCTAAGCTACCAGATAAAAATGTTAATAATCAACTCCTCCTCGAGTCAAACTGAGCCGTTTTAAACTGTCTGGAGATGTGAGCCTGTTTTAAACCCCAGTTATACCGGTGCTATATTTATAAGGCTACTCCAGTTATTATGATATTGTGTTGTCTACCTTTTAAAGGAAAAAAAACTGCAGACCATGGCTCCGTATCTACCTTCAGCTCTGTCATCGGACCGGCGCCTGTGACACACACGCACACACACACACACACACACACATGCACGCATACACACACGCACGCACACACACACATACACACACGCACACACACACACACACGCACATGCACACACACATACACACGCACACACACACCGCACACACACACACGCATGCACACACACACACACATACACACACGCACATACACACATACACACACGCACACACACACACACACACACACACGCACACACACACACACACACACCCTGAGCAGACCTGCCTTGTCATTGCCCATGCTGCTTGCGCCAGCGGTAAAACCTCTCATGAATGACAATTGAGCCCTTCTCCCTCCAAGGAGAGTCACTGCAGTAGAGGAGGAGGAGGAGGAGGAGGAGGAGGAGGAGGAGGAGGAGGAGGAGGAGGAGGAGGAGGGGAGGGGAGGGGAGGGGGAGTAGACGCTAATAGGATTTCACTCAGGGGAGGGAGGGAAAGAGAGAAGGACGAGAAGGAACAGGGTGAGAGAGAGAGCGAGAGAGAGAGGGAAGATGAGATTTAAGAGCTGGCCAGTAGATTCGGGGGCCGGGGAGTCAGATGTGAATCTATGCAGACTCTCCCACACCCAGCCTCCAAGGAGGGTTTGAATAGCAGCAACAAGGAGCAAGGCAGGGAAGCTCAGCTTACACACACACACACACACACACACACACACACACACACACACACACACACACACACACACACACACACACACACACACACACACACACACACACACACACACACACACACACACACACACACACACACATCCTCTCTCTCTTTCTCTCATCTCTTACTCTTACACACACACACACACGCACATCCTCTCTCTCTCTCTCTCGCTTTCTCTCATCTCTCTTACACACACACACACACCCTCTCTCATACACACACACACACACACACATCTTATCTCTTTCATACACACACACATACTGTACGTACATACATACATACATACATACATACATACATACATACATACATACATACATACATACATACATACATACATACATACATACATACATACATACATACATACATACATACATACATACATACATACATACATACATACTACAGCATCACCTCAGAAAACGTGAATGCCTCATTTTACTGTATGCTCTGCACTGCGGTGCTAATATATATATATATTAGCCCTAACCTGCAGGGTTCTGTTTAGAGTCCACAACTCGGTCGGACCTCAGCTCAGTGTGGCCCCATGCAGGCTCCTGTACACATCTGCCTTTTGACCGCGGGCATCACTGAGAGCAGGCGACAGGCCACGATGGCTGCCATTTACCTCAAAAGTGGGCACACCCCCAGGCTGGGGCGGCGAAACTGTCCCTGTACCGTCAGGCTCTACCTCACCTCTCTGGAAACAGGGCAGCTGCCCAAAGCCTCCTCCTCAACATGCACACACACATTATTCACATTAGCATGTGCAGGAGAACACACGAAGGTGGATCATTTTGCATGGATACAGACATGTAGACATGTACAAAAAAGAATGACAAATCACAGACACACATACACACACAAATCCAGTACACACACATCCTCAGTACTCTCACTCAGTTGAAATGAAATACCACTGAAGACAGGAGGGCCGACCGCTCCCCCGGGTGATCGGGTGTCCGTAGCCGACCCCGGGGGGGGCGGTACCCATCATGCTCGGGTTCTCTTTTTGTTATACGGGACCAAGTGTCATCTTTTGGAATTTGGAATCCCTTTTTTCTGTCAAAACAGAAGCAAACTCACGCAACGAAGGACAATGTGGATGTACAGCCCAGCTGACGCCCATCTAGACCACGTGGCAATGGCATGGAGGACGATGACATAGAGCCACGTCCATAGAAAACATATAGAAAGGGCAGTTCCTAAGTGTATCACAGTAACCTCCATCGGTACTGCCATAGAATTTGAATAACGAATTGACGTGAGCGTTGCTTCGTGCATGGACTAGTGCTTTGGACACAGGAAGTTGGAATGTTCAACCCAACTGTCACTGGAATGTTCAGTGCAATCACGCCTTTTCCATGGCGACTCGTCTGCTTTCTGAGTCGCGTGCACCTTACCAATCACTCGTCTCTACGGCAACGCGATCAAACGTTCTCCGACAGCCGCATCAAGTGCGCCGGCCGAGTGACCATTTAGCAATGTTGATCTGAAAAGGAATGCCCATTCTATCTGTTAGATTATGTGGGCAAGCCTGAAAGTGTTTTAACAAGCACAAGACCTCCAGACTCGCGGCACCCCTGTACCGCATGTGTAGATGCAGCGAGGCGGCGCTCGGTCAGAAAGGGGGCAACAGCAGATTAATAGCAGGTGCGGTCCTGGACAACAAGGCTGTAAACTGTAGAGGTTACTTCACGTCACGTCAGACACGGAACGTACGCAAGCTAAACGAGGTAGCGGTGATGTGTGATAGAATACATTTTAAAAGGTCAAGGGGTTTTATTATTAGACAGAGATGAGGGCACAAGGTGGCACTAAGTGACTTAATTTAGGACCCCATGACCCTGTTATGGATGGGTCATAGGTCATGGGTAACTATGACAACTTTGCTACAGATTATTTTTCTTCTTCACCCCTCACGTTCAGCTATAGCCGGCTTAACCGAACAGCTGATCTGGCCGGTATACTGTCACACTCCTTAGACATGCTCTTAGAGAGGCTAGACATGCTCTTAGAGAGGCTAGACATGCTCTTAGAGAGGCTAGACATGCTCTGTACATCACACAGCAGCAAACAGCTCTGCCCCAAGTGCCTTATTAATGTAACAAAGCCTGACCTCCGCAATCAAATTAGTTTCAAGAAGAAGGCGGTAATAACTGTTAGGGATGCACCGAATGGGAAATTCTTGGCCGAAACCGATACCGAAAATAGAAAACAGTTGGCCGAAAACCGAATGCCGAAAGGCCGAAAATGATTCATAGAATAGATTTTTTTTTACCAATGTTGTGGAACATTATGATTATGGAAAAATATATGATTATGGCTAAACTTAACTTAAAAAATTAATAATCACTATTATGGGTCCATAAAACATTTATTCAGCACTTCTGAATGCATACAGCACATTAATTCCATCTTTTCTCTGGCTGCCGCGGCGGACATCTGTGCTCTACTGAGCGCACCTTTCTAGTCCCCAGTTGAATGTGCTCTCTTGACTCGGCACAGTAGACGCGCGACGTGTATGCTCGAGAAAGATTATATTATCAACGACAGACAGCGTCAATGTGAGAAACACTATCCCCCCCTCTCGCTCTGAACAATATGCATATTAGATCACTCAGTGATTAACCGCGACGGGCATATAGTAAATAAGGATGTTAAAGACGCATTTATTGGACGCGTTGCGCGCAGAGTTTACATAGAAACAGCGCGACTCCCGACAGTGCGACATCATCACAACAACACGCGTTAGGTTACAGGTTGTTTCTGTTTCGGTATTATATTTTCGGTGAAAAAACTCTTTCGGCCAAAAACTTTTGGTAGCCGAAATTTCGGTGCATCCCTAATAACTGTTGAGTGCACGCGTACATAGTGTCACGAATAATCAAATAATGAGCTTGTCTGAACTGAGTCATGCAGTGATATAGTTATCAGAAGAGCAACATGTTACGCGCCGGAGGTCGGAACATCAAAAATGAAATGGACGACACTAAAATGTGTCTGCGGAAGTGAGTTATAGCCTATTTCTTCCTTAAATAATTATCTACTAAGGGGACCACGCATTCCTATTCCTACCAATACAGCCCATTTTGTTTACCTCAAATACCCTGTGACAGGTACTTCTAAACATTTATTCTATTACAGATTACTGACACCTTGTCTAACTACTTGATAGCCACTAACATTATCACTGCGGCTGCCCACTGCTCCTGAGAAGTTACAATGGGTTAAATGCAGATGACAATTACCTGGTATAGTGCCTCAGACCTCAAGGCAACCTGTGTGACATAGAAACCCTTCTTGTAGCCTTGGTTACATCATTCTTTTGTGAAGGATGAAAAGTAAGCCTTGTTGTCCTGGACTGCAACTGCTATTTGTCTGCTGTTGCCCCCATTCTCATCGAACAGCACCTCACTGCACCTACACGTGCAGGACAGGTGTGCCGTGGACCTGGGCGCTTTTGTGCTTGTTATTTGGCAAGTAGCCACATTGTAAGCGGGATACTTGTTGCTATGTCAGGCGTGTCCTCACAGTCTATGGTCCTCACCTCTAACGTTATCTGTTGTCCTCCGTGTGTCCACACCTCTGTATCGGTGGTTATAGCTGTATGTCCTCAGCTCCTACTCATGTGTGCAGGACAGCATCCGTATGCGCTAACTAGGTTAACTAAATTAGGCAAAACTCTAACATGTTAGGGTTGGCTGAAGTAACGTTAGGCAATAAAGCTGTGCTTCCAAAATCTCACGTAAGGAGCATAATGCTGTGCGAAGTCAGGAGAAAGAAAGGCGTCGCTACAAGCAGCTGTTGATATTTTGCAAGTGAAAACGGGATAGTGGCAGGCGAGGTGATGATTTTCGGAAAATGCAAAGAAAGGCATCGCTAGAAGCACCACCTGGGCATGTGTCCTACAAAAGGTCCCTTCCAGATCGTCCACGAGTGAGTGAGTGAGTGAGTGAGTGAGTGAGTGAGTGAGTGAGTGAGTGAGTGAGTGAGTGAGTGAGTGACCACATTTTTCCACGCGTCACCCACGACGGCAGTCCTGCATGGCGTGGGGGGGAAAATACTCTTTTATTTAATTTTTTACACAATGCCAAGCAGTAGTTTGTAAAACTGGGCGATGGGACAGGAGTATGTACGCGGAGGAATACATGCGGAGTGGCAGGGACCCGTGGTCACTCGTCACAGCTGGACATGCCTCACTTCCTGCCTCAGCATTGTTGGAGCGACGCTGGGAAGAGGAGGAGAGCGGAACTGGAACCTGACCGTGATCAGACCTCAGAGTCACTCTGCTGGAGGAGCCACGGTCTGAACCCACCACCCCTCCTCCCTGCAACATCACCGCCCCTACCCAGCCAGGCTGGTGGGAGTTTTTGCACTACTGCAGTGGTCCCCAGCACTTGCCCCCCCCCCCCCCCCACTTCATTGCTCTCCTTGTGACTTGTATGTAAAGCATGCCCCCCATTGATCAGCTCTGTTTAACAGAGGCTCACTGAAGTGGGCTTGGTCCAAGATCGTGTCACAGTGTCAGTATTAGACTAACCCCCCTCCCCGCCCCCTTGTCCTGTCAACTCCAGAGATGACCTTGGATGTGGGTGGGGGGGTGGGGTACTGGTGGACGCGGTCAAAGGGGGAACCCTATCAGCACTTACTCACCCACCTTATGGTAGCACTGGCCCCGGTAACGTTTTAAACACCGGGCCATTAACCCCCCCATGACCCCCCCCCCCCCCCCCCCCCCCCCCCTTACATCCTCTACCCTCCACATCCCACTTATCGACGTGGCCACCCCTGAGTGTGAGGGGGGCCCGAAAATCGGCCACAGAATCATTGACACCAAACGGAACCCAGGCCTCTCCCTTGTGAGACAAGGCTGTGGCCATAGCCCCCTAGAGGAGGCACCACCGAATGAATGTTAGCAAAGCGGCAAAGCAGCGAAGCAGTGGGAAAGTGACAGAGTGAGAGAGAGAGAAAGACAGAGAGAAGGCAAGGGCTCAGCCCCCGCCACCATCAGTGACACAGGCTGGAGGGCACCACGTGGCAGGTTGCCGAGATGATGTTACGAACTTGGAGGAAAATGGGGAGACGGCGATGTATGAGATGGCCTCCCCCTCTACTCCCATGGTGAGAAAAGACCCTGCATTCCACTGATGCGGGTTACGGAATTCCAACCTTTGAAAAAACACTCAGTGTAAATGACAAGAAAAAAACAACAACAACAACAACAACAACAACAAAAATCTTGCAACAGTAATGTCCTTCGTTCTCGTTGTGAGCTGACGGGGTTATGTGTGTGTGACAATAGGGGTTAACATGCTGCTTTACCTTCGGATTTAGATTATGGAGAGAGAAAAAAATATATATAAAATGATTTTAAACCCAGAAAACAAAATGAAAAGAAAGAAAAGTTGACTTAAAAAAAATAAGGACTCCTGAACAAAAAAGGCTTGGAGATTGAGCTTCTTTTATTTTTTTCAATTTATCAATGTTTTTTTTTCTTTTTTCTTGTCTGTTTTGATGCTTAAACTGCTCTGTGTAAAAGAGGGAAAAAAATAACAGCCGTAGTCACTTTTTGACCATGCGTGCAGTCAGTGTAACATAGGAAAATTCACTTCTTTTTTCACACCATCTATAGTTTGTGTTAATAAGCCAACTGCTCTGTTGTCTGTGTATCTGTCCAATTGTCCGTCCCCTTCTTATCAAGAGGAATTTACAACCAACAACAAACAAGAAATGTTTCTTTTTTCGTTTTTTTTTTATATATATATATATATTTTGTTTCCTTTTTTAATCAAAGAAGACTTAAAAAAAAAAAAAAAAAAAAAAAAACACAAACAGGAAAAATAATGCAACCGTAACTGAAAATAGAGAGAAACTGAAACACAATCTTGTCCTACCTCACACACAACACAAAACTCAAACAACCTTGGGAGGAGTCTTGTTTTGCAGGCACATGTGAAAGTGCAGAAATGCATATATATAGAGAGAAAAAAGATGTACATTAAAGGTATATATATATGTGCTTGTGGCACGTACGCATCAGTGGTAGTTATGAAACGACTCCTCCCCTCAAGCTTTGGTGCTCTCTCCTGTATAATTGGCTCCAGGACGTCTGTGGATGCAGATTTAATATGAAAAGGAAAAAAAATTCTCCCAAACATGTGTGCAGCCCCCGTGTCCACGAGGACAGACAAAGTCGGACAAAAAAAAATGTGAACGGCCCGGAGTTTGAGGGATGGTGTGTGTTTTCGTAATGGCTTCATGGTATTGAATGTAGCTGACAGGATGGGGCTGGAGCTGAACCCAGCAACCTCACTTCCACTCACCAGCAGAATGGACAGTGGTGCCACACAGACGTTACAAACAAACCAACAAACTGAGAATATGTATGCTCACCTGCAAGGTGCAATACTATGTTCTGTTCTGTATTTTTTTATTTTATAATTTTTTTTGTTTCGTTTTTTATTTTCATTTTTGTTGTGTAATTCTTTTGGCCATAACCAAGGATGTAAATACAAAAAAAAAAGAAAAAAAAGAGAAAGATGAAATCGGTATATGTAAAACCATATGCAACACTCACAAAACCACCAGATGTGGCAAGGGGCGCGGAGAGAGAGGGAAAAAAAAGAGAATGAAAAAAAAAACGTTGCTGCATCTCACCATCTTGTAAAAGTAAGAGGAAAACATAATGCAAAGCATGTGTAATGCTCCATACATCTGTACGTGTGCTTGTGTGCACTCTCTCACACGCGCATGCTGACCCATATTCAGAAGTGCCCGTGACATTGAATCATTCAACCCAGTGCCTCCTCTTGTTTGCAAAGAGATAGCTACACACCCCCCATATCCTCTCACAACATGCAGCACGCTACACGGGAGTGACCACACTGTGTGTGTGTGTGTGTGTGTGGGTGTGCGTGCCTGTGTTCAACTTTGTAAAAAAGACTGAGCTCTTCCAGACTATGGATGTGGGTGGGTTCGCTCGCAGTCGCAGTGGGCTAAGGTCCAGAGGGCATGAAGGGTATTATTTAGTCTGGTGGGAAGTGGAACGTTTTGGGATGGGAGATATCAATAGATCATTGTCAACCCCCTAGGAAGAACCTCGACTGAGCTGGTAGCCGACACCCACATCATAGCTGGAAAAGTCCCAAACCGGACCCCCCTGACCGTCCCTCCACGCCCCCCGACCCTCTGTTGCTCTATCGTGGTCCAGTCCAACATATTGACATTGAACGAGGACAGAGATGCTCTGTGATGTTTTTGGTTTTTCTGGTTCTGTTTGGATCCCCCCCCCCCCTATGCCAAATGTAGAGTTTGTGAAGACACGCAAGTAGCAAGATGTCTATGCAATTTCCCTTCGACATCCCTCCAAAAAGCGAGCTCGCTGTAACAATGAGCCGCTCCCACCAGTCTTGCTTATTTTGTTCAAATCAATCTCAACTTGGTTGGCCTCCAGAGAGATTCCAGAGGTCCTCTATTCCTCCTGGGAGCTAAGACCCTTGCTACTTTGTGCGGGCGAGGGTCAGGACCGCTCGACTGAGCTCTAACCCGGCTCACCGGCTGCTCCCTGGGGTCCACTAAAGCCCACTCTTTGAGATAGTCCAAGTCCCGGAGACGTCGGGCACGGGGATGTTGTGGAGGACGAGATGATATGAGATGTGCTGTTTTTTGTAAACTGCTCCAAAAGTAGTCTGTGTATGTACGTGTATGTGTGTGTTTGGGTATGATATGTGTGTACTTGATCCCAACGCTCTCATTATCTGGTGGATCAGTGCTAGCAAAGGGCCAGCAGACTCAAATTCCAAGGCTTGAACAAGACCTAGATTCTAGCTTTTAAAAGAAATAATCATTGCATAGTTAAGCTTTAAGTATTTAATCCAGCGGCCAAATGAATGTAACGTCAGGCATAAGTGTGGCTCAGTGGGTGGCAAGTGGCGTAGGTTGATGAGATATATACCGCCGCTAAGGGTCAAGGAGCAGGGCCTGCAGACTTGACCGATTGGCCCTCTTCGTGGCAGCCGTTCTGACTCGTCATAGATGGGTAAAACAAAGGTGTAACCAATGGATAATATATTGAATAATGAATAGATATTCTGTATCCATGGTTTCAATTTGGTCATAATGGTTGCCCCGTCTATGACGTCATAATGGCTGCTGTGAAAAGGGTCATACACTGATGAACAATCAATGAATAAACCGCGCCACCGCATAGAGGCATCTTGACTGCCACTGGCCACTGAATTTGGAGAAAGAAAAAAAGAAAAACAAAGCACTTTGAGCCCCAAACCCAGCTATTGTAGTAAATAGTGGATAATGATTGCGACAAAAGAATAACATACCCCTCTAAAACAGCCAAATGCCTCTTGCACTCTTTAAATGTTACTTTGAATTAGTTGAAACCATTATAGTTACCACAGCATTGCGTGGGTGAAGAAAACGTGTAGATAGTGTAGTTTAACATTTGTATTATTATTGTTATTTTCTTTTTTAAACATAGTGCAATAAGTAAATGAGTGGTGTAGTCGTCGTAACTTCTGCTGGTCCTTTCAGAGCCGTGGACAGTTTTATTGTGGGGGAAAAAGATAGATTTACATGTTTTCTTTTTTTTTAACACACACCCACCCGTGAGTGCGTCAGGCTGGCACACTGGCTCTCCCGTGCACACGCACACACACACACCCACACACACACACCCGTGCACAGGACACTTTTTGTGACTGGGTAAAAGAAAGTTATTGAAGGATTCTCTCAGGTAAAAGAAAATTTTTTAATAAATGATGATAAACCTTAGATGAACCACCATTGTTAGCTCATCATTTTTTTGTCTTCTGGATTTGAGAATGTGAGATGTACCTTTTTTGTGTTTTCTCTGGTCATTTCCTTTGAATTATTTTCCCATCTCTGTCCGGGCCATTCAGCTGACTTGGTGGATGGATGAAAAAGAAAGAAAAAAGGTATAGCTATGCGGTAGACATTCTACTTTCAAGGAAGTGGAACCCCATAGTGCAAAGAGACAGGTCCATGCCCTCATCACTTTTGAGAAAATATTTCATTGTGTTTGCGGGTGAAAGAGTGTCTGTGTCTGTCTGTGTGTCTCTGTGTGCGTGCACTTGCCTGTCTGCTTTGTTTGGACGTCGGTGTTTGTGCGGTGAGCCTGTGTGTCCGTGTGGGTTTTTGCTGTGCTGTGCACACTGTAAAAAACACACACACAGAGAGCTCGTCTTTACTTGTTGCCAGCTTGACCCTCATTCAAAAGCGCCTCGCGTCACCCTGTGATCCTAAATAAATCACATTTATCGCCTTTTCTCATCAACGCACACACACACACACACACACACAAACAAACACTGGAGTGTACAAAAAGCAATTTCAGCTCTCGCAGTCCTATTTGGTATTCTAGCCAATGCGTTTTCTCCCTTTATGGTTAAAGTGCCAGCAGCAATACCCAGCTCTCCCTCTCCCAGTTGGCTGATGGTACACATGCATGGCTACCATCCAGCCTGCACCAATGCCCCCAGGCGGAGGGGAAAGCTTTGTTCCTCTGTCCACTGGCCTGTTCTGTTTTCTCGGTGTGCTTACTGTTTAAAAAACGTTGTGCTGTATTGGACACTTGGTATGACTCTAGGCTTGGTGAGTGTAAATTACTTGTGTGCATGTGAACGTTTGAGTATATGTTCATATAAGAGCTCTGTGTTATGTGTGTGTGTGCGCGTGCTTGCTATGGAAGTTGGACGTGCTGATATCGGACCGATCTTCTTGGTTTCCCCTCCCTCTCCCAGAAGCACCCTTTGAGGCCATTACCATGAGATGGGGTTACTGTGAAACAGAGCCTCGTCATAGACTTGTATTATTTCCCTTGAAGAATGTAACCAATATTGTGTTCAAATAGGCAAGTTGGCACAGAAAGTAGGGAGGAGCTGGTCTTTGGAACCATTTTCAGAAGGTGGTTGTTTGGGGGTGGGGGTGTTGCTGGGTAAGTCACAGGACCTGAATTGAAGCAGGGGGAGCAATGCTTTAAAAGTCCTAAATTGTTCACTTTTGGGCAATTTTACACAATTCCTGTGAGTCTGGAACAAATCTGTAAGGTTTTCTTTCAATTAAATTAATTGTTTGGTATTTCTAATCAAGTACTACAGTGCACCTCTCTATCCTTCCAATGTAGGCTACAAGCTGTTGGGATGGGTTCCACCCATAGCCATTAATATCCATAAGCTGTTGGCGCTGGACCTGGATACATGCCAGTGTTATCGTTAGCAGCTAGCATCCACCACCACTAATGGAAGGCTAGAGGAGAGACAATGGCAGAATGTCACAGCACTTCTACAATGCAGAGACTGCTAGTGCTAGCATCCACCACAACTAGGCTAAGCTAAGCTAAAGCTAACGTTACCCCCTGCCTATGTCTTTGCTCCAATAAGGGAGAGTCAATAGCATCAAACTCAAAACAAAGCAATGAAATCTACGATAAAGTGTACGACGATGCTGAATGAATGTAGCGTTAGTTAATGTCAGAAATGTGCTACACTTCTGTGATAAGTTAACATGACATGCATCTCACTTTATTTAGCCTCAACCAAAGCTGACATGTTGTTCATGCTAACGTTAGATACTCGCTAGAAATGAAAAATTGGCTTTGTCAAACTGCAGTTGCATTTGCACTAAATTGTTGATTTCAGGCGGTGGCTAGAATGACAGTTGGGTTATTCAAATTAGCTTAACAGCGATTGGTTGTTATATCTACATCGACGTTGGCTGCAATTCCGAATGGCTTGTTTGAATAGGGAGGATTCTTACCACAGCTGAACCGCAAAAAAACTGCACTAAGTACATATTTCAACAATGTTTCAGTGTTGGGACAACCCCTCATTGTGTAAAGACAATGCAAAACGCCAGAAAAGGTCATTTTTAACAATAGGGGACCTTTAAAGGAGGCTGGAATGACTGTCTGCAAATATAATAAACCCCAGACTTGATAGGGGTGGAGTGGATACTGGTTCCATTGTTTTGGAACTTGAGATTTTGCAGTTGTCTGGTTTTCTTTCTCCTTTTCTAATGGCGGCCTTATGATTTAGTTTTGCGCCTCTGCTGTGTGTATATACAGCAATAGATGATCCATGTGGTCATTCATATGTTCACAAAATTTGCATGTTGGGCTTGGAACTAGGAGTTAGTGTGCTGGATTATATCAGGAGTCCCGAGAGTGATTTTTAGGTTATCATTACACAACAAAGAATGACCACCGACCACCATCAAGGAGCCCAAATTGAATGAAAGAATATTTTGCTTAACTCCTTGCAGTACTTCACTTAATCTGTAGCTTTTTGGTATTTTATGACCTCCTTAGAGCATAACCCAGAGGAGGGTTCTGTAGACCAAGAGCTTGCCGATGTAATGAAGTGATGCAAGGGTTTTGAGTCTGCAGAAATCTTTTTCATTCATTACATCCATTTAAATAAATCTAAGCCCACATTGTAACAGCAGAAATTACTTGAAAAAGCGTAAAGCCTGTGAGGAAATGTAATGAAAGTGCCCGACGCTATAGCAGAGGAGGGTAATCTTAAGGGTGTGTGCATACCATTAGTGTATTGGTGTAGCTTGAGTATGTCTGTAACTCTGTGTTGTGTGAGGTACTTTGACTGTTAAATGGTTACTGTTGTGTGTTAAACACCTTCTAGGTGAGAGGCTGAGAGAGGCAGAGCAGACTCACAACATGGTCATGACATAGCACTATGACCCCTATATGGCACATCGAGCTCTACGGTATTAATTGACCCGCACTATGGCCAGGCCGTCATCTCAGGCTTGGATGGTTGTGATCTCAGTGGTGTATGAAGGCCTGTGAATGGCTCTGAGAGGATAATGAAATTGTCCTGTTGGAGACAGTAACCGACCAGACCAAATTTGCCAATGTGAGTAGTTTATAGCACTTGAAGAGCGTGTAGGTAGCTTTTTGGTGGCAGGTGATTAGCGTAGCACGTTGATTGGCTTTGTGCTGCTTTGATTACCTACGCGTGTTGATATGTCTATTGAGATTTGTAATCTTGGGGGATATTTTTATAAAAAAGGGTTGAGAAACGGCATGCCTAGACAGCAAAGAATGTAAACAAATTAGCTAATCTATTAGAAGTGGGGACATATTTTTGATGATTAGATAATGAATTATGCGAGCAGAATAGTATTGTACTTTAGGGAGATCTATGTTTATGAATAGATATGCAATGTTTTGTCAGGTCGAAAACGGGTTTTGAATCGGTTAAGAACTGCTCAGGTTTTGAAAGGCCGGCCTCAAAGGGTGCTTCTCCCCCTGCTCCTCCTCTTCCCCCATGCTACCTGTGCTTCCCATATTGACACCTCTCTTGTCGAGAACCCTCCCAGCCCATATCACCCACCCAGCTCCCTTGGCACATACATAAGCACCTTATGCCTTGTCTCCACTAGCCAGGGTTTAGCCATGCTGTGGCCTGTCTGGCACACAGTGAGCGCCTACATTGTCTTCAGAACCTGTGGCCAAACCCTGGCTGGACCCCGGCTGTGACAGCCACCCTTCACAACCTGGCCAAAGCCGACTGGGACTGTTGTATCATCATGGTTTAGCTCGGGTACCACGGTTGGTGGTGTGAATTTTGAAAGGTTGCCTAGCAACCGGAGTGTTTACAAGAAATGCAATGGGAGACACAAACCCAACCCAACCGTAACCGTGCTAGACTGTGGCTAGCCCCAGCCAGGCTGAAACAGAGCTAATGGGGGAGATGGGGCATTAGTGTATGCAGAACCGCAGGGGAAATGCTCTGCTCAACTAGCTTTGAAACCTAGCATAGGGATCAAATTATTCATAACTTTCCGGTCAGTATCAGGTCCATGTCATTCTATTAACCCAGCCACCCATCTTATCAAGCCCGGTATGCAGAAGTAAGGTGCTGATAGAAGGGTCCATGTAAAGCTCTCTTTCTGAATCTGCGGTCCTTTGACAGGACCGTACTCTGAGGGGGCCTTTTGTTGTACAGAAGTGTGAACTTTGTGTAATTTTTTTTCACTTTTTACAATCCACTGTCCTACAAATACAGAGCGAGGCTTCATGTGCCAATTTTACCCAGAAGGTTATGGGGGGAGGGGTGGAGGGGTGCGTTTCACACATGACACCTTTTTCAAAACCTTGTGTGTTAATGTACATTTCGCCCAAATACGTTGAGGGGCACCTCAAAGATCTATAGTTGGTGTGGAGTCTTCACAGGAGTTATGTCATTTATTTGTGTCACTTCGTGTTTTTTCTATTGGGATTTCTATTGTCCTTCCTGTTGGATATTCTTAAGGACTCTGTTGAACCGGTCTGTTTTTTTTGCCAACTGCTCAGTTTATTTGTAACTATGGAAAATGGATAACAATTTGAAACCAGCAGTGCAGAAGAAAATATCTGTAAAAAATATGGGAAAACATGCAAACAAGCTATAAACTACTACGTACTACTACCACAACTAATACAACTACTATTCAAACTTTTGGATTTCTTACTTTTTTGTATTACTTCTTTGATCTCAGTTCCTTGCTTCACTGTGATCGCTGAGGCTGCTGGGAATTTATGACGAGGGCGGGCGCTTCACACTCAGGGGGCACATGACCCGTCGGAGGTTCGCGGTCATCGGTCGGAAGATAGTTAGCGGGTGTGTGGTACAGGAAGTGAGCTTTTCTACAGGAAGTGAGGTTATCTTCTCGTCCTTAAAAGAAAAAAGCCACATTAACGCCTGTTCTTTGAGACACCAGAGTAGGACACGTCCCCCGTGACACCCGAGACTCGAGAACAACGGGGCCTAAGAGATTCCAGTTAGAGCCTCCATAGACTGTGAGATTTTACGGAGGGGGTTTCTGGAGAGAATAAGCAGCCAAAGGAAAAAAATTATCCAGATGAGCCTCCCACTCTCGGAGGTGTCTTCTGGGTGAAAAGAAAGTGTGATTGCAGTGTACAAGTGACACTATAGTTTGTAGATACGGCAAAGCTGGAGTCTTGATCTTAGAGACTCTGCGCAAAGCTGGTGGTGACTGGTGAGCAGAGGGCACAGTACGCAAACACGTGGCCATGCACTGTACCTAGAGTAGGGTCTGTCTTTCTGTCTCTGGTTCTTTCTCTCTTTCTTCATGTCTCTCTCTCTCTATCTCTCTCTCTCTCTCTCTCTCTCTCTCTCTCTCTCTCTCTCTCTCTCTTACACAAGCAAACAAACAGTATTCAGGATCCATTCCCGCAAAGCACAGGGACAAACAAACACAACTCACTCTCTCCCTCTCTTTTTCAAACACACACACACACAGGAAACCTCCGAATATCTACTGTGATCTCCTCTCACACCACCCACACCTCCATCACACCCACCACCACCCAACCCCTCCCCCCTCCCCTCTGTCTTTCCTGGACCCTCACCCCAATCCTGTCCCCTCGGCTGAGTGCCTGACCCCGCCCCCCTTTCCCCTCTTCTCCAATAAAAGTCCAGTGGGTGGTGTGATGTCAGGTTTTTTGTGGTGGGCTGCTTATGACCGGTCCAGACAATCAGAGTGTTTGTAAATGTCAATGTGTGATTTTCAAATCTTTGTTTATGGTCAGGATTTTAAAGGAAGATATTTTTATGGTAATTGTCGCTGGTCTATTTTACTATATATTTATGTAATAAATATGTGACTAAATTTACATCTCACCGGCTCTTTGGTCTGTTATTATTGCGTCTCACTTCTACATCCCGTAGTCACGCGGGGGGCTGCTGGAAAGCATCCTCTTCAAGAGGGTAGTAAATTCTGTCGGAGGAGAAATGCTTGCATATTATCACCCTGTCTCTCAGTTATGTGATTTATATATCCTCATGAAGTCCTTATTCAAAATTATGATTTTCCCCTCTTCCAACAGGCCATTATGAAAACATATAAATCTAATTTAGTGCCCACACCTGCATCTACCTACTGCATCATGGCCGCACCAGAGGCCGGAGATTGGATATGACGGGTGGAGGAATGGGGCCTGTAGGCTGCATGCATCTCATGATCCTGACGAAGACAAATCCTCACGCTCTCTGTAGAAGATACACCGTCACGTATTACAAGTAAAAGCAATAACCCAGTTTTATTCGGAACTGAGTGTTTGTCTAATGAGAGAAGAAAAAAGTCAAAAGAAAGCTCCATGGGGAGGAAGCTAGCGGGTCTGTAGCAGTCTGTCTGAACCTTGCTCAAACATTCCACAGTCTGCTGCTGTCACACGTGCTCACAATGTTAAATACACAAGATGTCCAAACGCCCCAAATCCAAGACGGGCACAAACCCTACTCAGACCGACTTAAAGGTAGAATCTGTAATGCTGTCAAACGGCGACCTCTGGGCAAAAGGGATCCCTGGTTGCCGGTATTGCACTTTGTTTACATTTTTAGTTTAGGTCTGATGTGTGGATTGGAGTTTAATAACTTTTTATGCTGTGAATTGCCCCAGACATCTCTTGGCAACCCCTCCCCTATCCCCACTCAACTCCAACCCACACATAAAACCAAAAACAGAAAATGTAAACAAAGCGCAATACTAAGTGGGGCTCTCTTGCCTAGAGGTCACTGTTTGACGGCGTTACAGATTCTACCTTTAAGTTATTTTGAGTGGTTTTCCAATTGGCACCTCCTATCAGTATAAACCCTATGCACATTTACATTTACATTTAGTCATTTAGCTGACGCTTTTATCCAAAGCGACTTACAAGTTCTGTACGACAAGCCATCAGGAAGGGCACAACTCTATCAGCTGAGTAACAATGTTCGTCAAAGTGTTGAGTGCTACAGTGTAGGTTAGTTTATTAGGACAAGTGCATGACAGTATGGTTAGTTAGGGTTAGATAATTTTTTTTTTTTTTTTTTTTATTCAGATAATGGTTGAAGAAGTGCGTCTTTAGTAGACGGCGAAAGATTGGACGTGTTTCGGCTGTCCTAACTGGGGTGGGTAGTTCATTCCACCATTGTGGGGCAAGGACTGAGAATAGGCGACTTCTCTTTGATGACCCTCCCGGAGCTTGGATAGGAGTAGATCTGAGGCGGCCAGAAGAAGCAGAGCGTAGGGGTCTTGAGGGTGTGTAGTTAGAGACCATTGACCGGAGGTAGGCGGGAGCAGTTCCCTTTGCCGCACGTCATATCAACCTGATTATGATATCAACAGGGAATATTGACCTCAAAATGATACATAATTGTTACAGAAAAACAGTGTTTTGTAAAATGAGTTCACTGTCCCAGTCAAGAAAGTAATGGAAATGGACTGAGCCAATATAATGGCTAAATGAGAAGTAAATCAAGTGTCGCGTCGCATCATTGTCCAGCTGCAGGAAAAAAGGGGTCGGCCAGCGCTGTTCAATTCATCAGTGAATGTCACACTACATTCCCTTCAATTTATTTACTAATCAAATCAGATATGTCTCTCTGGGGGCTCTAGGTTCCTCTCTGCAGGACCAAGGTCTCTCTGTAGGTTCCTCTCTGCAGGACCGAGGTCTCTCTGTAGGTTCCTCTCTGCAGGACCGAGGTCTCTCTGTAGGTTCCTCTCTGCAGGACCGAGGTCTCTCTGTAGGTTCCTCTCTGCAGGACCGAGGTCTCTCTGTAGGTTCCTCTCTGCAGGACCGAGGTCTCTCTGTAGGTTCCTCTCTGCAGGACCGAGGTCTCTCTGTAGGTTCCTCTCTGCAGGACCGAGGTCTCTCTGTAGGTTCCTCTCTGCAGGACCGAGGTCTCTCTGTAGGTTCCTCTCTGCAGGACCGAGGTCTCTGTAGGTTCCTCTCTACCTCTGTTTTCATGGATACCCTGTCCTGTTTTATGAAGAGATGATGGTTAACCCCCCATGTCTCACAGACCTCGTCTCCCCCTCAGCCTGCCCCCCCCCCCCCCCCCCCCCCCCCCAGTCCAATATTTGCCGTATTGAGAACAGAGCCTACACCTCCCGGGCGCTCTGGAACTCCCTCCCCCAAGAATATTAGAGACTCAATAGTCTCTCTCAATTTTCCAATTCTGCTTCAAGACCCATCTCTTCTTCACTGCCGTCTATTTTTTAATTTGTATTATCATTTAGATGTATATGCATAAAATGCTTATATATCCTTCATGAGGATATATAAATCACATGACTGAGAGACAGTATTTTTGTACGAGTAGGGTCAGGGGGCTCAAGCTCCCGTGCTATCTATCTAGGAGCACTACTTGGCTGGTTGATATGGCTACTGGTGCTACATGTATGAAGGAGTAAAACAATAATGATCAGATGGTCGAGTCCGACTCTGCACAGGTCAAGTCCTAAGTTGATCATGTCAAGGCCCATGTCTCAATGCAAAACAGCAAGTCAAGTTCATACATACTGTATTATTGTTGGACTAAATGCCCTGTATTTATTTAGCGTTTTTTATCCAAAGCGCTTTACTACAACGTATGCCTCACAGTCACCCGTTCACTCACACATTCACACACCGATGGCAGAGTCGAGCGTGCAAGGTGCCGACCTGCTCATCGGGAGCAGTTTGGGGTTGAGTGACTTGCTCAAGGACACTTTGACACGCTGCCAGGAGGAGCCGGAATCGAACCGGGAACCTTCAGATTACCAGACGACTGTTCTACCTCCTGAGCCACTATTGCCCCTATATGCAGGATTAACCTGCATTATAATCAGTCTCAGATTATTAGTTTGAAATCCACAGGATGCAGGGGATCCATGGTTTGTCCTCGACAGCTGGGTGATGATGATGATGATGATGATGATGATGATGATGAGTCAAGACATGCCCAGCCTGATCGTGTGTCACCATCTGATGGCAGAAAGACCTAGAACATGTTCACCTGCTGTAACCTACTTTAGGCCAGCGGTTCTTAAGGGGCAAGTTCAGAGTTTTGGGAACCCTGGCCCTATTTCCTACTTACCAATGGTTACCAAGTCCTTTCTCTGCACAATCTATGCTGCTCTTCATACTGGACACCTGCAGCTCTAGCCTGTTGGCCACAAAACGAAACACATCAATAAGTCAATGGGGCCACGCTCCAGTCTGTACAAGGCCTGTAATGAAGGCTGACACCTACTTGGGTAGGTGGGTGCACTGTGGAGTAGGTTTCAGCATCTATATGTCAAGGGTTGTACCTGACTGTGGCCCCATTTACTTTGCAGTAGTTTTGTGGCTAAATTAGAGCAGCGGGTATCCGGTATGAAGAACTGCATGGATTGTGCTGAGAAAGAACTCTACCGATCGACAACATCGTTGGTAAATAAGAAATAGCACTACAGTAGGTTTCCAAAATTCTGAATTTACCCTTTTTCACTCTGTGACCCAACTTGAGTAGATTTAGTCTAGCCTCAGGACCCAGAAGCGTTAGTATACACGTAATATTCTTGTCATTAGAACCTTAATTAAACAAGCTTGTGACTTCTTTTTGGACCCATAGTTTATGAAATACTGCTGTAGGCCATGGACACAGACTTTTAGTTGGCAAGTCCCAAGCGCAGAAGAAAGATAATCTTGTTCCGGAGAGGTGGGGTGCTTGTTTTCTTTTTTAAAGAAGGTGTCTCTTTTTTCATGGATATCCATCCCTGTTTTAGTTGAAGATGAAAATACATTTTACAATGGACCCATTAATAAGTATATAAGTATAAGGGCGGAATCCAAAAAGAATGGATTGCGCCAAGCTAATTGCATCTGCGGATCGTGCTCCGTGTTGGGAGCTATTCACGAAAGCACATTGCGCGATGAGATACCAGCGCAGACACGCCCCATATGTGTGGCTCGCGAGCAGTCTGCACTCCTGACAGCGCTTTTGGCAGAAATGTGTGTGTCAAAATGTAGCGCGCTGTCAAGTTTAGTGCGCTGTCCAAAAAAAATAAAGAAACATTACAAGCGAACTAGAAATCAAGAAATCAAGATGGAAAGCAGTAAAAAGTAACCTGCAGTTACAACCAAGAACGGCAAACGACACATGCCGTTCCTTCTCAAACCCAAAAATGATAGCCAGATGGACAAAGCCACTGCCGCTGAGATAACAAGCGTATGAAGATGGGCACACACGCCGGCTGCCAGTGCCAAGACGAATATGGAGAGATCTAATTTTGTATTTAAATTTGTATTTAACTTTTTTTTTTTAAACTTTGGCCAGTCAGCTGGTTCTTTTTAGCGTTTATCGCTTTTTCATCGCATTCATACTTGGTCAAGTTCGACCGACAGAAGCAGGCTGAAAGGGTTCAGATGGGGGGGAAGACACTCTGGGAAAGGCACGGCTGCCGTCCGGGATTCGAACGCGCTCAGCCCCAGATCCGTGACGAGCACGGTTGTCCACGGCGCTGAAATAGCACTCGCGGTACGTGGTGAGCTACTGGAGCTCCCCTTGTATTTAACCTTTATCTATTCGGTGAAGACTGTTAGGGTTCGGTGGTGATGTGGACCCAAAATGCAGAACAGGACGAGGATAGAGAGACAGGCAGGACACGACGGGGTGTAGTTCAACGAAAAGGCTTTACTTGTCTTTCACAAGGCAGCAAACAGGTACACAGAGACAGGTTCACAGGAGACAGGATACAGGAAACAAGGTCAACATGGGTAATGACCCGACAGGGGAGGAACAGGGAAGCACAGCATATATAGGGAGACTAATTAATTAACAACGAGACACACCTGGGCGAAGACACAAGCTGACAAACAAAGTGACACCAAATACATGACAGGACTGAATAACAATACATACAAATACAAGAGACAACACACTAGACCAGACCAGGAAACAGAGTGGGCAACATGAACAACATGACAGCGATTACATTAAATACATATTGATAATACAAACACAGCAGTGGGACCCGGCGTTGGTCCCCGGGCAGGAGCCTCCCAACACTCAGAACCAGGCATAGAACTGGGCGTAGACCCCGATGTAGCTGGTGGAAGAGACGACCGGCCTGCTGCGTGTCGCCGCCGAAGTCGACCCGACGTGGAAGCAGGCCCGGGTGAGGCGGCAGGTCCAGGACGCTCCTCCTGAGTTGACTCGGCGTAGCAGGCCTCCCAAGGACGCTCCTCCTGAGTTGACTCGGCGTAGTAGGCCTCCCACCAGGGCGGTGAAGGGGACCTGTGGAGACGGGAACCTTGTCTCCTCCTGGAGGTTGTGGCGTCCGGAGCCCCGCCTCATCCTGGGGGCTCCACGGAGGACCGCACCGGTACCCTCCCATGGCGACGCCTGGACTCCGGGAAACGCTCCCTGGAGCTCCATGTCAGCAGAGAAGGCAGTGCTGGCCGTGGCGGTCATGCTAGCAGTGAGGGCTAGTGGTAGAGGCGGTCCAAGGCCTCCCTCGTCCTGTTTGCTGGGTCCAATTGTGGTCGGGTCATTCTGTTAGGGTTCGGTGGTGATGTGGACCCAAAATGCAGAACAGGACGAGGATAGAGAGACAGGCAGGACATGACGGGGTGTAGTTCAACGAAAAGGCTTTACTTGTCTTTCACAAGGCAGCAAACAGGTACACAGAGACAGGTTCACAGGAGACAGGAAACAAGGTCAACATGGGTAATGACCCAACAGGGGAGGAACAGGGAAGCACAGCATATATAGGGAGACTAATTAACAACAAGACACACCTGGCCGAAGACACAAGCTGACAAACAAAGTGACACCAAATACATGACAGGATTGAATAACAATACATACAAATACAAGAGACAACCAGGAAACAGAGTGGGCAACATGAACAACATGACAGAGATTACATTGAACATTAAATACATATTGATAATACAAAAACTTGAAACACCAATAGTGGCAATCGCGGGAAAAGTCCACTAGAGGGCAGCACAGGCTTGGGGATGGGAGCAGGATGAGCAGGGAGCTGTCCATGAGAGGCTGAGGGAAAGAGGGGTGCCGGGAAGGGTCTCTGACTTGGTGGGGGGACGTGGCCAGGCTGAACAGGCGGATTGTGACAGAACACTAGTTATTATTTTTTCTTTTCTTTTCTTGATCTTTTTCCCCCTCCTTTTTCCTCCGATTTTTCTCCCATCCCAATGTTAGTCGTTATGCCAATTCCCAATCCCCTTCCTGGTCGCTGCGCACTTACCCCCCACAGTCGGTCTGGGAGAGTGGAGGCTATCACATGCTTCCTCCGACACACGTCTAGCCAATCAACCGCTTCTTTTCACCTGGCAGCGCGGACTCTCACTGAGAGGGTGTAACGTGTGGAAGGATCACACTACCCCCCTTAGATCCTATCCTCGCTGAGCAGGCGCCCCCGACCGAACTGTAGGAGTCGCTGTTTACAACGACCCGGACCTGTAACACTTCCCCCGGTCCTGGTCCTGTGGGACAGACATTCACAACTCCCCATCAATAACCCTCATAACATAACATTGCCAACCGGTGGGCTGATGCAGATCTGGCATCAGCTCACACACCAACTTATTATTATTGACTGCCAGTTATGTTTATTATGTTTACTGTCTGTATTGTCGTTGTTGTCTCCACTTTGTTAGTCTTGTGTTCACCTGTCTGTGGTTTGTAAATATGTTTTAGTCTGGTTGTTTATTTGTTATTGTTTTCCCAGTGTGCTCTGTGTTCTGTTGTTTCTGTCTACCACACCTGTGTCCTGTTTGTAATTACCCTCTGTGTCTATCAGTGTTTTGTCAATTAGTCTGTGTATATTAGTGCTGTCTGTCCTGCCCTCCTGTGCGAGATCATTGTTCAATGTTACCTATGTTTGTCAGTTCTGTATTGTTCCTGTCTTGTTTAAGTAAACTGTTATCGTCACCACGTCGACTCCTGTCTCAGCTATATTCACTCTGCCACCTGGGTTCACCATGAAGAAGCATAACCGTAACAGAATGATCTCGCCGCCTAACCTGAACCCGGCAGAGAGGAGAGACGGAGCGAGCTTCGCGCTTGGGATCCTGGGCGCTTCTGTCCTGCGTGCCGACCAGGCGACCGCTCGGGGTCTGGCACCATGGGACGCAGTGGCTGGGCCAGCGGCGCCGATGACATCGGGTGCTTGCGCCGCGGCCACTCCTGTGCTGGATCCCTGGGTGGGGAGTCGCCTGGTCCGCAGGGGAGCGTCGGGGAAGGGGCGCGGATCCCGACGCCACAGCCACAGGGGAGGGGGTTCCCAGGACCGCAGGTCTTCCTCGCCGGCCTGGTCGAGGTCTCCTCAACCCTGGGAGGTTCCAGAGGACGAGCCACCACCATGGCAGACCTGGAGGACGACGCCGGATTCCGCTGCCGGAGGGACCCCGGTTGGGGGTCCTGCACCGCGTCCTGCTGCCAGGGAGCCTCCGGTTCGGGGTTCGGCGGTGGGTCTCGCCACCGTCCTACTCCGGAGCCGTTACCCCTACCCTCCATCCTTCCCTGTTCCAGTCTTCCTCGTCAGCCCCCTCCTCCCGATCCAGTTCCCGCAAGCCCCGTCCCTCGAACCCCCCTCCTCCCCCCTCACCTTTTCGCTGATGCGGCTTCCGTCCCCCCCACCCTCCCCGTTCCCGGGGGGCCTGCTGGGTCGCCTGGGAGTCGACCTTCGAGGGCGGGGTACTGTAACACTTCCCCCGGTCCTGTGGGACCAGGACCCAGACATTCACAACTCCCCATCAATAACCCTCATAACATAACATTGCCAACCGGTGGGCTGATGCAGATCTGGCATCAGCTCACACACCAACTTATTATTATTTACTGCCAGTTATGTTTATTATGTTTACTGTCTGTATTGTTGTTGTTGTCTCCACTTTGTTAGTCTTGTGTTCCCCTGTCTGTGGTTTGTAAATATGTTTTAGTCTGGTTGTTTATTTGTTATTGTTTTCCCAGTGTGCTCTGTGTTCTGTTGTTTCTGTCTACCACACCTGTGTCCTGTTTGTAATTACCCTCTGTGTCTATCAGTGTTTTGTCAATTAGTCTGTGTATATTAGTGTTGTCTGTCCTGCCCTCCTGTGCGAGATCATTGTTCAATGTTACCTATGTTTGTCAGTTCTGTATTGTTCCTGTCTTGTTTAAGTAAACTGTTATCGTCACCACGTCGACTCCTGTCTCAGCTATATTCACTCTGCCACCTGGGTTCACCATGAAGAAGAAGCATAACCGTAACACGGACCCACCCCTCCAGTTGTAAAGCCCTGGCCTATATTTGATTTCATAATTAGATTATATTCTAGTGATGGAGAGAAGTTATTTTTCATTTAATAATAATAATAATAACTTTGTTTTATATAGCGCCTTTCATAGAACCTAAGGTCGCTTATAGGGGAAGAAATAACAAACAGACACAACTTTCAAACTGAAGTAACAGATTAGATCTATTTTCTGTTGTTCCACGAAATGTCAATGAACGAAATCCGTCCATAGATTCTGGCTGTGGACGAAATGTAAGGTGCCATCGCGCCACTATAGCGATATATCTCCGCATGTGGCTTTATATTTGTCGAACAAATTAGATTATGTTTATACGAGCATAACGCCAAAGCCCACAACGTTATATAACGATATTTAAATTAAAGTACGATTGCATGGGATCGCTGCTCAATATCCTTGATTTGATATTGTCCTTCGAGATATTCGATATTCTTTCACGGTCATGCATGTCTGCACAATTACTGCTGCCATGATCACCTGTGAAGAGGCTCATTTACATAGAAAGGGGACATGTTCTGCCCATATTACCTCATTTAAATATACGCCAATTGCACGGACGCAATGCTGATGGAGCGCATGAGCAACTTCGTTTCACTCCTTTGAGAGCGATATGCACTGGCTTTGCTTCGGAAAAAGCCGTGCAAACCCTTTGTGGATTCCGCCCTAAGTCTTTATTTGTCATCAGATTAACACACACACACACACACACATGCAATGGGCGACCCACAGGAACACACACACACACACTGAGCACTGAGTCGCTGACAAAATGTTCTCTGCACCTCCCATCTCGTCGTCCTTCCCCCCAAGGGCAGCCGGGAGCAGACAAGGGCTGTGGTGAGCAACGCGCCCGGGGACCAATCCAAGTGCTCCTGTCCGTCTTCGTCAGGGACACGACAGCGTTAGCGATCTGTTGTGCATGTTTTACCATTGGGTTTATCTTATCAGGAGGGAAAATCCTTGCGAGAACGGGGAGAACATGCAAACTCCACACAGAAAGGCCCGGGAGATACCCCACCTGGGTAACTGGCAACACGGCAACCTGGTCCCCAAACGGGAATTGAACGCACAACCTTCTAGCTGTGAGGCGACAGTGTTAACCACTACACCACTTGAGGGTTTGGACTACTAGATCATAACACAGGTCATATCATAACACAGAAGGTATATCCACATTTCATTGAAATGCATGATAACTTTGAAAATCGATAATCACATAAATCTTTTTTCATCCCTATTCAGGTTAAAGGTGCTATAGATAACATTCAGCCACTAGATGTCGCACTAGAGCACCAGCATGTCACGTAGGGAAATGGATACATGCCTGCAACATGTAAACAACAACATTCATTTTGGATCCGCAAACATCTTTTTTATGATAAATTAATTAATCAATAGTTTTGTGCACCTTTCTAAAGGCTCTGTGGATAATTAAATGATTAAATCGTATCTATAGAACCTTTAAATACATCATTCGATATTGATGAAGTAAATACAATATTTCTGTTTAGCAATATTTCTTTCTTTATGATTGAGAAAGGGGGAATACAATTTCAGGGCACAGTCAATGTAACGACTCCTAGGACACTCAACCCACCACAACAACGACCCACTGCGCAAGTCCCATTGATCCTCAAACTTAGGGCCAGTCCTATCTCTGGCTAGCTGATATATATTCAGGCCACTCTTCTTTATTATTATTAATTATTATTATTATTATTATTGTTTTAATCATTTAATCATTTCATGGAAGCAGGAAAGCGGTCCGTAGTGAGGGCAATATAGATTGCATACTGGGCCCAGAAACAAAAATACTAATATACTGCTTCCCCTTTAAAAGCTGCTGCAGATTATATATGAAAAACACTGCATGAAGAAGGATAGAATATAGCATACAAGCCTGAGTGTTCCTTGCACCAGGTTTTCCTTTTTTTCTGGTTATGGTTCACTTTTACCATATCTCCTCCTATGCAATAGGAGAAAATAATGTATGAGGAGAACTGGGTCAGGTAAATCAATTCTTCCCTAAGAAAGACAGGCTGTTCCGTGAGGGTCTACGAGCGAACAGTTGACTCCATTGAAGGTACTGCACTATAGCATATGATTCATGGCCACATGTCTTTTAGATAATTGCCTTATTTTTTTCCAGTGAGAGATCCATTCTCTAACCATTACATAGAGGTGCAAGGTATGTATCTAGGCCCATTACTGCAGACGGGGGGGTTTTGAATGACTCACACGTCCTAATGGCTGCACTTTCCCCCAAAGACACTCCTCTCGCCTTGGCAGCATGTGGATCTTTAGCATGAAGTCTGCCATGTGGGTGGAAGCTGTTGTGAGGGCCGTGATCTCACAAAGGCAGCTTTCCCGCCAACCAATCCCTCCCTTGCTTTTCGTACCCTGGCCCTGCCCCCTCAGTTGCCCCTCCCTTCCACTTGGAACATGCATGGGCTGACAAGATTCTCTCTCTCTCTCTCTCTCTCTCTCTCTCTCTCTCTCTTCTCTCTCTCTCTCTCTCTCTCTCTCTCTCTCTCTCTCTCTCTCTCTCTCTCTCTCTCTCTCTCGCCCCATACTCTTGTCATAGCAGGAATTTTCCACTCAGCAGCAGGCAAACATCGCAGCCATCTGTGCTGTCAATTCAAGTATAAGCTCACATCGCGTACACTGTACACTTGCTTTCTTTCCTTCACTCAGCCTCTCTCTGGCCTCCTCTCCCTTAGCCCAGACACACACACACACACACACACACGCGCACACGCACACACACACACGCACATACACTGACCCACTGTAATATGAGACATTCCTGCCTGTAAATCGGCACCAAAGATCTTGTTGATCCCTATCTTGATCCTGTAAGCAGAAAACAAACATGTTAAATCCATATATACCATGAGCTCCATACGCATGTGGCAAATGCAAGAGGAGTGTTTCCCATGATGGCTGAAAGTCCAAATGTAAAGCCAGTCAGGCAGCGAGAGGGGGGGGGGGGGGGGGGGCATATTACCACCAAACCAACACTATTACACACAGTAGAGCAACCAACAGTAAAACAAGCTTGGAGTCTTCTCTATTTTCCATTCCTACCCCCCCCCCCCTCTCGCCCCCTCTCTCTCCTCCCTCTAATCCCCTTCAGTGCCCCTATCTCTGTCTCATCTGTCCTATACACACCCACACACATGTACTGCCTGCCTTCTGCATGCGTCATTGGCTGCCTGTTATATAAGTGTCTCTCCTCTAGCCTATATACATGTCCCTGGTTCCACTCAGCAGGTCAGGTGAGGACAGCGGAGAGAAGGGGCCTCTCCTGCTCCCCTTCTCCCTACCCCCAACCCCCCCCCCCCCCCCCCCCCCCCCCCCCCCCCCCATCTCTTTCAAATCACACAGTTTATATGAACATGTAGCCGTACACCGCTCTGGAGGAGAGAGGATGGGTGGAGGGGGGGAGGATGATTATAATAAACATGGGCTGGAGCCCGAGCGGTGGGCCAAGGGGTCAAGATTCAGGAGGAACGGTGAGGGGAAATAAAGGGATAGGGATACATGGATCACACTGGAAGAGAAATAAAGTTCCCAGAGAAGACGTGGACGGGTGGGTCGCCTGAGGGCGTCGGGGGGGAGAAAGAGAGGGAATGCATTAAGAAAGAGGCCAGATAACTCAAGCTAACGAGATACATACAGACACATTGTTATATATGCCCCTCTGAAGAATTGTAAACAAGAGGAAACGCCGTCCAGACCCACAGCTAACATTATGCGTTGGTGCAGCCAGTTGTCCAGACCCATGGCACAGATAACATTATCCCTTTCACCGCCAAACTACCAAACGGTTAACCCTTTCACTGCGACAATACACAGAAGATTAACCCTTTCACTGCCACACGACAGCCGACAATCGGTGGTGTGATAGTAAAGGGTTAACCTTCTGTCGTGTGGCAGTGAAAGGGTTAAGTGTTGGTGCAGTCAGTTGTCTAGACCCATGGCACAGCTAACATTATGTGTTGCTGCAGCCAGTTGTGGAATGTGAAACTTGTTTGGTTAACATTGCACTTACTTACTAATTGCTAGCAGCCTGTCTATCATACCAACCTTGCGCCCTCTGTGACTTTTGAAGGCTACAGCCGAGCTGAGTTCTAGCGTGAAGTCATTGATATCATATCAATAGGATCTTGAGATTGCAAACAACCCATTGATGCATGAACATGACACACTAGCTTACCCGGGAAATGGGGTAAATATGGCTCCAAAGTAGTGGTGTTTTCACTGGAACGCCTCCGATCCCTATAGAGCGCAATTATGAGAATCTGTTGACAGAGTCACCTGTGGAGCAACAATAACTTGGCCATGACGACAAGGTTCTCCTCATTAGCCTTTAATCGGCGTGGTTTATTCACATATTCATATGCACCATGAGACCTCCTCTCTCTGTGAGAGCGACGGAGGAAGAGATCGAGGGGGAGGTAACAACTCCTTTTATACCTCTTACCTGACGTCAGCATCAATAGCTACGTCCCCTTGCGCCTATAGCGCCCTCTTGTGGAAACAGTTAAGCAGTTATATGCAATCGTATATAACACATAACCTCAACACTCCCACTTACTTACGGCTGTCGTGTATACTGTACAACTTTTTCAAAAACATCTTTCAAAGAAAAGAATACAGTTCAGAACATCAAAAAGAATATGGCAGTCAATATTACATAACAGGCCATATTTACACACCAAACATGACCTCTGCAAATCTTCTCAATTTTAGTTTGGAGACAGGCTTTGTCATAGCATCTGCTACCATGTCGTCTGTAGGACAATAAACAAGTGTCATCCTTTCTTCTCTGATGACAGATCTGATGAAGTGATATTTTATATCCACATGTTTACACCTCTGTCGGCACACAGGGTTTCTAGCAATTGCAATGGTTCCCTGGTTGTCTTCATAAACAACAGTTTTCTTATATACATAGGTGTTCTGAAGGGCCAGATTAACATTGAGAATCTACGTTTTATTGTTTTATATAACTTGTATATTATTTATATATATAAGCTATATCCCTTTAAGCCTTCGTTTGAATCATAGCATTATTCGCTTTCCTCATTGGATAATGCCCTTGACGTCGGCGGCGCCTAGAATCGCGCCCCTGAGACAAGTTCAAAGACGAGTCTGGACATGTTGGGACATGCCTGGGGCCAGCGCATTGATCCCAGACAAGAGCTTCGGCTGCGCACTAGAAAGCCCTCTAAGTATATATATTGTGGAAGGCGCAAACAGTAGCAGTTCGTCTAGCAAGCAAACGTAGTTGGTTCGTTCGTCAGTACAACGGTGAAGTTCAACCTAATGCAGTAACGTGAAGTTCGTCCGGAGTAATGCAACAGCAGTAGTGGAACCTAGCGTATAGCAGAGTCAAGTTCGACCTAACTTAATGTGAAGTAAAGAGTCGTCATTTAGTGTGAATCGTATTACAGCAGTTCGTTCGGTGTGCAGCATTAACAAGCAGTTTGTTCGTTTAGTAACTAGTGTGAACCTTAGCAAGTGTGTGTGGACTTAGTAATTAGTGCCAGCACACGAGGAGGGCCTAGTAGCAGAACTATTGGACATGTGCGCATTGGAACCTACCGCGGCGATATTGTAGAACCATTATTGGTTGGATTATAGTGATTGTGGAAACGTAGTACCGTGGAGAAGAGCATCGTTAATACCCACTGTCGTTTGGATTTAACTACCCTGAAGATTCGACCACGGGCTAGCTTCGTGGACGAAGCTGGCTGGCTATCATCATTGCTATCGGGCATTGGATTACAGCTATTACCTTGCTGCCGAGCACTTGGATTATAAAGACCGGATCCGTATGAGAACCCCTTTTTCTTCAAGTGAACAGCCTGAGTATCCGTACATTCTTCCTTCCTCTGGAGCTTACAACTCTGGGAGGATATCACCAGTCTCCAGCTGTACCCTCGTTTTGCCCCCCTATATTGCCATCCCACGCCAGGCGGCGTCTGGTCTAGTATACCTAGCTTAGGAATTATTCATTCCCACTGACTTTGCTACTTGCTGACTTTCTAATATCATTCGCCATAAAAGAGCGACCCAGTAATTGACAGTTGTATCTTCTGCATAATAATAAATACTGTAAATGATATCTCCTTGTCACCGTGCCGTCTATTCTGAGTGTCTGCCATAATTAACTGTACTGTCTGGCAAGTAATAATAATAATAATATGTAGTAGTGGTTTAATCTATCACAATCTTTAATACAGTCAGGGTTTTGTAACCCCTCAGTTACAATAGGTATCCATTCCTTCGAGCAGTTGTTCTAGATAAATACATTCCTGTATTGTCATAGCTAGAGCCATGTATTCGGCTTCACAAGTTGACAGTGCCACTGTGGGCTGTTTCTTTGTTTTCCATGAAACCAGTGAGCTGTTTGTGTTCAAACTCACACAATACCCTGTGGTACTTCTTCTGTCTGTGGCGTCTGCCGCCCAATCTGCATCACTGTAGGCTTTAAGCCCTAAGCCCTCGCTGCTCTTTCTGAAACAAAGCTGTTTATCTGCTGTACCTTTGAGATAGCGAAAAACATGTTTTGCTGTAATCCAGTGCTCCTCTGTGGGATCAGCAAGGTGCTGTGACAATTTACTCACTACAAAACATAAGTCAGGGCGAGTACATGTTGTCAAATAAATGAGGCTACCTACAGCTTCTCTGTAAATTTTTACATCTGTCAATTTTTTAGCATCCTCTTGGTAGTCTAGTTTTTGATCACATGGTGTTTCCCTTGTTCTACATTCTTGCATGTCAAAACGTTTCAGGATCTTTTCCACATATCTCTTCTGGGATATTTTTACACAACTGGCAGACTGTTCGAAGTCCATGCCTAGAAAATGCTTTAACCCTTGTGGCTTCCTAAGGATTTTGAAGGATTTTGACAAAAATGGGCCTTGGATCAAAGCCATATAACTTTAACTGTTTACCATTTTTTTTTAAAGATTTCCCCCATGATTAACAGTAATAGCCTAATCTCAATATATCTGTAACAAATTACATATATTTCGGAATTGTAACCACTTAAATTTGTGATACCACGTCCGTTTTTATTGAAGAAAAACTGATAAATAGTCATATTTATCATATTTCTATTTTTTTGTATTTTATTTTTTTATTATTTTTTAAACAAACACATAAACAAACATGACAACACACGATAAGATATACAAGCATTAGTTGTCAGTGCACATCCAATGAAATCACATTTTAGTTAATTGTCTTATATAGGATATACCCCTAATACCTGTTATCTAAAAACCTACACACATATGCTCCAGCTCGAACCCCCCCCTCCCGGACCCCTCTTTGAATAGTACCTCCATTATCCCTCGCTCCTAACCAGACACTACCATTATAAGCTAGCTTTTATTCTCTCCACCACTTCTAACCACATTGACATTTTGGATTCATTGAGACCCAGAATTCTTGCTGTAGATATTTCTTGATAAATCACATCGAGATATGTAAGAAACCAAACTTTCCGGCAAATTTTTTCCGGTTGAAACCAGCGTGATGCGATCAGCTTTTTAGCTACTGTGATACCCGATAAAACCAATCTCTTTAGCTGTGGATTTACTGCAAACTCAAAAACATCATTCAATAGTAATACAGAGGGGTGTACAGGTATATTCCAAGATACGAGTTTTGATAATTGTTGGGTCACATCTTTCCAGAATGTCTTAACTGGTGGGCAGTCCCAATACATGTGCATAAATGTCCCTTCGTCCCCATTTGTACATTGGGAGCATTTGGAGTCTTGTTTAAGACCCATTCTGTTCAGTCTTATAGGAGTCAAGTATGTCCTGTGAATGTAGTTAAGATTGATTTGTTGATGGTCCGGGTTCCTTGATGTAAGTCGGACATTTGCCCAGGCTCCTTGCCAATCAAAGTCACTTTCCAGGTCTGGTATATCCCTCCTCCAGGCAGAGTCTAGTTGGAGGGTTTCATACGAGGACGTTAGTAATTGATGATAAAAATCTGAAACAAAACCTCTCGATGTCTCTCTTTCATAGAAGAATTTGTGGTATCTGTGGTGTTCAATTGGTATGTCTAATGGAACACCGTGAGACTTCAAACATAGCCGTAACTGTATGTAAAAAAGCCATGTGGACTTGGTGAGATTACATTTTTTGCATATTTCTCCATAACTACAAAAACCCTGTTTGTTAAAAACATCCCCTAATGAGTGTATGCCTTGCTCTTCCCATATAGGGAATCTTATAGGTCGTTTTTCAATTAAGAGTGCATTGTTATTGAATAAGGGAGTATGATTGTGCCATTTATGTGGGTTAGGATATTTTTTTTGTGTTTCACGCCATATCCGGATCGCATGAGTAATTATGGGGCCAAATTTCCGTTCACAGTGCTTGATTGGTAGTTTAGTGTATGCTATGTCCTTCAGTCTATGTGGGGCTACTATGTTTTCTTCTAATTTTCTCCAGGATACTAATGCTTGGGGATCAAACCATGTTGTCAATGGTCTTAATGTGTACGCCTTAAAATAGTGGAAAAAATCTGGAAATGCCATGCCACCGTCTGCTTTATTTCTCTGTGCGGTGGATCTTTTTATACGTGGTGGTTTGTTATTCCAAATAAATTTGTATGTGGAGGAGTGTAATCTTTTCCAGTAACCCTCTGGAGGGGTTAACGGTAGCATTGAACTGAAGAAGTTGATTCTAGGTAGTACATCCATCTTAACTATTGATATCCGTGCCTGTACTGAGTTTTTAAGTTTTGCCCACCTATCAAGGTCGTCTTTGATTTTGTTTTGGATTTTTGTGTAATTGTGCTTCACCGTTTGTCTTATGGTGGGGAATATTTCCACTCCCAAGCATCTAAAATGTTTTACCATAGGTATCTCTCCTGGGAGGGTTATATCTTTTTTTGCAGGGGTGTTAAGTGGAAGGAAAGCCGACTTCGGCCAATTTATCTTAAATCCCGATAAATCACCAAAGTTCTCAATCAACTTGAGCAGATGAGGCAATGTGGTGTTGGGGTTTTGCATGAACAATATTACGTTGTCCGCATATAAACTAATTTTATGTTGTGTGCCCTTGATTACGATTGGTTCTATGGATTGGGATTGTCTTATATATTGTGCTAAAGGCTCTAATGATAGATCGAATAGTCCGGGACTAAGAGGGCAACCCTGTCTGGCTGAGCGTGATACCGGAAAGATTTTGGAGATGATTGTACCTGTTGTAATCATGGCCGATGGGTCTTTGTATAATACTTTAATCATATCAATGAATCCTTTTCCTAACCCCATCCTTTCTAATACTGCCCATAGATATGACCATTCCAGCCTGTCAAAGGCTTTCATAGCATCCAGGGACAGCATCGCCTTAGGTATGGTGTCGTCCTTGTCGGCATCTAGTACGTGCAGTATTCGTCTTATGTTATCAGTGATCAGGCGGCCTCTTATGAAGCCAGTTTGGTCCGGATGAACTAAAGACGTCATATGCTTTTGTAATCTGATGGCTAATACCTTAGAGTACAGTTTGATATCGGTTCCGAGGAGGCTTAAAGGTCTATAACTACCGCACTCGGTGGGGTCTTTGTCTTTTTTAAGGAGGACTGTTATGAGTGCAATATTGTCATTCTTATGGAAGTTCCCCTCCTTGACTGAGTATAAGATCATATTTAGTAATAAGGGTCCAATTATGTCCCAACAAGAAAGGTACATTTCTGGTGGGATACCGTCTCTTCCAGGAGCCTTACCACTTTGCATTTCGGATATGGCCTTCTTGAGTTCCTCTAGTGCAGGGGTCGGGAACCTATGGCTCGCGAGCCATATATGGCTCTTCTGGTGACAGCATATGGCTCCCAGACATTTGAGTAAACATTTTTTTTTTTAATACTTGTGATATTTCTTAATAATACTGTGTCATTTTAAAGTAAACAGAAATTAGTTTTGAAGATACAGCTAGTAGTATCTGTAGCTGAAGATATAGCGAGCAGAGCTGGCGAGGGAACACAAGTGGACAGAAATTAAAAATCTTCAACCTGAAGACCAGCTGATTCTTAAAACTTGGAACGAAATTCCTGTGACATACCACACAATGCAGCGTGAGTATTGCCGTATTGACCATGTTTGGCTCTACATATGCATGTGGGCAGTCATTCTCGCATATGAGGAACATTAAGACCAACCTACGCTCACGTTTAACTGATGGAAGCCTCAACGCCTGCATTAAGCTCAACCTCACCACGTATGAACCAGATTACAAGGCCATCAGCAAAACCATGCAGCACCAGAAGTCGCATTAAAAGTAAGACATATTTAATTTATTATACGTTAAAAATACTATATGGCTCTCAATGAAATATATTTAGAAATATTTGGCTTTTATGGCTCTCCCAGTCAAAAAGGTTCCTGACCCCTGCTCTAGTGTGATCGGTGTTTCTAACTGTTTAGCGTCATCCTCTGAACGTTTAGGGAGAATAATTTGATTAAGATATGTGTCCATTTTGTTTTGATCGAAGGTCGTTTCTGATTTATATAAGTCGGAGTAGAATTCTTTGAATGTATCGTTTCAAGTACTTGTTGTGCTCTAATGGTAGTTATATCTGCAAATTTTGCATTAATTCTTAATCGCATGGCTAATAGGTGACTAGGTTTAGAACCTTGGGAGTACTGCTGTTGTCTTGTGCTGCGTATTTGTATTTCCGATTGTTGTCTGTATATGGCATTGATCTCTATTTTTAGTATGTTAACTTGATTTTCTAGTCGAGTTGAGTTGTTGTATTTTAAAGAATTAAATAACGTTGAGTAAAGCGTTTCCAGCTCAGCCAGTTTTGTGCATTGATTCTTGCGCATTTTGGAGGAAAAGCTATCAGTGAAATCTTTGATCATTCCCTTTACCGACATCCATATTATTCTGGGGTCTTGCACCGAGTTTGCATTCTCCCGTAGGAATACTATAAGAGCTTCTTTGAGTTGTGTAATGAATTCCTTGTTATTAAGCAGCATCGAGTTAAATCGCCATCTTGGGGCTCGGGAAGATAGTATACCAAATGTTCCTTTTAGGAGTAAATAACAGTGATCTGATAGTGCGTTGGGTATCATTTCCACTTCATAATTATCAAATAGTCTCGGGGATGCAAAGACATAATCTATTCTGGATAATGTGTTATGTCTCGCAGATCGACAAGAGTACTTTCGGGTCGTGGGATTAAGTGATCGCCATAAGTCATTTACACCTGTAATCTTCGACCAATCCTTTAATGCATTAGATGAATTCTTTTGTTCGCTGGAAAAGGCGAGGTAAGATTTGTCCATCCTTGGATTCCAAATGGCATTAAAATCTGCACCTATTATAAATGAGTAATCGGGAATGTCTAACATTGCATTGGTTAGTGTAGTGAAGAAACCCTCTTCGTACAAATTTGGGGCGTATACCGCTACCAACGCTATTTTCCTGTTCTTGTGTACAATCTTAGCTATAGTTATCCGACCTTCTACATCAGACCATACTCCCTTTAATTCAATATTCAACTTACGTTTAACGACTATGGCTACACCCCGAGTTCTCGTACCCATAGAAGAGTGACTAATATTATGATATGTGTTGTCCGCTAACTTATCTATGTCTTTCTCTAGAATGTGCGTTTCGCTTAGCAGAGCAATGTCCACCTGTTCTTTTTTCATCAGTGTGAGCACGCTTTTGCGTTTGAGTTGGTTATTTATTCCCCCGGTGTTCCAGATCATTATATTCAAACTAGCCATAATCTATACATGTTGTAGTGTAGTTTTTGGTAATGCTTCTGGAGTGCGAGGCAACAATAGATATACATCCAACTAGTGAGGTCCCGTTGAGAGCCGAGCTTAAAAACATACATATATACAAATAAAAATCCCCTTCCCTCCCCTCCCACCGAGAGTCGTACAGGATTGTGTTCCATGAACACAACCTTTGCGTATGACTCCCTCCCTTAAACCACCGGATATCCCAGAATGATCCAATTATCCTTAACATTCCTATGTATACCATAGGATCTAACACTCTAAATTCTACCATAAGTAGAATGTCAACTGTGGCTTGGCCACTTTCCCGTTAAATTAAAATTAAAATAAGATAAAACTAAAAATAAAGACCAAAAATAAGCTTCAATTATCATGCCCTAATCACTTACATTTTATATGAACTTGTGTAATTTATAATAACCCATGAATAATATGGAGGTATTGAACTGAAAAGAGAACCTCAATAAATCAGAGAAAACAGAAGAAAAAAAAACAAGTAAAAAGGAAGAGAACATTAACTTAGATCTTAAAAGAGCTTTGCTATGCTTAAACATCTAAAGTATAAATTGGAGAAGTAGTGGAAATATTTCCAATTAATAAAAAGCAGTTTTTAAATACGTATATGCAGCATTTCCCCTGGCCAGGGGTGGGCGATCCGTTGTGAAGAATGTTATTCCAGCCGGCCGCTGCTGTGATGGTTCTGTGGTTCTGCAGCTAGATGCTGTTGGTTATTCCCCCGAAGGGCTTCTGGTAGTAGGTCTGGCCACGTATTGCTGTTATTCCAGAATTTTCCCTATATCAAAGAATGTTTTAGATGTTCTAGATTATTCCAATATGTCGTTTTTACAGTGTTCGAATGTTCCAGTATGTTCTGGAGTGTTGTTAGAATTCCATACTCTTAAAATAAGGATCGCTTCAACGCCATGTTCATCTTCTCTGTATCGTTCCAATTTTGAATCCAATATTTATCATATTTCTATACATTTCTGATACCACATTACAGCGTATGTAAACTCGACGAAATACCTCTGAATAAGAATCTGCCATTAGAAAAAAGAAAGGTTGACTAATTCGGTCAGAAATAGCGGAGACGCTAAACGTTAGTAAGCGCCTATTATTACTAGAATATTCTGCGGGCGAGCATTAGTCAATCTCCTGGTAGAATTCTGAACACGGGTCGCTGGTCGTTCGACTACCAGAGCTCTTCCGTGATTTACACTTCCTCATAGAAGCGACGCGGGCCGGGGGGGCTCGTATTTCAGCGTGTGACACGCTATAGACCAGGGGGAGTGGAGCAGAGGTGGTTGTTATGGTGCACTTGTGTTGAAAGCTCGCTCGCTCGCACCCCCCCCCCCCCCCCCCCCCCCCCACTCACCGGATAATGGTGCACTTTCAGTAACTTTGGCCGGCATGATCACCGCCCCCCTTCTCCCTAGTTGCTGGCAAAGTGAGCTGTAGAGGAATTGCGCCACCTTGTGTTTTACATCGGTAACAGCACATTTTAAAATTACACTGAGCCCTGACGTTGTGTATTATGCATTGCATTTGGTAATTCTATCTAGAATTTAACTAATGAGAGCAGATAAAAAATGCCTTTTAACATGCGAGCGGTGCAGAGGAAAAGTGACGCCAGGTCCACCGTTGGTTCTAACCACTATAACTTTTGTTTTAGAGTGTTTCAAATCATAAGCCTTTGACATAATGAACATATATGTAAAATGAAGATATTTTCCCAATTTCATGAAATAATAATAAACACAGACACCGCTGTGCTCACACACACACACACACACACACACACACACACACACACACACACACACACACACACACACACACACACAAGAAAGTAGTTTTCATGACCAGGAAGCCTTTCATTTTGAATCTGGTGGAGAGCATACTTTTCACCTGCTCTAGGTTTCTAGTGTTGTCTGCTGCGATGATTAAATCATCCACCCAAATCACAATTATCACTTTTCCTGACTCTTTTGACTCCCTTGAGTAAACACAGGGGTCTACTGGGTTCTGTAGGAAGTGATCTTCAATGAGACATGTATGAAGCATCTCGTTCCAATTTCGCCCAGACTGTTTCAGGCCGTAAATGGATTTTTCTAGCTTACACACTAGCTTCTCTCTTTTCTTCTCGTAACCTTCAGGTTGTTACATTTACATTTACATTTACATTTAGTCATTTAGCTGACGCTTTTATCCAAAGCGACTTACAAGTTCTGTACGACAAGACAGCAAGAAGGGTACAACTCTATCAGCTGAGTAACAATGTTCATCAAAGTGTTGCGTGTTACAGTGTAGGTTAGTTTATTAGGACAAGTGCATGACAGTAAGGTTAGTCAGGGTTAGATTTTTTTTTAATTTATTATTATTTTTAATTTTTTTTATCATTTCAGATAATGGTTGAAGAAGTGAGTCTTTAGTCGACGGCGAAAGATTGGACGGGATTCGGCTGTCCTAACTGGGATGGGTAGTTCATTCCACCATTGTGGGGCAAGGACTGAGAATACTTCTCTTTGATGACCCTCCGGGAGCTTGGATAGGAGTAGGTCTGAGGCGGCCAGAAGATGCAGAGCGTAGGGGTCTTGAGGGTGTGTAGTTAGAGACCATTGACTGGAGGTAGGCGGGAGCAGTTCCCTTTGCCGCACGGTATGCTAGGTCGAGGGCTGTTCCATATATATCTCCCTATCTATGGGTGCGTGCAGGTAGGCTGTCTTCACATCCATCTGGTGTAAAATCAAACTGTCCTCAGCTGCTTTCTGCATCACTACCCGTACACTGGTCAGATTGGCTGTAGGTGAGAATGTCTCACCGTAGTCTATACCTTCCCTCTGACTGTAACCTTTAGGTACAAACCTGGCCTTGTACTTGTCGTGGCCTTCAATACCCTCCTTGATTGAGTACACCCATTTTCCTCCCACTGTCTGTCTGCCCTCTGGTAACTTGGTTAGAGTAAAGGTATGGTTGTCCTCTAGGGACCTCATCTCCTCATCCATTGCTCTCTCCCATTTTCTTGACTCAGGGGACACCATGGCCTCTTTAAAGGTCTGAGGTACTCCACTCACTACTCTGTAGCAGTAATCAATGCTCGTAAGTGTACTGTCATCCTTGTCACTTTCTCTCTGGGCATAGTCTTTCTGATACTTTGTGGGTTTGTGTTCCCGTGAGGGATACCTCCCACTGCATGAGGCACGTGACGTCACCCTCGGGTGCTCCTCGTCATCGTCCTCTGGGGGTTGTTGACTGTCTGTCTGCACGTCTGTGCTCAGTACACTAGGCTGAGGTGTCTGTCTTTCTTCACACCTTACTCTGGAGTCCAGCTCTGGCTCCTCTGTCTGTGTCTCGTTCTCACATGTTGTCTTTGTGACAAATTTGACTAGCCTGTGTTTTTGCACTTTCCCTTTACCGGAATAATAGACTAGAAAAGCGGGGCTTCCTTTGTCGTGCCCTACAAATAGTCCTTTTTCACACCTGGACTCAAGCTTTCCTCTGTCCTGCTGGTAAGCATAACACACTGACCCAAATTTTTGCATTCTGGCTAGATTACACTTTTTCCCTGTCAGTGCGGTATACGGGGTGGTGCCCGTGTGCTTATTAAAACACCTGTTGCTGGTGTAAGCGGCTTCTTGTACCGCATAATGCCATAGACTCTTAGGTAAGTTACCATCTATCAGCTTACACCTAGCCATTTCGAAAAGAGTGCGTCCTTCCCTCTCTGCCACCCCGTTCTGGTGCGGGGAGTAAGGACATGACGTCTCGTGTCTTATCTTGTTCCTTCTCAACAGTGATTGGAACTCTCTATTTGTGAACTCGGTTCCGTTGTCGGACCTCAAGCATCTTATGTTGCCATAAGGGGCTACATGTGCAAGGAATTTCTCCGTGGCCTGGAATGTGTCACTCTTTGCTTTGAGAAAGTAAACAAATACTGCCCCTGTACACACATCTGTAAAAGACTGTACATATTTAAAGCCACCTATGGACTCGTTGCTTACTGGACCGGCTAGATCTGTGTTAACTAGCTCAAGTGGTACCTTTACTTTTTCCGTGGGACCTCTGTTCCTCGATTGAGTGAACTTCCCTTTTATACACACTTCACATTCTTTGTTAGGTCTATGCTTTTCATCGTTAA
The DNA here is from genome assembly GCF_963971535.1 of Notolepis coatsorum. Lineage (NCBI taxonomy): Eukaryota > Metazoa > Chordata > Actinopteri > Aulopiformes > Paralepididae > Notolepis > Notolepis coatsorum. The sequence continues at coordinate 53,381,356 of NC_140174.1, read as the reverse complement.
TGTGCATGCCTTCTGTCACCACTTGCAGTTTCAGTAAATCCTCGTAATTACAATGACCCATGATCTCATGCCATGTCTGAATATCGTGACTGACATTACACATATCATTATCGTTACACTCTGTTTGTAGATAATACATTCTCTTGTACACCTCTATGTTAAATCGCGTACCGTTAGGCTCTACAAGAACATCTTTACCTTCATTGAAGAACACTTTGCCGCCGTTTGCAGTAGCAGATTTTACAGAGAATAGTTCTTGTGGGAATGAGGGTATGTAGAGAGCGTTCTTTAACGTCACTGTACACCGGCACCCCTCACTGTTTATGAGGCATACCTGTGCGTCTCCTCTCCCGTGCGCCAAACCGAATGTGCGCTTCCCGTCTGCCAGCTCCATGCTGTGTCTCTCCGGCTCGAAGGTGCTGTCAAAGTTCTTGAATCGGTTCCTGTCGTTGATGATGTGGGACGACGCACCTGTGTCCACGATCAGTCCCTTCCTTTGGACCTGCTGCTGCTGCGTTGACTGGGTGACATACGTTGTCTGCGCCCCAAAGATGAAGTCCTCTCGTCCCGCTGCTCTCCGGGCGGTGTCTCGACTCGCCTCACGTCCACCGTTGCCGGCATCTTGTCCACAGCCGCCATCTTGTCCATGCGCATACCGAGCGCTCTGGTCACGTTTCTTTCTGCACGCTTTGTCTGTGTGCCCCGTGGATTTACAGAAGCTACACCAAACAGTCTTTGTGCAGTTATCTTTTCGGTGCCCCTTTTCTCCGCATCGCCAACACGCCAGCTCCGTCGGGGGTCTGGTCATCTCTCTCGGTGCCGCCCGGGCCTTCAGCACCCTCTCCCCCGCCTCCGCAGCGACTGGGTGTGTGTCTTCTGAGGCCTCAAAGTTCCGCAGCTTGGCCTTGAACTCCCCCAGCGACATGTCCGCTGAACCGTGTGTCACCAGTAGTGTGAACGGTTTGTACATCTCCGGTAGTCCTCTCATAACCATCGCTATCATTAGTCCATCTCTCTGTGCTTCTCCTGCACTCTTAAGCGCCGTAATGATCTGTTCAGCTCTGATGACGTATTCGGTCACAGTCTCGGTGTGCGCTTTCTTTAGCGCGGTCAGTGTTATGTAGAGGGATACGATCCGGGGTCTTCCCCTTCCGATGTAGTGTTCTCTCAACACTTTTAGGCTCTCTCGGCCTTTGTCCTTCGTGTCGCGGAATATCAGCCCCAAGCTCGTGTCGTCTAGCAGTGGTGCTAACTCGCAGTATGCGTCTGCATTTTGCTTGGTGTCCAGGGCTTGCGCGGCCGCCGTTACTTCTCCCGTGGGGGCCGTCAAGATGGTTTTCTTCAGCCCCACTCCGTGCATGCAGCACAACATTCGCTCTTCCCAGAGCTCATAGTCCTCTGCCCTTCCGTTGAACGAGGGCCATTTGCTCCTTCCTCTGGTCGCCATCCTCTTTTTGATGGTAGGCGTAGCTTTAGCTCCCGTTAGCCTAGCCTTAGCCACACGGTGCTCCCGGTGCTAACCTAGCCTATACTTCAGCTAAACTTGCTAGTTGCTACCCTTGCTTATTTCGCTCCTTCGTGATCTGGGCCCATAACCTGTTGACAGAGTCACCTGTGGAGCAACAATAACTTGGCCATGACGACAAGGTTCTCCTCATTAGCCTTTAATCAGCGTGGTTTATTCACATATTCATATGCACCATGAGACCTCCTCTCTCTGTGAGAGCGACGGAGGAAGAGAACGAGGGGGAGGTAACAACTCCTTTTATACCTCTTACCTGACGTCAGCATCAATAGCTACGTCCCCTTGCGCCTATAGCGCCCTCTTGTGGAAACAGTTAAGCAGTTACATGCAATCGTATATAACACATAACCTCAACACAATCCCCCCTTATAGCCTAGTGACAACGCCACCAAAATGTTGAGATACCCCTACCGGAGGTAGAACAAAACACAATAATGTTTTTCCTCATCTCTAAGGTCTCCCATATATGAAATGGATTCTTGTATACAAATATTTTACTGCAAAACTTGTTAAATTGATAGATAGGGATGTTATACACCCCCAAAGGAAAAAAGAACCAAAATATAGCCACGGGTGGTATTCAGAGAACAGAGGCTGTTAACGTAATGACCGTTCACTCACAAGGTATGCTAGCGCACCTCGGCTCATCGTAAAATGGGGAAATACACAAAGGTATGCATGTTAACAGGAAATAAACTTGCTCTACAGTTGAAGAAACTGTAGATTCCCACCTCAATCACTGACGCACACAAATAACAAAAGGAAAAGTTGAAGAGGCTTAGCCCAGACCTTTCTCCACACTACGTTAGCATTGATTGATTGATTGATATATTGATTGAAAACTTTATTAACAGATTGCAGAATGGGTACAATACAGTTACGGCTCAATACACACAATTGTTAAGGGGATGCAGACCAGAGAAAGACTTTCGTCTTGTTTACATCAGGGTCCCCCATTTTCAAACTCAGTGAGTGAGTGAGTGAGTGAGTGAGTGAGTGAGTGAGTGAGTGAGTGGGAGTGAATTTGGCCACACGTAGCCCCTGTCCTGTCCGCTGTGGGAAACAGATCAAAAGGGAAGCGAGGGGAGCAAGTGCTGCACAAGGCATGACATACAACTCCTAGATTGCAGTGAGTCAGCTGGTCGAATGTGTGTGTATGGCCATGTTTATGAATGGATCGAATTGTGGTTTGAGCATAATGAGCTTAAAGCTGGGGGGTCTCAGAGGGGGGTCTGGTGAAATGAAACAGGGATGTCCGGGCAAAGAGGAGCCAGGAAGCCAATAGACACAGATGATAGGAAGCAGGGGGTCCGTGCAACTGGGTCAAATACTAAGTGAGGACGTGTGCCCAATGTGTCTGCCTGCTTACATCATGACCGCATACGGTACATCTGATATTAAGCATATTTAGACATAAGAAATAGCATTTAGACGGCGTGTGAAATACTTTTTGTACCGGGGAAAAGTACAAAAGAACAGTAGTGTGTTAGTCCCGACTCCCAAGCTCATGCTTTATGTACTTTATGTTGACTATTTCTGTATTGGGGCGAGTGAGAAAGAGAGAAGAAGATTACTTTATTGTCAATGTACACAAGGCAATTAAAATATGTCTTTTTACATACCCCTCCTAGTTACACATACACAAAATCCCCCACAGTGTGTTTCATCAGAGAGGTCGGAGTGCAGGGTCGCCTGCAGTGCAACGCCCCTGGAGCAGTTTGGGGGACCAGTGCCTTGCTCAAGGGCACATAACCACAGATGGTGGACACCGTATATGTAATATCAGCCACCCTTCAGTCACCAGCTCACAGCTGGAATAGACCCTCCTGTTGGTGCCGGGAATTGAACCTCTTTACATCTAGGCCATCCTGGTAGTGCAGTCCAGTTCTGGTCTACCTACAGATACAGCACTCAAAACTCAAACCTCTCATGCCTCTCTACCACTCTCTACCACTCCTCTATTGTTCTTGACCGGGCCAGATTTCACACCTCCACTTCCTCCCACAGGCTGGGCAGATTTTCATCTTAAATTTTTATTCGTCCCAAATGTCCCAGCCCCATCAGATTTCTTAGCTTTTTTCACTGTTTACTTATCATGCATTGCAACACTAATATATGGTCAGTACCCCAAGTCAGACTGCCCATATAAAAATTATTTTGGGGGTCTGAGGGCAGTAGCCCCCGACCCCCTCCCTGGGGAAGCACTTAAGTTAACTACTCTCCCTTTGTTCCCCCAGCCAACACCCCCGGAAAATTAACACCTGAGTAGACTTAAGTGGCACACAAGCAGCAACAAGCAGCAGACAAGCAGCAGAATTGGTTTGATTTTTGAGCGCTGCGTCTGTACTGTCATTATTTCAAAGTCAAGTGTATTTGTCACATACACATTACATGTACAATGGCAGTGAAGTGTTTCTTCTGCAAGCCTCCCCTTGACTGTGTGTCTTTCAATAACATAAACAATAGAATGTAAGAAAAACATCTTGCCATGTCAGGTCCCTAAAACAAACAGTTCTAAGTAATTAAAATCTAGAAACTAAGATCAGCAATGTATACAAATACAGCTATCAGGACTATGGGAAGGGGTGTTGTGCAAAGATGTGCAAACGAGTGTGGGTGTATGATGCAGTCAGTTAGAGTACAGGTGGAGTAATGGTCTGCTACCTGCCTGTGACTGTGGTATTGTAATCTACAATCTAGTGCTATTTTTATCACAGTTTCTGCTGCTAATTTACACACACTACACCCATGCAGCGATTATATGTTATAGCCTAGAGCCATTTTATTATTGATTCTGATGCCACTTTGCACTCACTACACCCACACTGTGATTATTACACTGTGATTATTGTATTGTAAATTAGCGTTATTTTACTGTTGCTTATGCTATTTGTATGCTATTTCTATTGCTTACATTTTTTTGGGTCCTATTTTATTGATGATGCTGCTGCAAGGCAGAGGAGCCAAGAACATAAGGAATTTCACTCCTCTATGCAGTACGGTGTAAGATGACGTGACTAATCAAATCTGAATCTGAGGTACTAGGGAGGAGTCCTCGTTTAGGATCTTGAGCCTCTCTGTGTTGGCCTTTAAGGTTGCTCAGCTGACCCATTCTCTGCAGGCTTATTACTTTGTCCTGCCTGCCACAGGCACACACTGGAGGCCTGTCCACATACATGAGCTCAGATTCTCGTCATTGTGGTTGCTCAACACACTTTGGAGTTCTCATGACTCATGGGGCTGAGATTTAGGTCACTTGGTTCACATCTGAAGGAAATGTAGAGTGTCATGCCTATGTGCTGTTTAAGCACGAAATCCCTCTGCTTACATCTAAAGACCAAATAAGAGTTTCAATAAATTCCTCATTACTCTGTGGGAAATTATTTAGGCTACCAGACTAGGCCAGACACAATTTTGATTTTGCTATGCATCCCCCCAGAGTCAGTTAGGCCACCATATAAATTAAACAAAATATAAAATTAAATATGTGCATTATATTTGCATTGCCTGCACGGCTGCATCTTAGTAGGGACAGTAGCTGGAATCCCTTGGCCTAGATGGTTTGTTATCTAATGTTTAGCCTACATTATAAATGCGACCAAAAATAAAACAAGACTCCGAGGCCCTTGTTAGGAGAAGAAAATGTCTAGCCTGAAGCCTAAGTTAAAGGGACACCCTTACATTTAGAATTTGAATACAATATTAAAATGTCTCTTCATCAGAAGACACTCAGTGAAATTGCAATGCTAGGGAACACTGCAACCGGAGATACATTTGATAGATAATGTTTATGTCTGCATTTTGAAACGGTCAGAACATCTCTTGTGTAATGTGTTTAAATCATTGACAAACGAGAAAACAAACTAACGACCTTTATTTATATCTATTTAATTTACTGGCAAATACTTTAGCGCCATCGTGTGACAAGACTGACAAACTGCATTTCCGAATAGAACGGAAACGGAAATGACTCAAATCCAACATGTCTGCCGCAGTCTACGCTTTGTGAACTAAACAAGTCTCGTGTACAATGGCAGACGTCGGGGTGGACGAGCTAGAGCAGCTCGAATATCTATCTTTGGTGTCAAAAGTGTGTACAGAACTTGACAACCATCTGGGAATAAGTGACAAAGATCTCGGTATGTAACGTTAACCGTATTAGTTCCACGCATGTTATTTCTAGCTGCTAACACTTAGCTTAGCCACAATGCTCACCACAACAATACAAGGGTGAAAACAAAGTGACCACCATCACTTATGCGATGTGGATACAGTATTTTATTGGACTGTAACGTTTGCAAACTTTTTTGCTTGGGACATTATGCCACATTACCGTTCGTTTTCGTAGGACCTATGTCGTAACGTTACCATTCGTTTTCTAATCTAAGTTACAACTGTTTCCCAGCTAGACCTCCTCCAATGTACAGTTTCTACGTCAAAAAATGTATATACTCTTTTTTAGACTATTTTTGTATCACAAACAGTACTGTATTTGTAAATCTGGTATGTCATAAATGTATAGATGTAGCAGTACTGTCTATCTGTATGTCATTGTTATGATTTGAAAATGGGGGACCCTGATGTAAACAAGACGAAAGTCTTTCTCTGGACTGCATCCCCGAACCCTGTTTTTGGGATTCGAACTTCGTCAGGGTTTTTTGAACGAACGTTCGAACCTTCATTTTTTATAAAACATTTTTAAAATTATTTCTAATAATATATATATAGGATATATATATATATATTTTTTTTACTATCCTCAAACTAAATCCTCAATTTGAATAAAGTGATTAATCTGATTAAATTAGTATTTTTTTTGTATTAAATCAACTTTCCAGACCCAGCCCAGGGAGAAGCCCCAGCCCAACTAAATCAATTAAATCAACTTTCTTTAATGAATATAACATCAGTTTCTTCTATAATATTAGTGTAGCCTAATCTTTATCTGCAACTGTGAAGAAAACCCCCATTGGTTTGAACAGACTTAATAGAAGAAGAAAAAATATGTATTTTTTATAAAAAAAATTAAATTCGAATCAACGTAACGAACGAAGGTTTGAACGTTTGGGCTCAGCCGCAATCTGTTAATAAAGTTTTCAATCAATCAAAGACTGGCGTTGGCTAACATTACGTGAGGCTGCTGCTGCATCTGAAACCTACAGGTTAACCAGTTCACGTCTCACCGTTTTGTTTTCTCTTTTCTTTGACATTACAGCCGAATTTGTCATCAACCTCGCTGAGAAACAACCAACCTTTGATGGCTTCAAATCTCTTTTGCTCACAAATGGAGCGGAATTCTCAGTAAGTTCAAGCTAGCAGATAGGCTACATGCTAGGTGGCGATCCTGACCAGAGGTGCGTTCCTGATTGGCTGACTGGTTGCACTATATTTTAATGACGCCACGTGCGCGCACGCTCCCTCGCATACGCACAGACTAAAGACAATGCCTAATTGCCTCTACGAATGGAATGTAACACATTTGAATGTATCTGAGAATGTATTTGAACACACTTGACGACCTGAGCTATTGTTATGCATAGTAGCCATGTGGGTACTTACTTAGCGAGTTGGCGAATCAGTAGAGTACAGCGCATTCCTCAGGTTTGGTGTGAACGTCTGACTCAGGCAGAGCACCGTTCACACCAAACCTGTGAATGTGATTGCCATGAATTGTTATGCTTATGCAAGGTAGCCAGGTACATGCGACGAGTCGAGTGCAGCACGTTCTTGACTGCGCGCACATCCGTGCATTCTGCTCACAAAAGCTTGGTTGCACGTCGTGTAACCCCGTCCCATGAGCAACGCACCTCTGATCCTGACAATCGGATCAACTGTGAGAAAGGATGTGAGTAATGTCATCTGTTTGATATCTCTTTTACTCTGTTTTAGGATTCGCTCGTCGGCAATTTGCTCAGACTCATTCAAACAATGCGCCCGCCATCCAAGGAATCATTATCTACAAGCAAAGGTAAAAGCGCCTAAATGTCTTCAAAGGTCCCAAGTTATCTGCTGTCTTATCGCTTTGCCAGTCGCCAATGTCTTTGAATGCAGCCAAGAGCAACTTCATTCTGATCTGGACCATCTGTGTTTCCCATACATGTGTATGGGAGGCTCACCACAATATCAAGCAGACACATCACAAATAGATTTCAGCAACTGATACATTATGTCTCATCTTGGGTCATGTACAACAAGCTAGGGATGGCACGAATGGATCGAATTGTGGTTTGAGCATAATGAGCTTAAAGCTGGGGGGTCTCAGAGGGGGGTCTGGTGAAATGAAACAGGGATGCCCTTGCAAAGAGGAGCCAGGAAGCCAATAGACACAGATGATAGGAAGCAGGGGTGCCCAATGTGTCTGGCTGCTTACATCATGACTGCATACGGTACATCTGATATTAAGCGTATTTAGACATAAGGAATAGCATTTAGACTGCGTGTAAAATACTTTTTGTACTGGGGGAAAAGTACAAAAGAACAGTAGTGTGTTAGTCCCGACTCCCAAGCTCATGCTTTATGGACTTCATGTTGACTATTTCTGTATTGGGGCGAGTGAGAAAGAGAGAAGATTACTTTGTCAATGTACACAAGGCAATTGAAATATGTCTTTTTACATACCCCTCCTAGTTACACATACACAAAATCCCCCATTCATACTAGGGCTGGGCGATATGGCCTAAATATGATATCACGATATTTTCTGACCTTTCGGCGATACACGATACGCATCACAAACAATTCATTATGAGGCTTACCAAGACAGTATTTGAGTTTGCAAGCTAACATTAAAGACAAAATAAAATACCCATGCATTTAGCATTTTTATATTATATATTAGATTTAGATTATTGGATTATTAGATTATATATTGCATATATTTAGCAATGAGATATTATATGATTTAGATATGAAATATGATGAATTGAAAATGGGGGACCCTGATGTAAACAAGACGAAAGTCTTTCTCTGGTCTGCATCCTCCAGTCCACTGTTGACTGTTGTTGTATTGAGCTGTACTGTATTGTACCCATGCTGCAATCTGTTAATAACGTTTTCATTCATTCAGACGGCAAACAGAATCATTTTGATTGACAGTCGCGTCTGCCAATTACGTCACACCGCTTGCACCCGCCCTGCTGTTCTTAGCACCAATCGGCAAGCGCGTATTCATTTTTTACTTCCGCCATTGGAGAGCTCAATGACAACAACAATGGCAGCGGTAGCTCGCCGCGGCCGACGTTTAGCTTTTAGCTCCGCAGAATGACTAAACGACTGGCGGCATAATGATTTTACTGCAACGGATGTTATAATAAAAGCCTTTCCATACATCTGTCTGATTGAAAACTTTATTAACAGACCGCAGAATGGGCACAACTGAGTCAGCACGGGCTGAGATATGAACGAGAACGACTAATGCTTGCTATATCTAGGTCGACCTCGGACGTTGCTATGTAAATACGCTGATGTTATTGAAAGTGTAACTATATAACGTTAATGCCACAAAACGAATGCCTTTGTTATCATAAATAGTAACTTTGATGCAGTAGTGTGTGTGTGTGGGGCGGCGCTGTTCAAAAGTGTCAACGTGTGGACCAGATTGACGCGACACAATCCTCTTGGGCAAAACATCACGATATCCACGATACGTTTAAAAAGTGTATCGTTAATGAACTGTACCCGATATTTATATAATATCGTCATATCGCCCAGCCCTAATTCATACAGTGTGTTTCATCAGAGAGGTCGGAGTGCAGTTTGGGGGACCAGTGCCTTGCTCAAGGGCACATAACCACAGATGGTGGACACCGTATATGTAATATCAGCCACCCTTCAGTCACCAGCTCACAGCTGGAATACACCCTCCTGTTGGTGCCGGGAAATACAACAAGCTAGGGATGGCACGATACCACTTTTTCATGTCCGATACCACAGAGTATTGGCCGATACCGATACTACCCCCCCCCCCCCTCTTAAAAACAAAAACCTGTGTTTAACCTAGCCATCTATAAAACATGCTAAAACTGAAACAAATGTCTTACTCCCCTAAAAAAGAAATACAGTGCTGCTGCTTTTTATTTTCTTAAAATCTTTTAGTTAATAAGTTAATGATTTTGGATTTTGTGTGTGAGCTTGCCTTGGCTTGAATATGTACATTTGTGATTTTTTTTTCTTTTCCTTTTGTAAGACCACACAGGTGTGTTTGATTTGTCTGTAAACAAGACAGAAAAATAAACTTTATTCAATAAGACTACAGCGATTTCATGACTGCTTCCTGTCCTCGCATTTTCCGGTGCAATGCGCAGAGATTTAAAAATCATTGGTAAACAAACGTAGTGCTGAAAATATACACTTTGACTGCTGTTTTTATAATAGGGTTATGGTTATACTCTTGGCTACATTTGAAAAAGAAACACAACATTGTACTTATTTGGAATAGCAGTGTCGGCTAAGCGTTGGATACCTAACGTTACATTTTCAACAACAGAAAGGGGCTGTTTGTCCTGCACAATACATTTGGTTATTTTCTCGGTTATAAGCATTGCTTTGTTACCGTCTGCAGGGAGTTTCTCGCACTTCTGAAGGGTTTCAAGCAACGTTAACTGCTGCTGCAAAACGTTTCCTCTCTGCATCCGTTGCACGTATGAACTTGACATAATGTTACTCCGTTTCCATGAAGTGTTTAATTAAGTCCATGGAGTTTCCAGTGTTGCTGCCACCGTTGCGTTGCAGATGATACTCGGCTGTGTCGTGTTATTCCACAAGTATACACGCGTGAGTCCTCTATATTTGTTTTTGCGAGTGTCTTTATTCTGTTAACTCTTTAGCTAATCCGCTCCTAACTCTAGTAGTCTACCTGACTGTGACCCCAGTATGGTGGCCTGTACTCTGTCGTATTAGCGTGCACACATCCAGGGCATGAAATTGGAGCCCGCCACCCGCCAATGGCGGGCATATTTTAGATTTGGCAAGTGACACTGAGAGGTCTGTCCGCCATGTGGCGGGTAACAAAATGAAAATATAAATAATAAATCATTAAAACTGCGGTGTGTTTTGGTCTTACGACGGTCGCCTTTTAGCAAATCGCAAAGCCTGCGATTTGGGATACGTTATACAGCGAGTTTGATTCAAGTTTTTTTCTTGCGTGCCAGTCATGCTTACCAATCAGAAGTGCTGTGCTCTCATTGCTCGCCAATCAGAAGTAGCCCAAGGTAGCTACGTATACGCCCAACAACAACAGCTTGTGAAACGTGACAAACGTCCATGTGTGAAGACATAATAGCATAGCTCCAGAGTAGGGCTGGGCGATATGGCCTCTAAATGATATCTCGATATTTTGACATTTCCTCTAAAGCACTTAAAAATGCTTGATTTAACCCTTTGATGCATACAGTCATGCCAATATGATGATTATAATAAGTCCCTGCAAAATATGTTTCCATTATTAAACCATGAAGATGCTTTAAAAAATAATTAAATGAAAATGTACTAAGAGTAGTCTACTAACACACTAATAAAAAAATGTACCGTAATTCCTCTAATAGTAACCGGGTCTCAAATACAAGCCGGGTCTCTATTAATGGCCGGGTGCGCTCTTGAGCTAAGCAATTATAAGCCGGCCTCCTAATACAAGCCGGGTTACTAATATACTGAGCTGCATACTGAGCTAGTTACTTGATTTCACTTTGAAAATGTTGAAATGACCAGTGACCACCTGTAATTGCACTGTTTACTATTTCATACAGTACTTGGTTTCAATAAATGAACCCAGTACATTTTACTGGGTTCAAACTGACACAAAATGTTGATTTATTAATTATGATCCGTTTGAAAATTTGAAATATAGGCCTCCCTCTTATACAGGCCTCCTCCTAATACAAGCCTGGTACCCGCTACAGTTGAAACAAATACAAACCGGGGTTACTATTAGAGGAATTACGGTATTTACATCTAAGACAATTTATATAAAAACTATTGGGTGCCAAAGACTTTTGCACAGTACTGTGTTTTCTATCCACTTTAGCCAAACACACACACACATATATATATATATATATACACACTACTGTGAGAAAATAATAATCGCACACAAAGCCTTACAAAGGGATAATGGCTTATAGCAGACTTAATGATTTTAGAATATTTCAGGTATTACATCAATGCCTACTGAATACTGAGATAACCTAACATCTCAGGTCCAAAGAGAAAGAGAAAAAAGGAAGACAGAGAAGGAGTCGAGTTGAAGGATAGAGAGAGAGGGAGGGAAGGGGGAGAGAGAGAGAACGCGTTTTGAGCGTATAAGCTGCCGTAGGCGATGATGTCACACTCGAATGTAAACAGGAAGTTGAACACACGGAGATTGAAACTGGATGAAAGAAACGAATAACTAATAAATATGAAGTTATCTTTAAACCTCTTGTCAATTGTCGTCAATATATCCCACCCCCTTTTCTCACTAATGGAACTAGTATCGTGGAGTCCGCTTTGAGCTAACGCTAGCAGCTAAGAGCTAACGCTAGTTAGCTTAGCCTATTATGGTTTAACTTATCAGCTAACGTTAGCCCATTGCATGTCATTGAAGCTCCGCGCTGGTCTGTCTATAATGAAATGAGAGGAACGATCTGCAAGTCTCATATCAGCCGCGACGTGACAACATATACTCGATGTTCACGATATAGTAATTTACTACATCTCACGTAGAACAAGCCACGATACATTGAGTATACTCGATATATCGCCCAGCCCTACTCGCATTTTGCGAACTAAATCAGTCCCAGCTTTTTTTTTATGCTGTTTCTATGTGCAGTGTAAATTCCAATGCTTCTAACAAGCTTGGCATCCTAGTCATTCACTTCCATCGGGGGGAAATAACGTTAGCCGCTAGCTAAGCTAAACTAGCCAATCCTGCTCAGACAGAAAACAGCTGAGTCGAGGTTAGAAAGGGGGAGCGGGGCTCTCTCCATCCCTCTCTCTACTTGTTCAATTAAGGAGCCCTTTCTGTGTGTGTGTGTGTGCACGTGGAAAAGACCAGACAACATGAGTTTGATAGTATTTACTGAGGATTGCCAGATAATGTTGATATTTAAATGTTAAAATTATACAAACTAAATGTACATGATCATGCAACATAAAAAAATAGTTGTAGGAACGGTTTGGGAGAGGGAGGTAGGGAGGGGTTTTAGATTGTGTGTTGTGAAGTTTGGACTTCAGAGAGAGAGAGGGAGTACAAATGTAACTCTGGCCTCTTTAAAGGAAAACTCCAAAATTTTGTGAAATTAGCTTATTTGCCATCTACCCTGGAGTTAGACAAGAAGATACATACCTTTTTCTTCTCTGTGCATGCAGTAGGAGTAGGAAGACGTTTGGAACTAGGCTAATGGCTAAGCTAGGCTAACGGTGCGTGTCTTACTTCTACTGCATGCACAGAGAAGAAAAAGGGTATCTTCTTGTCTAACTCTAGGGTAGATGCCAAATAAGCTAATTTCCCAAAATGTTGGAGTTTTCCTTTTAAGTGTGTATTCTTCAACGTAATAGCTTATCTACTTGAAATGTACTGGAAAAAAATGTATAGTATATGTGACACAAAAATTTGTATTTCTTTTGGCCGGTAAGAAATATGCTTGGCGGGTAGAATTTTCCCATCTACCTGCCACTGACCGGTGAGTCAAAAAGTAAATTTTGTGCCCTGCATTAACATAACAAACACCACAGGCTGTTTTGCCCTTTTCTTCTTTGAGCTTAAAATAACTCCACACAGCTGACATGATCGCGGCGCGCTGCTAACAAGACTCACGTTTAGCTAACGATAGCGTTGTTGTCGCGCTACTACTGTTCACGTGATGGTGCGCTTTACAGCATGTATCTGATCGGAAAATACTTAAGTGTTTTTCCGATATTCGATCCCGTGAATTTGGCCAGTATCGGACCGATGCAGAGTATCGGATCGGTGCCATCCCTACAACAAACAGTATTGTATAGACTGTCCCAGCTTGCCACCACCAAAAATAACCGAACTACCTGTGGGAAATTCATCACCTTCCATCTTGATTTACCAGCAGACTCGGAGGTACCAGTCAGGCAGAAGTCTGAGAAGGACAAGCTGAAGGAGCTGTTCCCAGCGCTCTGCAGAGCAGACGACCTGCAGCCTAAGGTAGGTGTTTTCAAGCTGATCTTGTTTAAAAACATTGTGCACGAAGGCAGTATGGTGAAACCCAAAGCTCATAACGGCTTTCCCTGTTTTTAAATGGTGATTCTAGTTGCAAAACATGATTTGAAAGCAGTTATGGCTGGGGGAAATGAGAAAAATATTACAACATTCAGTAAGGAGACCTTTAAAATATGTATATATATATATATGGATATATATCATGATATCTGCTCAGGCATGGGAAATCACATGTTCAATGATCCAATCAATATTCATTTAGGATCATATTGGACTACATTGTATAATGGGAAGTGTGATACTGATACATTAGCAAACTGAAAATATACTCGTATAGTATGTTAGAAATTAGTTTGAGAAATACATTTTTTCTTATTGTCAACATAGGCTACAAAAAGACCATCCGGAAGTCCTAGAACTCCATTGTCACTGAGCCAGTATACTTTTTCATTCTGATGAACACAAACATCATAGTTTTCCCCCTGGAATGACGTCATGATGTGACGGCGATCTCCTCAAGTTTGCCTGAACCTGGAAAAACTGCGATGCTCGTGTTCATCGCAATGATGGATTCTTTTATTTTTTTTAATCTACTTTTTCTCTTTTTTTCTGTGATTTTCTCCCCATCCCAATTTACATTTACATTTACATTTAGTCATTTAGCTGACGCTTTTATCCAAAGCGACTTACAAGTTCTGTACGACAAGCCATCAGGAAGGGCACAACTCTATCAGCTGAGCAACAATTTACCTATCGTGCCAATTCTCCCTCCCCTGTCCTGATCGTTGCTCGCATATTCCCCCCACTGGCCGGTTGTAGGGAGGATAGAAGCCTTGCATCACATGTCCCCTCCGATACATGTGGAGGCAGCCTGTCACATCTTTTCACCTGCCAGCGCGGACTCTCATTTGGCGAGGAGTAACGTGTAGGAGGCACACATTGCCCCCGCCATTTTCCTGACTTTGCTGTGCCGGCGCCCCAACCGACCTGTAGGAGTCGCTGTTCACAACGACCAGACTACCACCCTTTGACTTCCACCCGCTAACTCTGCCAATTGAGTTAGTATGACGGCTAGGGGTGGGACGATACATCGATCCAGATCGATATATCGATCTATTATCAATAATCAAATAGGATCGATTCAACGTAAAAAGATCGATTCATATTGCGATACTCTTATTTTGAAAATCCCGTGACGGCGACGTCATCGCCCCGCGCCCAGTGTTTTGAAACTCCGTTTAACATAAACAGCACACAGCAGTAGCGTCTAGAGCGTCACTAGAACAAGACTAGTGTGCCTATTCTGTGACCCAAAACATGTCCCTGCTGTTTAATTCCGCAACGGGTTCAATGCATCTAACCTGCTTTGCAATCCTCGCCACTCCGTTATGCCCATGTCGCGTTAAAGATCGAAGATAACGTTAAGTTAGCGTAAGCTAACAAGCTAACCCAGAGCCGAGCAAGACTAGTGTGCCTATTCTGTGACCCAAAACATGTCCCTGCCGTTTTATTCCGCAACGGGTCCAATGCATCTAACCTGCTTTGCAATCCTCGCCACTCCATTATGCCCACGTCGCGTTAAAGATCGAAGATAACGTTACGTTAGCCTAAGCTAACAAGCTAACCCAGAGCCATAGGCAGAGAGAAGTGGGGACTGGGAAGGAGGGTGCATTCTCGGGATAGCCCCACTAACAGGATCTGGCCGGCTTTTCCAGCCAAAATACAGCTCTGTGACAGTGAATAGGATATTAATATAGAGAAAAAAAGAAAAACGAACCAAAAACAGTGAACAGGAGGTCTATTTGTATTAAAAACAATAGATTGTTTTTCATTTAAATGTCTGGAAGAGCTCAAAAATAAAAATGTCAACTGATATTTCCATTGCCTTTTTTTTTGTTGATTTAAATATTACTGATTGTGTTAAATGGGCATATAATATCGTCTCGTATCGATCGCAGGCACCTGAATCGAATCATATCGTATCGTGGCAGACTGTGTGATATCGGATAATATCGTATCGTTGTCCAAAGAATCAATATCGTATCATATCGTGATGAAACGGGTGATTCCCACCCCTAATGACGGCCGGCCCAAGCCGGAGGCAACGCCGACAGCCGGATTAGAACCCGGTGTCTCTTGCGTTGGTGACGAGCGCAATGTCCTCTGCGCCACCCAGCCGCCCGCAATGATGCATTATTATACTAAACAAAGTACGGCTCTGTGACTTGTTTTTGGAATAATGGAGTTCTATGACTTCTGGATATGAGATATAAGTGATATGAGCTTGTAAGTTGAAGAAATGCATTGTTGGTTTTGGTCTTTTCGTAGGCTGTGAAATTACACCGGCCTTATCCTTTTAATATTTACTTTTTATCCTTAACACATTAAGCGCCAATCACGAGTATACTCGTTATTGGCCGACAAGCGTTGAGCGCCAATAACGAGTACACTCGTTTTTAGATCCTTTGATCTTTTTCCTCTGATCCCCATTCTAAATCATCATCCGGATCATTCTAGCCGCCCCTGGCTCGTTTGTATACATTAAAAACTAAAAAATAAATACAATAAGTCACATGCTAAATGTTATATATCAAACTATTGTCCAGCTTTAGTTGCTTCTAATATGTTTTTCTTTTCAACCATCCCAGAGGATCTTGGATGAGGATGATGACAAGGTAGCCGCTGATGCCATGAAGGAGTTGGAGATGTTTATGCCCAGCGTCAGTGGAACAGAATCTAAGAGCAGCAAGAGCAGGTACCAAGACTTAACAAGTCAAATCTCAACCTAGTTAACCTCGCTCTACCAGGCGCTCCAGCCTGGTCTCTTATTAGTGTGAACTGGGGTTAACGTGTACGGAGGATCAGCAGACTTTGCAAGAGCGGAAATCATCTGTCTAAACTTGCATAAAAAAAAATCTGTTCAGACCATTTGGAGCTGAAAATGTTCCCCTTGTTGTTGTGCTACCCCACTGTCAGGCCGGGGAGGGCGTACCACATGCCTTTTCCGATATATGTGGAGTTGCCAGCTGCTTATTTTTAACCTGACCGCTAGTTTCACTGTGAGAGCGTAACACACACTGAGGTTCACGCTAGCTCCGCCACCCTGGGGCATAGGGACGACTGTGTCTTTTGCTGCATAGTTTTACTTGGAAAAGAAAATAAAGATGTGTGTGGTGAAAGTACTTTTACTCAGTTTTTGTCGTAATGTTGATGATTCGTCCCCCAGGTCCGACAAGAAGAGGCGACACAGCAGGAGTCGTAGCAGAAGCAGAGAGAGAGACCGCGACAGGGATCGGGAAAGAGACCGCGACAGGGATAGGGAGAGAGACAGGGACAGGAAAAGACGCAATCGTTCCCGGTCCAGGTCTCGCTCCAGGGAACGCGACCGCCCCAGGGACAGGGATCGAGAAAGAGACCGCGACCGGGGCAAAAGACGAGAGCGGTCTTCCCGCTGGTCGGAGCGCTCTCCCAGCCCCCGCAAGGACAAGGACAAGGACATGGACATGGACATGGACAAGGACAAGGACATGGACAGGGACCGAGAGAGGGAGCAAGACCCGGACCGCTGGAAAGACAAACATGTAGACCGACCCCCGCCTGAAGAGCCTTCCGTGGGAGACATCTACAACGGCAAAATCACCAGCATCATGCAGTTTGGATGCTTTGTACAGCTGGAGGGACTGAGGTTCGTATAAAGTTATTGTCATGTTTTGAATACTGAATGTTATGAATACAACTTGGACATGATATGGCATCATAGTGGCACAGGTTGGCCTTTCCATATGACCAGGCCTGGCTGTTTTATTTTTCTTTGTATATAGGCAAAAACAAACAATGTTAACATTGGCTCACTAAGGTTAAGACTAGGAATGGGCGTGAGTAATCGATTACTTGAGTATTCAGTGTTGTTTCAACTGAACTCAAGTGTTTTTTTAGGGTGCTTGACTGCTTGTTTGTGTCTTTGAAACAGAAATCTCACTCTGAAACCCCACAAGGCACCAGTCAGAGAGCGTACAGTGAAACCGTTGTTACGTTGAAAGCTAGATTAGCGTTATCATTCTAAAAGATAAAAACAGCTGTTTGTGTAGTGTTCATAGTCTGGTATTGATACCGACATGCCGTTCCAAAAGCAGAGATACCTGTTTTGACTTGACGATGCACGTATTGCTGTGCATTATGTCCGCAGAGCGAGACATAATTAAATCTGTTGTGTGTGTGACTCCGTGCAATGCGCTTTAAGATGCCTTCTAAAAATGCATTTCCCTAAACAAGTACTCAAGCACTACTTGAGTAATTCCTGCGAGTACTCGATCTTGGAAAACACTAGCTGTGCCCATCCCTAGTTAAGACCTAGTGAACAGGATGATGGCAGAACATCCTGTGCTCATTTTTAGAGATGATTTAGGGGCAATCATCACCTCGTACAGATCCGTAGTGCAGCAAAATGAATTATTCTCCGTCTCCTACTCTATTTGTGTTTTTATATCTATTGGCAGATTGCTGTCTGCTTGAAGCACGCCGCTTACCCTGAAATGAATCGCCCCCATGGGGACTTAATAGAGTGGCGTTGAACCGAATATTGAATTGAATTGAAAACATGGGGAGGAGAATAAATTGAATCCAGGCGCCGTTATCTTTGCTCTGGTCCTAATACATTTTCCACTGACAAACCAGTGCCGTGTTTTCCATTTTGTAGGAAACGGTGGGAGGGATTGGTGCACATCTCAGAGCTGCGCAGAGAGGGCCGTGTGGCCAACGTGGCAGACGTGGTCAACAAGGGTCAAAAGGTCAAGATCAAGGTGCTGTCATTCACCGGCTCCAAGACCAGCCTCAGCATGAAGGTGAGATGACAAGATGACACGTGGAGAGTTAATGGACGCATACTATGAGAGGATGTCCAGGTTTAGCCATGACTCAGTCATTCCATACAAGTTTAGCTGTCATTTATTTTTATGAAAATTAGACAATTATAATGGGCAGCTGCCGGCTGGGTGGCGCAGCGGACATTGCGCTCGTCACCAACGCAACAAAAGACACCGGGTTCAAATCCGGCTTTCGGCGTTGCCCCCCAGGCTTGGGCTGGCCGTCATACTGGCTCAATTGGCAAAGTCAGCGGGTGGAAGTCGATGGGTGGTAATCTGGACGTTGTGGACAGCGACTCCTACAGGTCGGTTGGGGGACGCCTGCACAGCAGAGACAGGAAATAGCGGGGGTAGTGTGAGCCTCCCACACGTTACACCTCGCCAATGAGAGGGTACAACTCTTTCAGCTGAGTAACAATAAATGCTGCTATTTATACCCAAATAATTTCTTTATTTTGCTTATTAGAAAGATAATAAATTCTTTCCATTCAGACAAATTCCTGGTGTATTGTATAATATAAAATAAATAAATGTATACAAATATAAATAAATAAAAAATACACTATTTGCTGCGTTATCTGTGGTTACTGGGAGTGTCATGTTTGGACTCTCCAACTTCCACTCAGTCACTGCATTTGTCAACTCCTCTGCCGAGCGCTTGTATGACTTTCATACAAGGGAGGAGTCTGGAGTACTGTACTCTTCGTCTCACAATCCAACATATAGCGGACTTCACAGTGAGGCAACTCTGTTGCCCGAGAGGTCCAGCTATCTGTGCTGAGTGCAAAGATCTGTTTTTTGCCAATTCGTCTTCAATGCCGTTGCAAGTGTAGTTTGTGTAGTCTTCTCTCTTCCAAAATGGCTGCCGGTAACCTAGGGCTACAGCTATCGATTTTAATTCTTTAATAATTTTTTATTATTTTACTAATTGAGTATTAAAATCTTTATTCCATTGATTAATCGAGTAATTGCATAAAAAATAATAATAATAACTTTATTTGTATAGCACCTTTCATACAGGGGATTGCAGCTCAAAGTGCTTTAGTAAGAAATAAGACATAAAATCAGTGTAAAACAAGCAGCAAGAGCAAAGCATAAAGTGGGATAAAATAATGCAGATATATTAATCTTCTTGAATTTCTGTAATCTGTTACAAAACATGATAAAGGTCATAGTATGCACCCAGCGGATAGTGGTTAAAGTTAAATAATAGCAAGGGTAAAATGAGCACAAAGTGCAGACATAAAATCACAGTTTTTCACATTAGGATCTAACATCCCAACAGGCCACTTTGTTTATGGTTTGATTCAGTTTTAGTAGAATAGACTAGACATGAAATGAGCACAAAGTGTAGACATATAAAATCCGTTTTTTACAGTGCAATAAAATAGTTCTGGATTACTGTTTAACAGTTCAATGTCATCTACAGTTTAAAACCAGACAGTTTCGAACCTGTAATAAAAAGCAATAGACAGAGTAAATAGTGCAGTGCAATAAAATAATAGAATATACCAGTGGTCACCAACCCGTCGATCACGATCGACTGATGGATCTTTGAGACTTTCCATGTAGATCTTTCCCTGAAAAAAAAATAAATAAAAAAAAGTTTTAATTTTTAATTTTTTTAGATCTTTCCCTGAGAGTCCACATTACAGTTCTACTTTTGTTTTGATGTGAAAAGTGATGCTGCATAAGATGACTGCACTTAGCACTGACTGAGAAAGTACATATTACAGTTCTACTTTGACAAACATATTTACAATTAGCATTTTATAATGTTAATAATATGAGAGTCCACATTACAGTTCTACTTTTGTTTTGATGTGAAAAGTGATTCTGCATAAGATGACTGCACTTAGCACTGACTGAGAAAGTACACATTACAGTTCTACTTTATAAAATGCTAATTGTAAATATGTTTGTCAATGTTAATAATATGAGAAAGTATATATTACAGTTCTACTTTGACGTTTTAATGTTGGACCAAAGCATTGCATGTAATTAGAATACAGGCAAATAAAAGTCATTTAGTTTAAAGTACAATCTTGGCTGTCTTTTTCTCTCAACGCTTCAATAGGTAGATCTTGCCTTCACCAAAAAAAAGTGATCTTGGGCTTAAAGGTTGGTGACCACTGGAATAGACAGTAAAATTCTGAATAATAAAATGGGGAATAATGATAAATAATAAAGATACCAAGACTTGGTCTATAAAGCCTTTCACATTTCCTGCTCAAGGTCCCAAAACTTCCCGCCTATCTGTGGGAAAACAGTAATTGACTAGTACGGATGTCCAGCTAGGGCTGGGCGATAAAACGATAACGATAACTATCGCGATAAATTATTTCCTCGAAATAAACATGAAACGTGGTCGCAAAGTTTCGATATATCGATTTCCCAAGCTTGGATATCAGCACACGCGCACTAACAACCAATCAGTGAAGGAGATGGCGACAGCGAAGGAGACCCGCGGTGCACCTCTGGGTAGTAAACAAGGCTGGCTAGGATCATTAGCTTTCACGCCGCTATTTTATAGTTTACGTGCGGAGTGGGTGTGTGGCGTGAATTCTGAGGGTACGGTTAGAGTAGTGTGGGGTATGCTGCGCCGCGGTGGACGTCGTTGCAATGTATTGGGGCGGAACGGAGTATTTTAGGGTGATGGTACATTGGAAACAAGGCTGGCTAGGATCATTAGCTTGCACGCCGCTATTTTATAGTTTACGTGCGGAGTGGGTGTGTGGCGTGAATTCTGAGGTAACGGTTAGAGTAGTGTGGGGTATGCGGTGGACGTCGTTGCAATGTATTTTAGGGTGATAGTTAGTACATTGTCGTAGGGGTGGACGGTATAAACGGTATACGGTATAAACGGTATTAATTTGCTCTACGGTATGGATTTTGACTATACCGTGTAACTGGTAGAGCAGCTCTAAAATAGCAATGACGTCATGTAACCACAGCGCGACTATTTCAATCGCATTTGCCCCTAAAAATAGATAGAATTAGTCATAGATAATAGATATGTGCAAACTGGAAAAAGTTATTTAGGAGGCTTCGCGCAGTGGGCGTGTCAACACGCAATTGTCATTTCATAATAAACACATATCACCGCGGCGCACAGCAAGTTTCAATTTCAGTTCCTGGCATTTTTAACCAGTGGAGAAAGGTAAGATATTTCCCTATCGTTTTTCTTATATGAATTATTCTACGTTAATAAAACATACCTGGTGATCAACTACAGTTTGCTGTAAACATTACGATATGTGTGTAGTGTTATGATAACGACGGCAGCAGCGGGAGCCGGGAGGACGGCTGCAGCAGTGGATTTGCGAATAGCATGCAGCTGCAGAGCCAGGGGCTCTTTCAGGTCTGGTCACAGGCCCGTCAAACAGCGCCCCCCCACCCTTGCGCCGTTCTGACCCCCATCGTCTCTAAGCATTTTGTGTGTCAATTTGTTGACACATGTGTCAATTTGTTGACACAATTGTCAATTCTTAAAGCTGAGGATGAGTTTCAAGTTTCAAGTTTCTTTAATATTTGTCATACAGAAGTACAGAATACTTTTATACAAAATGCTTCTTACTGTTACGCTCCAGAGACTGTGCAAGACAAGATAAGTATGAAATAAAATAACATAGTAAAATTAGAAGTAAAAAAATGAGGTCACAGTGTTCAGTTTAGACATATGTACAATGTTCGATGCAGAATAGACGTAGTTACCATACAATATACAATACTGTGCAGTGTACTAATATACAATACTATATAGTGCAAGGCAGAAATGGGACGAGGTGCAATTTAGGTACAATTCACAGTAGGTGTACGAGTTGTAGTGCAAATCCTTTATCAATAAATATAAAGTGTAAAGTGTGTTTGTGTGATCTAAAGTGTGGAGAGTGGGTGCTGCAGTGTGTTGTTTGTTTGAGTGAGTGTGTGCGTGTGGGTGTGTGTGCTGTGTGCATTTGATGGTTGTTGCATAGTGTTTATTGTTCGTTTAGCAGCCTGATGGCCTGGGGATAGAAGCTTCTTCTGAGTCTTTCTGTGCTCGCCTTAAGACTCCGGTATCGCTTGCCTGACCGCAGCAGTTCAAAGAGGCAGTTGTTCGGGTGGCTCGAGTCCTTAATAATTCTCTTAGCCTTCCCCTTGCACCGCTTGTTGTAAATGTTCTGGAGGGTGGGAAGCCCCCCTCCAATTGTGCGTTCGGCTGAACGTGTCACTCTTTGTAGTCTGCTACAGTCTTGTGCAGTGCTATTCCCAAACCAGGAGGTGATGTTGCCGGTCAAGATGCTCTCTATTGTACATGAGTAGAAGTTCCTAAGGATCTTCTGACTGACTTGGAACTTCCTTAGGCGCCTGAGGAAGTAGAGGCGTTGTCGTGCCTTCTTCACAACACTGTCAATGTGTGTGGTCCATGTCAAGTCCTCGGATATGTGGGCTCCGAGGTACTTGAAACTGTTCACTCTCTCAACCGGTGCCCCGTCGATGCTGAGGGGGCTGTAGTCCTTGACCCCCGACCTCCTGAAGTCCACAATTATCTCTTTTGTTTTGCTGACGTTCAGGGAGAGGCAGTTCTCCTGACACCACTGTGACAGGTTCTCTACCTCTTCCAGGTAGGCCCTTTCGTCGTTGGCAGAGATCAGGCCCACCACTACTGTGTCATCAGCAAATTTGATGATGGTGTTGTTGTTCCGCTGTGCTACGCAGTCATGTGTGTACAGGGAGTAGAGGAGGGGGCTCAGAACACAGCCCTGGGGGGCCCCTATGTTGAGCGTGATGGATGAGGAGGTGCAGTTGCCGGCTCTTACCACCTGGGGTCTGCCCGTCAGGAAGTCCAAGACCCACTGACAGAGGTCATAGTTCAAGCCCAGGTCCCTGAGCTTGGCTATGAGTTTGGAGGGGACTGGTATTGAATGCTGAGCTGTAGTCGATGAACAGCATTCTCACATAGTTCCCCTGCCTCTTGTCCAGGTGTGATGCTGCTGTGTGCAGCACATGGGCTATGGCGTCCTCCGTGGACCTGTTGGGGCGATATGCAAATTGCAGAGGGTCCAGGTTGATGGGGAGGGAGGAACAGATGTAGCCCTTCACTAGCTTCTCAAAGCACTTCATGGCTATGGAGGTGAGGGCTACAGGGCGGTAGTCGTTGAGGCAAGCGGGCGTAGATTTTTTGGGTACAGGGATGATGGTGGACTTCTTAAGACAGGTGGGGATGACAAAGTGGCACCTTTGTCTCAATTCTTATTCAATTAAATTCGCTCTGCGGCTCTGCAGCTACATATGCTTCTAGCAAAATCCAGCCCCGCTGTTTGCAATGGGTTTCAAGTTTCAAGTTTCAAGTTCAAGTTTCAAGTTTCTTTAATAGTTGTCATACAGAAGTACAGAATACTTTTGTACAAAATGCTTCTTACTGTTGCGCTCCAGAGACTGTGCATGACAAGATAGTGTGAAATAAAAACATAGTAAAAATTAGAAGAAAAAAAAGAGGTCACAGTGTTCAGTTTAGACATATGTACAATGTTCGTAGACGTAGTTACCATACAATATACAATACTGTGCAGTGTACTAATATACAATACTATATAGTGCAAGGCATAAATGGACAAGGTGCAGTTTAGGTACAATTCACAGTAGGTGTACGAGTTGTAGTGCAAATCCTTTATCAATAAATATAAAGTGTAAGTGTGTTTGTGTGATCTAAAGTGTGGAGAGTGGGTGCTGCAGTGTGTTGTTTGTTTGAGTGAGTGTGTGTGTGCGTGTGGGTGTGTGTGCTGTGTGCATTTGATGGTTGTTGCATAGTGATTATTGTTCGTTTAGCGATTATTGTTCGTTTAGCAGCCTGATGGCCTGGGGATAGAAGCTCCTTCTGAGTCTTTCTGTGCTCGCCATAAGACTCCGGTATCGCTTGCCTGACGGCAGCAGTTCAAAGAGGCAGTTGTTCGGGTGGCTCGAGTCCTTAATAATTCTCTTAGCCTTCCCCTTGCACCGCTTGTTGTAAATGTTCTGGAGGGTGGGAAGCCCCCCTCTAATTGTGCGTTCGGCTGAACGTGTCACTCTTTGTAGTCTGCTACGGTCTTGTGCAGTGCTATTCCCAAACCAGGAGGTGATGTTGCCGGTCAGGATGCTCTCTATTGTACATGAGTAGAAGTTCCTAAGGATCTTCTGACTGACTTGGAACTTCCTTAGGCGCCTGAGGAAGTAGAGGCGTTGTCGTGCCTTCTTCACAACACTGTCAATGTGTGTGGTCCATGTCAAGTCCTCGGATATGTGGGCTCCGAGGTACTTGAAACTGTTCACAGCAGGAGTCTCGACTCGGGACTTATTTTATTTGGAATATAATGACTTTATATGCAAAAGTAGCCTAGTTTTAAGTTAAAATATTATAAATATACATGCCTTGAGGATGTCATTCTTTATATAACCTGCCTATCAGGCAAAAAAATTTATTCTAACAGAAACACTGATACCGTGATATATACCGTTACCGTCTATGCTTCAAATTATACCGTGATATAAATTTTAGACCATACCGTCCACCCCTACATTGTCGTGTGATACACCGCTTGCTCTGGCTAACTGTGTTAGTTCCATTCTTATAATGCATATAATCCAGTGGCGGTAGGTTGCCCCCTGGTGGAATATAATAATCTATGCACTGGGCCGTGTTTACTGCGTAGAAGAATGGCGCCGGGCATAAGAAGTTAATTAAACTTGACAGAAATTATATCGGCGATAATTATCGATATCGAGTGATGTGAAAATTATTTTATTTTATTGCGATAAAGTTTTTGGCCATATCACCCAGCCTTGGATATAAAAACATAAAAAGGGAATAAAACATAGAGAAACAGTGCAATATAACATAGTGCAATGTAGGGCTGCACGATTTTGGGAAATAATCTAATTGTGATTTTTCTGACAGATATTGCGATTAAATTAGCGATATTTCTTTTTTTTAAGCAGCCCCACAGAGGTTTATTGTAAAATGCGCCTTGCATCTGGCCTACACGGTGGGTCTTTTCAGGACACCGAGCCTGAAAATGTTTCTTTTTACCTGGGAATCGATACCGGTACCCAACGGTACCTTTTTTTTTTCTGTACTTTACTCTCCCTCTCTGAAGTCTAAACTTCACAACACACAATCTAAAACCCCTTACCTCCCTCTCCCAAACCGATCTTGTATCTCAATGGGACTTCCTGGTTAAATAATAATAATAAAAAATAAAATAAAATGCGATTTCTTTTTTTTGGCGATTTGATAATTGCATCATTCCAAATCGCGATTTTGATTTAAAATCGATTAATCGTTCAGCCCTAGTGCAATGTCAATCACAGATAAATAGTGCAGTATAAGAGTGTAAAGTCAGCCAAATGCTTTGGTAAAGAGAGGTTTTAAGTCTAAAAAAAATTACTTGAGCTTTTCTATGATTATTTTCTTAAGCAACTTAGATTACTTGATTATTTCTGTTGTCTTACTAACTACTGTGATTGTGGCTGCAATTCCGAATGGCTCGTTTCAAGAGGGAGGGTTCTTGTCGCAGCTGAACTGCAGAAAAGGCACAATGCACATATTTTTTTTTACATGTTCTCTGTTTGGAGTTCAAGTTCAAGTTTCAAGTTTCTTTAATAGTTGTCATACAGAAGTACAGAATACTTTCATACAAAATGCTTCTTACTGTTACGCTCCAGAGACTGTGCTAGACAAGATAGTATCAAATAACATAGTATAGCATGTAATTTAGAAGAAGAAAATGAGGTCACAGTGTTCGGTATAGACATATGTACAATGTTCTGAGTTACCATATAATATACAATACTATGCAGTGTACTAATGTACAGTACTATCTAGTGCAAAGCAGAAATGGGATGAGGTACAACAACCCTTCATTCTGAAAAAATTATGCAAAACAGGAAAAGGCCATTTTCACAATAGGTCCCCTTTTAAGATTATATCTGCATTATGCATGGTTCTTGCATGAGGCCCATTCTTTTTGACACTTTATTGTCTAAAGATGGTAAGTTAAGAGTGTTGTCTTCATTCATAGTTATAGACAGTAGAGTACTTTCTGGTGATATATCACATTCACACTCCAAGTGATTTTAATTGGCTTTACAACTGCAAATACACAGGCTCTCCAAAAAAACCATCTAAACGGGAGTTATGTGGTTCTTCGGCGCAATTAACAAATCAATTCATTGTCTTCCAGGATGTGGACCAGGAGACGGGTGAGGACCTGAACCCCAACAGGAGGAAGAACGTGGGACCTGACGGAGTGGAGGAGACCTCCATGAGGAACCCCGATCGTCCCACCAACCTCAAACTGGGCCACCCCCCCGAGCTGGAACAGGACGATACGATGGAGCGCAAGAGGCTCACCAAGATCTCTGACCCAGAGAAATGGGAGATCAAGCAGGTTGGCCCTTGGCACCTTCTCTGTTTACTCAGCTTGGCAGTAGTTATGGTTTTCTCTCCATCTTGTCTGTGTCTGTTTTTATTTGTGTCCTTCTCTGTAGTTCAGTGGTACCTGTTGTTTATAGATGAAGACAACAAAATGATGATCGTAATCCCATAAAAAGTTCTTCACTGATTTAGTTTGGATGCTAATTTAGCCATGCCTCTTCTCTGCCCTCAGATGATTGCTGCAAATGTTCTGTCAAAAGAAGAGTTCCCCGACTTTGACGATGAGACCGGGATCCTTCCAAAAGTCGATGACGAGGAAGGTAAAAATGAATGGATATATTTACGATCATCCTTTTTTAAAGCAACTCTTTATTTTCCCCACTAGCAGAAAACAAAGGAGAATCTATATTCGAAACAAATAGAGATGTTCCGATACCATTTCTTCCTTCCCGATCCGATAAGATACCGATACTGATCCGATACCAGTGCATACATTAAAAAAATTATATTTATATTATATAAAACATATATATATATATTTTTTTTTATACAGCTACACATACTGTTTTATATACACTGTTTTTTTTTAGTAAGAACTAGAAAGTAATGGTATTTATTCAACAACAGGTGATTGCATAGATTAGTATTAGTATCATTAATTGACAACAACTATGCTCAATGAGTTCACCCACGGAACGGTTGTTGGGACATTGGTTCCGCACGGACGTTATACGTTGTTGCACTATCCAGGTGCTCCGGTTCAGTTAGCTAGTAGCAGAGGCTCTGACTAGTAGTAACGTTTATGTTGGGATTTCTAATGCACAATAAATATTCAACATTTTCTTTTGAGACTTCGCCTCAGACTCTTATCCTTTGGCACTAAAAGCTAAACATTGTCACCGGTATGGCTGTCCGCAACATGTCATTAATGTGCGAGAGGTGGATCAGTGACGACGTTAACGTGAGCTAGGTTAGCCAGTTAGTGTGAGCTAGATGGAAAGACAATGTAACGTTACTGGTGAAAATGATTTACCTTGGAATACTCCTTTGCCAACTTGCTGTACTTTGCTTGCAGGTCTGCAGCCATTATTGCTGGATTATGAATAGCCCCAACTTTAGCCAAGGTAACGTTAAAGCTAAAACTAGCTTTTCGGTTAGCTCTTCAGCTAATGCTAATAACACCAGCAACAAACACATCAGAGCTCCCCGTCAACACCGCTCTGTCGGGACGATGGCTTTTAAGAAAGTATCTGCTGTTAAAATGACAAATGGCATTGACACTTTAATTCACAGTCGATTTAAAAACACGTTTGTTTTATAATGCTCACTCTCAGCAGGAGGATACCGCACGTGCTGTTGATAAATTACGTCATATGGGATTGGAGGCTAGACTTTCGGTGTACCCGCCGATACCAGCATTTTAGGCTGTATCGGAGGCATTTCCGATACTGGAATCGGTATCGGAACAACTCTAATTAGAAATAAAGGAAAAGCAATACGTTTTTAGCAGACAGCGGGCTGATTGGTCTTACTCTTTGTCACTCAGACGAGGATTTGGAGATTGAGCTGGTGGAGGAGGAGCCTCCGTTCTTGAGGGGACACACCAAACAAAGCATGGACATGAGCCCCGTCAAGATCGTCAAGGTATGTCACCGTCTTGTTATGTCCCAACATGTACCTGCTCCATCGCACATGGTGATGCGTTTCTGACCAGTGTTCCCCGCACACTCCTGCCAGATAATGGTCCTCACATTGAACAGGAACATGCAACAGACCGTTGCACTGGCAGCTCACTGGAGTCGAGATGAATAATATTTCCAAACAGGGCTTAGTAGATTGTTGAGTTGCCCAGTAATGGGCAATAGCGATCTTTAACTAATTGATTTGCAAAAATTTCACCTGCTTAGCAATCTTGTTGTAACTAAGAGATTTGCTGAAGAAGAAAAATGAAATGGACATTAAATGTCTCTAAGTACTTGAGCTACATACTTAGGCCTGATCTGACAGCACAATATTGATTTAACTAAAAGATTCGCTGGGGGAAAATGTTTTTAATGCATAGCTCAATTAACCAAAAAACTGGTTTGTGCTGCAGATGATTAAAAACTAAATGAAATTAAAATACTGCGAGTACTAGACTATTCAGAATGTCCAGCACGGCAAGCACTATCCCCAAGGTTTCTGCACTTCCAACCCCCAGAGCAGGGATGGGGGGGGGGTAGAATAATGACCCAGAACTTCTGGAAGCGCATGGAGTTCCTGAAAGGGCCCCTAGTTCCCGGGGAAATGTTCCGGCAGTGGAAAAGGGGCTCATGTGGGTTTATGTACCGTATTTAGAGATGTGCCAAGTTGAAAAAGAAATCTGTGCTTGGGGGAGGAAGGGGCTTTTAGAGAATCTGCTTGTGGAAATCTGAGTGTTGATTTTAACTTGGCCATCAAAACATGCTGGGCAGTGTAATGAAAATACTTCCAGATTCTACTTCCAAATTTTCCCACTATTTATAGATTTTTACTTTCAAAAGGACTGTTATGTGTGTGAGTGAACGGCTGCATTCCTATAGTGCTTTTCTATTACTGTGACATGGTGCTCTTAGCGACTGCATACATTTTTCAGTACCGGCGGCTCCAGTGGGACTCGGAACCCCTGACCCTGGCCGCGTCAGCGCCCTGCTCACTGAGCCAAACAGGACCGCGTGTGTAATACGTCATTCCCGTCCTCTCCCTTCAGAATCCAGACGGCTCCCTATCCCAGGCGGCCATGATGCAGAGTGCTCTGGCTAAGGAGAGGCGGGAGTTGAAGCAGGCCGCACGCGAGGCCGAGATGGACTCCATCCCGATGGGCCTCAACAAGCACTGGGTGGACCCTCTGCCAGACGGTGAGGCTGTGGAAAACCCATTAGGCAGCGGGCCGATGTACATCATCCATCCATCAAAACAACCCGCTGCCGAGGCTCCTGGGCAATCAGCCTAATAGAGGCCTTGCACGCAATGTTTGTGTAGCCGTCTCTTCCAAAATGGCTGCCGGTAACCTAGGGACACAGCTATTGATTATTTTAGTAATGACGTTATCTACCCGTTATTCCATCGATTAATCGGATAACAAATAACTTTAGCTTTTCTATGGTTATTTTCTTGAGCAAATTGGATAACTTAAGATCTTAACATAATAACTAGCCACCGTATTGATTTACGTTCTTATCCAGCCATTACATGTAACTAGGGCTGCAACGATTAGTCGACATAATCGACGACGTCGATCATAAAAACTCGTCTACGCCGAATTTTTGCGTCGATGAGTCATATACATTTTTTATTTTTATTTTTTTGCACTACCTATCTTTGTGAAAGTGGCTTCTCAGCTCTGGTCCAGCTGAAGACAAAGCAGAGGAACAGATTGGACATTGAGCATGACCTCAGAGTTGCTTTGTCTACCATCACCCCAGACTTTGAGACTCTTGTCAGGAGCAAACAACATCCCCAGTTATCCCATTAGTTCCCTGGGATGTTAAGCTAAGAAGTCTGCTAATAAGGATATATTATTTATTATTATTATTATTTAATTTCATTGTGTTTTTAGCCCTAGTTGCACTTTTGTTGCAACCCCAGTTATCCCATTAGTTCCCCAAAACTTACTGTCGGTCTGTTATGTTAAGCTAAGAAGTCTGCTAAGAGCCCGGAAAAGGAGCCACGCCCACAGGAAGCAGAGATGGAGGGTGTGACAGAAATAATCGTTAGATTAGTCGACTAATCGAAAAAATTATCGACAGATTAGTCGACTACCAAAATAATCGTTAGTTGCAGCCCTACATGTAACCATAATTAACATTAATGTACATTCTTTACTAGCCATCATTTCAACTAGTAATCATAACATAGATTTACCTTAACACTTTGATTGCCACCATGGTAAAACATGGTTGAATGCCACCACCCACTTCAATGATAGCGTTGTGAACGCATAATCTCTGTCTTAAATTATGGCTATGTGTCTAATCTGCCCGTCGCTTATCAATGACTTGTTTGCAGTCAACATTGTCGAAACGGATTGTTTTTTAATCGGTTCATTTCCGTTTTATAGCATTTTGAAAAGCCCTAGTTTTTCAGGAAAATACATAGATTCCGTGATAAACGGCATTTACTGGAATATTCTGGAATACA
This sequence comes from Notolepis coatsorum, assembly GCF_963971535.1. NCBI lineage: Eukaryota > Metazoa > Chordata > Actinopteri > Aulopiformes > Paralepididae > Notolepis > Notolepis coatsorum. Next base: position 53,350,256 of record NC_140174.1, on the reverse strand, counting down.
CTAAAAACGTCATTTTTCGGCCTATTTATGAATCGTTTTCAAATAAACGCTAGATTATTGATAGCATTATGTGTACTTATGCACGCTAGAGAAACGATCTGAAAAATATATTCTCATGATCGCACGCACACACACACACACACACACGCATGGGGCACACGCTGATATCTCTGTGAAAATAGATCCGATTACCCCAAGACTGGTAAAATAAATTGCTTACCTCAGATCAGATGTTCTCTAAAAAGATTATTCCAATCTTAGGCGTGATCTAATTCCTATAACACATGACTTCAAGTGATGTAATGTCTTTTATACAATGACCCAATTCACCCAACCTTATTATTATTATTATTATTATAAACACACAGTAATTGAAGCATAATGGAGATTTATTCAAAAACAGAAAAAGTAGATCCCAAAACAAAACGTAGATCCAATGGAAGTCATGCTTGATTGATTGATTTTTCTTTTTTATTATTAACATATATGACATACAGATAGACAGTACTGCTACATCTATACATTTATGACATACCAGATTTACAAATACAGTACTGTTTTTGTAGGGTGATTATGGTTTATTTACATTGATGGTAACATTCCCGGTTATAGTGCAGTTTGTGAAAAAAGTATCTGTCGTTATTTTGCCTCTTAGCTGGAACAGAATTCTCAGAACCTTCTGCACCTTCTGCAATGCGCTTTTGCGCAGATGAGCCTGCAAGAATATGGCTATAATTTCGTCTGTCTTCAAAATTTGGGGTCCAATATGATTGCAGGGAAGACTCACATTTATGGCCAGTAACGGACATAATCTCCCTCGATTGGAAGCCTGCATTCGTAAATTTTTTAACAACGGTGCTTCTCAAACAATTGCAGAATGGGTACAGTACAGCTCAATACACACAATTGTTAAGGGGATGCAGACCAGAGAAAGACTTTCGTCTTGTTTACATCAGGGTCCCCCATTTTCAATTCATCATAACATATATGACATTAGGGCTGCAACGATTAGTCGACATAATCGACAACGTCGATTATAAAAAATCGTTGACGAGAAATTGTTGCGTCGATTAGTCATTAAAAAAATTTTTTTTTTATTTTTTTTGTGCACTACCTATCTTTGTGAGAGTGGCTTCTCAGGGTTCCAGACAACATCATAACATGATGATCCCATAGCAAATTTTGGACATTGAAAACATTGTTCCCCTGCAGGAGATGATGATCAGACTAGACACACAATACATTACACACTCACTCCTCTCACTCACACACAGCGATCAGAGTAAGACACACACATACACACTCCTCTCACTCACACACAGCGATCAGAGTAAGACACACACACATACACACTCCTCTCACTCACACACAGCGATCAGAGTAAGACACACACACATTCACACTCCTCTCTCTCACACACAGCGATCAGAGTAAGACACACACACATTCACACTCCTCTCACTCACACACAGCGATCAGAGTAAGACACACACACATTCACACTCCTCTCACTCACACACAGCGATCAGAGTAAGACACACACACATACACAAATTACACAGTACACACCTCTCACTCACACAGCGATCAGAGTAAGACACACACAAATTACACAGTACACACACTCCTCTCACTCACACAGCGATCAGAGTAAGACACACACACATACACACACACACGGACTCCTCTCACACACAGCAAACAAAAGTTATTTAAAGTACACTTCCACTTTAATTTGTATTATTTAATTTATTTATCTTGTTATGAGTGATTGCTGTATTGTTCTTCAAATACATTTTCATTTAAAGTGGCTTAAAGATCCAAATTAAAATGTTTCATGAGTCATTATTTTAATTTGCTATGGGATCATCATGTTATGATGTTGTTGTTTGGTCCTGACAAGAGTCTCAAAGTCTGGGGTGATGGTAGACAAGCAACTCTGAGGTCATGCTCAATGTCCAATCTGTTCCTCTGCTCTGTCTTCAGCTGGACCAGAGCTGAGAAGCCACTTTCACAAAGATAGGTAATTAAAAAAAAAAAAAAAAAACGTTTTTTTTTTTTTTTTTTTTTTTTTTTTTTTGTTGTTGTTTACATTGGTTTTCGATTAGTCGACTAATCGAAAAAATTATCGGCAGATTAGTCGACTACCAAATTAGTCATTAGTTGCAGCCCTATATGACATACACAACATACACAACATACAGATAGACAGTACTGTTCCATCCAGACATTTATGACATACCAGATCTACAGAAATACAGCACTGTTTAAGAGTACAACGCCTGTCTCATAGACCTCTGAGAGTAGCGGCTCCTCCATTATGGGTGCTTGGGCGGCTCCCGGTGGACAGACCATCTAACAACAAACTTCATATAAAATTACTCTGTTATAGAGCCACACTCCGTTATGCACAAGTTTACAGACATACATGACATACAGGCGTAGTGGGCAAGGCGCTCGCCACGAATGCGGAGACGCTGGGATCGCCTGTTCGATCTCAGCGCTCCACATTGCTTTCAGTTTAGCTGGTCGTCCGTACTAATACACATTGGCCGTATTAGGGGGTGGGAAACTGATGGGTGGGGATCGGGCGTTGTGGACAGCGACTCCTACAGGTCGGTTGGTGCGCCTGCGCAGTAGAATCAGGAAGTGTCGGGGGCAGCGTGAGCCTCCCACGCGTTACTCCTCGCCACAGAGATCGAGCTGCGCAGGTGAAAAGATGCGACTGCTGTTACCTCAAGTACCGGAGGGGACTTGTGCTATGTATGACTTAGTCCACATTGCAGCCGGCTTGTGGGAGGCAAGAAACAGCGTTCGTGACAGGGGAGGGTTGAATTGGATGATACGAAATTGGGATGGGAGAAAATATAGAAAATGGGAGAAAAAGTGGATCAAAAAAAAAGACATACATGACATACAGATAGACAGTACTGCTATATCTATACATTTATGACATACCAGATTTACAAATACAGTACTGTTTTTGTAGGGTGATTATGGTTTATTTACATTGAGGTTCTGGGGTCACGTGGAGTGTGTTATACGAAATAACAACCGGTAACTTCACTGTGCTTCTTAAAACAATGATTGGTGTAAATCGTGTCGGTGCCCGCGGCTTTACGTATTCGGGGTAACATCATACATGTACATAGATCAAAATGTACAATGATACGTTCGTTTTCGTCAATGTCAGCATGTCTTTTTTCCTTCTCCGGCTTCTCCTGCTGTATACATTTACAGACTTATATTATTCAATGAGACTGCCAGCCAGCTTTTGCGCGACGGAGAAATACAATTTCAATTGTGACGAGAGAAGATCATCTCCCGATTCAGATACAATTTAACACACACGGTTCCAAAGATATTAATGTTTTGCGGCAAATGTTCACCCCGCAATGGACTTAGGTGCGTCTTATCTCTCCTCTCATGTTGTCTGTGCTTCTCTCCTCTCCGACACCGACACAGAGAGCACTCAGCCAGTGGCCACTCCCTTCAGACCCCCCCCGCGATTTATATTTTGTTTTACAATGAGTCATGACAAACCAATTACATAATCCAACATTGTGTAAACAACTAACATATTCCAGGTGACTTTATCTTTTTTTGAATGAGTCGTTATGACGAAATCAATACATCCATTCATAAAGATTATTGTCCGCCATCTTGGTTTCATTCATAAAAACAATGAATGGCGGAGTGATTCGGAAAAAAAGTTATTCTGTTGTGGGCGGGTTCTGGGGTCACGTGGAGTGTGTTATACGAAATAACAACCGGCAACAAAAAATACAATTTGCATGCCATTGTATAAAATAGACACACTGTACAGAGTTTTCATTTTTTTCTTTCCGCTTGAAATGATCCAACATTTTTGACAATTTCTGGCGATTTTTAGGGCCAGTCTCTTTTTCTCATCGCTATTTTCTCTATCTTCCATTTTGCAATCCGTGACAGAAATCTCTTCACAGTCACATTCCAGCCTCTCTTGTGTTCCATAGCGGAAGCACGTTGTGCAACAGTCATTATCTTTCGTGTGAAACACAGTGTGCTGTGGGTTGAATCATAATTTTCCTTGATGTTTTTGTAATCTAGTAATTCGCGCTGCTCCATGGTAACCGCTGGTAGTCGCTTGGAAGAAAATGCCTGATTTTTGTGTAGTGGTAAGAGTAGGTGAGACATTGGAAAACCGTGACCTTACTTTTCCACTGCGACCTGTTCATGAGATTCAGTAATAAGACGAATCTTTTTTGTTTGTCTGTCCCATATATCATAGCAACCATTGTTTTGCACGTAGCAACTATTATTTCTCCCATCGTGGAGGAGAAACGGGCATCCTAAACATTTTGTGAAAGGCCTCTATTGTTGCCTAGCCATTAAAACATCTGCCAGCTCAGAATTAGCATAGAATTCCAGCCTTACATCTACCACCTCACCCCTGCCTGCTAATCTTTTTAGATTTATATATAACAAGATTTCCGACTGAGGGGACACCAGGTCGGGATGCAACTACTTGGTATTCTCCTAAAATATTCATGACCGGAGGGTGGGTTTATAGGCCAACTTGCACTGTTGTAGTGTGGGTGTTGCATCTCTACTTGAGATGAGTTCCATTCTACTTTGCCCCCCCCCCCAACAGTCTTTGCTGTTGGTGTAATTAGATTTCCATTAAGGGGTCATTTAGCGCTTGGCACCCGGTCTGTTTTTATCCAACCACAGCCCGTTCCACTGGCTGACAATCAAGACTTCCTCTGCTGTGGCAGGCAGGCAAGCATCCCTGAGGGTTGCCAGTGCTGAAGATGGTTATCTGGTTTCCTGTACCCTCCTTAGTGGTCCACCATAGTGTACTGTATGTCCCGAGGCGGGTAGAGGAGGTTCGTAGGGAGGAGGAACATCATTGTCATCATCATGCAGGAACTCAACCCTTGATCTGATGAGGGGTTATGGGGCAAAGTACATACTTAACCAGCTTTGGTTTTTATTGCACGTTTCCTCTCCCTTGTTACAGTTGATGGAAGGCAGATTGCAGCCAACATGCGAGGCATCGGTATGATGCCCAATGACATCCCAGAGTGGAAGAAACATGCTTTTGGAGGCAACAAGGCTTCCTATGGTAAGAAGACCCAGATGTCCATCCTGGAGCAGAGAGAGAGTCTGCCCATCTACAAGCTCAAAGAGCAGCTCATTCAGGTCAGTGGGTCGTCTTAATAAAAAAACAAATCAAGTCTTTATTGGAGCCAGACTGAAGTGATGTTTAAATAAATAGTATTTTGGACTAATGTCACAAGTATAATTTCTTTTAGCTTCAGATGTTAGACTTGATTTGATATACCGTAATTTTCGCACTATAAGCCGCACCTGAATATAAGCTGCAGCAGCTAAATTGAATGATGTGTACATATATAAGCCGCACTGGACTATAAGCCGCAGGTGTTTTAATGTTTAATTACAGTCTTCCCACCAGCATTGGGACACAATACTGTTGGACAAATAACGAATTAACTCATTTACAAGTTGTATTAAGTTTAGCAAATAATGGAACAGATAAATAACATTTCATTCAATGCAGTCAAAAAAAGCAATATTTCGATTTTAACATTTTCGGGTTTGGTCACGTCGAGTCACATATAAGCCGCACCGTTATATAAGCCGCAGGGTCGAAAAATGGGGGGAAAAGGCGCGGCTTATAGTCCGAAAATTACGGTAAGTGTTTTAGGACGGGTCACCCTCTAGTATACTGAGGGAGCGTGTCCTTCTGTTCACTACACACTATAGATGCTTGATAGAACTATGATGATGCCTGTGCTGAGGACCAGGACTAGATGTGACTGATGGGCCAATCAGAGCATTTAGATATTATGCAGATTGGAGGGCGGCTACGTGGCGTAGTGGGCAAGGCGCTCGCCACGAATGCGGAGACGCTGGGAACGCCTGTTCGATCCCAGCGCTCCACATTGCTTTCAGTTTAGCTGGTCGTCCGTACTAATACACATTGGCCGTATTAGGGGGTGGGAAACTGATGGGTGGGGATCGGGCGTTGTGGACAGCGACTCCTACAGGTCGGTTGGTGTGCCTGCGCAGTGGAATCAGGAAGTGTCGGGGGCAGCGTGAGCCTCCCACACGTTACTCCTCGCCACTGAGAGATCGAGCTGCGCAGGTGAAAAGATGCGACTGCTGTTACCTCAAGTACCGGAGGGGACTTGTGCTATGTATGACTTAGTCCACATTGCAGCCGGCTTGTGGGAGGCAAGAAACGGCGTTCGTGACAGGGGAGGGTTGAATTGGATGATACGAAATTTGGATGGGAGAAAATATAGAAAATGGGAGAAAAAGTGGATAAAAAAAAAATATATATATTATGCAGATTGGATATCTGAAATGTTTTTTATCCTGTTTGATATCCAGGGGGATAGACATCAAAGGGATTTAGTCAGCATTTTCTACGTTTTGGGTAATGTTACATCAACAAAAATTGAATGAGATTTTCATTTCTAGGTCGAAAAGCCCAATGCCTCCCAATGTAATGAAATGTTTCCACGTTCCTTTTATATAGGCTGTCCATGACAACCAGATTCTGATTGTGATTGGAGAGACGGGCTCCGGGAAGACCACCCAGATCACCCAGTACCTGGCTGAGGCGGGCTACACCACACGGGGGAAGATCGGCTGCACTCAGCCCCGTCGTGTGGCCGCCATGTCTGTAGCCAAGAGGGTCTCTGAGGAGTATGGTTGCTGTCTGGGTCAGGAGGTGAGTGGACCCTCCTCTATTCCTTATTCACCCATACGTTTTTTATTTCAGGTATTTGGGCTACATGTCCGCGGGGGGGGGGGGGGGGTTTATTGGCTTCTTTTTGCTTGTTCGTTTCAATTTGATCGCAGCCCGACTCTGCTGGGAGCTATAACCCAAGTTTTAGTGCTTTAGAAGTTAGGAATGTTTTCAACTGTTCAGCAAAAGAGCGCTCATAGACTATTGATACAGATATGCTGTTCCACGAGCTCATAGACTATTGATACAGACATGCTGTTCCATGAGCTCCTAGACTATTGATACAGACATGCTGTTCCACGAACTCATAGACTATTGATACAGACATGCTGTTCCATGAGCTCATAGACTATTGATACAGACATGCTGTTCCACGAGCTCATAGACTATTGATACAGACATGCTGTTCCATGAGCTCATAGACTATTGATACAGACATGCTGTTCCATGAGCTCATAGACTATTGATACAGACATGCTGTTCCACGAGCTCATAGACTATTGATACAGACATGCTGTTCCATGAGCTCATAGACTATTGATACAGACATGCTGTTCCATGAGCTCATAGACTATTGATACAGACATGCTGTTCCACGAGCTCATAGACTATTGATACAGACATGCTGTTCCATGAGCTCCTAGACTATTGATACAGACATGCTGTTCCATGAGCTCATAGACTATTGATACAGACATGCTGTTCCACGAGCTCATAGACTATTGATACAGACATGCTGTTCCATGAGCTCCTAGACTATTGATACAGACATGCTGTTCCATGAGCTCCTAGACTATTGATAGTTACAGACATGCTGTTCCACGAGCTCATAGACTATTGATACAGACATGCTGTTCCATGAGCTCCTAGACTATTGATACAGACATGCTGTTCCACGAGCTCATAGACTATTGATACAGACATGCTGTTCCATGAGCTCCTAGACTATTGATACAGACATGCTGTTCCATGAGCTCCTAGACTATTGATACAGACATGCTGTTCCATGAGCTCCTAGACTATTGATACAGACATGCTGTTCCATGAGCTCATAGACTATTGATACAGACATGCTGTTCCATGAGCTCATAGACTATTGATACAGACATGCTGTTCCACGAGCTCATAGACTATTGATACAGACATGCTGTTCCATGAGCTCATAGACTATTGATACAGACATGCTGTTCCATGAGCTCATAGACTATTGATACAGACATGCTGTTCCATGAGCTCCTAGACTATTGATACACACATGCTGTTCCATGAGCTCATAGACTATTGATACAGACATGCTGTTCCACGAGCGGAGAGACCTGCTGCAGACTTGAGTGGAGGTAATGTAATTATTACAAATGTAACCGACTGTTTTTGACTGACGATAAGCATTAAGCATCGGGTAGATTGCTGTGCATTGTTATGTCCGTGTGTGTGCACAATGTGTGTGCATCATGCAGTTTGGATGCTTTGTACAGCTGGAGGGACTGAGGTTTGTATAAAGCTATTGACTTGTCATGTTTTGATTACTGAATGTTATGAATACAACTTGGACATGATATGGCAATGGGATAGTGGCACAGGTTGGCCTTTCCATATGATCAGGCCTGGCTGTTGTGCTGCATCTGTCCAAAAGTAAAAGTTTTCTTTGTATAGGCCCAGGGGAGGAAATTAGGCCATTTTACTCGCCAAATGCGAGTATTTTTTATGGTTGGCAATGGCGAGTGATTCATGAAGACCACTCGCCACACTGGCGAGTAAACAAAACAAAAAAAAACATTCTGCAATCACGCTCACTGGCAAACGGTGCACGTCTTCTGAGTGCTCGCTAGGGCTGCACGATTTTGGGAAATAATCTAATTGCGATTATTCTGACAGATATTGCGATTGCGATTTGCGATGCGATTATAACATATTTAAAAAAAAATTACAAGAAGAATGTTGCTGCTTTCTGTAGTCGGGTCCCAACTGCAAAATTACTGTATTACCCTGTATTATACACTTTTACTATCATGTAGACTATTCTGCTTTGTGTTTACATGTGATGTATTGTATACATGCACATTTATTATGTTCTTGTGTGATGTATCGCACATTTTATTGCTGTGTGATGTATTGCAAATGTTATTGCTGTCATCTTGGCCAGGTCTACCTTGCAAAGGAGATCTTGTATCTCAATGGGACTTCCTGGTTAAAAAAAAAAAAAAAAAATTTAATTGCAGGCTTGGCGATTTGATAATTGCATCATTCCAAATCGCGATTTCGATTAAAAAACGATTAATCGTGCAGCCCTAGTGCTCGCTTTAGTTGACAGTGCCACGAGAGCACTGCACAAGACCCGCGGACATATAGAATGTTTAATAAAAGTTCCCGCAGTACTGGCCAACCCACGAACATATAGAATGTTTAATAAAAGTTCCCGCAGTACTGGCCAACCCACGAACATATAGAATGTTTAATAAAAGTTCCCGCATCAGTCAAGGGAGCACTCGCAAACAGATAACGTTAAACACAGCAGAAGATGGAAAACATACAGACTGACCAACAGGGAACTGCATCCAACCCTAGTACAACCCTCGAGTCTAAGTTACTAAGGACACATTTAAATCACAGAGGTGTTAGTCTATTGGAACTGTATACAGTAGTTAGCTTCTAGTTAGCGTTTGAGCTATATAGCTGCTTGCTAGCTAACGTTAGCCCTGTGTGTGTGTGTGTGTGTGTGTGTGTGTGCTCAAAGCAGCCAGCCCCATGTTAGCTAGGTGTATCTGTTATATTGACTATAATGTTTCCCAAAAACGCACAGGACTACGACGCAACGTTAGATATTTTATTGCATGCTCAACCAGTGCACAACAGCACACCAACCCAACTGACGTTACCACAACACTTGACGGTACTTTACAGCCCTGTCGTAAGACCACCGTGCCGTCTTAAAGGCACAGTGAACACCGTTGTGATGCCTACCCAGATACATACACAACATTGACGCGGCTTGACAACCGAGGTTCAAAGTTAACTTCACAACATACTTCGTTTTTTTTCTTTCACTGCCCAACCCAGTCCAACCCAGCATCTTTCACTGCCCAGTTCAGCCCAGCCCAACCCAGTCCAGAATAGTTCCCTCTTTCATGTTAATGTTTTATGCTAATATTTTAAAGAGTAGAGACACGGTGTGATTATTACTATGATTGAAAAGCAATTTAGACGAAGACATACAAAGAAGTAATTATCACAATTACACTATTTATTTTTGGCTGGTAAAAAAATCTGTTTGGCTGGTCAAAAAAATCAGCTACTCGCCAGTTGGCTGGTAAGCCAAAAAGTTAGTGTCCTCCCCTGTATAGGCCAGCGGTTCTCAAACTACGGGTCGCGACCCAAAGTGGGCTTATGGGTAGGTGTCAGTGGGTCACATATTGGCAATAAAAAATTATCTCTCTATATATATATATATATATATATATATATATATATATGTTTTTAATGTTATGTTCTGGCAACATATTTTGGCTAAATATGCCTCGTTTTTATAAATTTGTATTGATAACATAGTGCTGTAATTAAGTTTTCTAATAAATATGCATGATCAAGTTCAACAACGTGTGCTTTTATTTTGATATTCCTTAATTCCACATTGAAATTACGCAATACATTCGTGTGGGGTCGCATAAAAAAATCCTAAATAGAATGGTCGTGGTATAAAAAGGTTTGAGAACCCCTGGGCCCTGTTTCTTGTACCTGGATAACTGAGTTAGCCGGATAACTTTAGCTGGATAACTGGGTTAGCCGGACTTTCCGATTTCATGTACCTGGATTTTCCAAATCACCATGACAACATATCCAAAAGTTTGAGCCTGGTCGAAAGCAGAGTTCAAGTTCAAGTTAGCCCGATCACGCAGAGCCACGCCCCCGCAAAGAAGTGACAGCTCGTTTCCTGAAACTATTCCCACAGTCTACGATCTGCATTATACCATTCTGAATTACGTTTTTGTGCTCCATTCTTCCAGAGGGGGCTTTTGAAATGTAAAATAGACCCAAAATGCTGATATTAAATTCACTTTGTCCTAAATAATGCACGTTATATATACCGTGGCGACGGTGGCGCTCGCTCGTGCGATGTACACAAAAATGTGGTTATTTTAATTGTAACTGGGATTAAGATGTCTGATGAGATGCGCTGTTTGACGGATTTGAGAAATTGAATGAGCCGTTGACGTCACATGAATGAATGAGGATAAAGAAATAAAACTTCATTCAAAATAAGGAATATTCTAAACACGGGTCTCTCGTTCATTAATGTATAAACAATGAATTTATCCCATCTGGCACAGTGGCCCAGCGGTAGTGCTCAAGCCTGCCAACTTTTTGACCCGGGTTCAAATCCCGGTGTTTCCAATATGATTTTTTTGAATATAATATTAATGATTATACGCCAAAGTAGCCTGGTTTTAAGTTAAAATATTATAAATCTACATGCATTGAGGATGTCATTCTTTATATAGCTCTCAACGTGCACCAAATTGAATTATTCCTATATTGCAAAAAAAAGGAGACAACTAGGGTCTTGAACCCCGGTCGTCCGTGTGAAAGTCAAAAGAACAACCCGTTAGACCACATTAGAGATAAGTTAAAGATTGACTATACATCAATCAATGGGCAAGAGGGCCGTATCGTAATTCTGTATAACAGTTAACTAATCATTTTCGCTAGCAAGATCTCATTTGATTATTCAATCCAGCAGGCAAGTTTAAAGAAATATAATCTGATTGATTGAGGTAATGAGGGACTTAGAATTAGCCTATAGATAACGCATTTAACTTGTCGGCGAGGCGATTGAGCCGTATTGCAATCTGTCAATAAAGTCTTAAATCAATTAATCAATCAATGCCGTTGAGAATCAGGGTCTCTGCCATCGATACGTGCTGGCTTTTCACCTAAAACGGCCGCGCGCATTTAGCCTGACTCGCAAGTCTGGCTTGAGTTAACGAGACTGAATCCACCTTTGTGAAACAGGAAAATCCCGGCTTCGAACATCGGGTTAACTGAAGCTGGATAATGGACATCTTGATCGACTTAGTTGAACCACGTACATGAAACAGGGCTCTGGTATAGCCTAAATCAAAAGCAAACTCACTAAGGTTAAGACTATGAATGGGCGTTTATTTATTTATTTGTAATCATCAAAAGTGCTTGTTTGTGCCACTGAAACAAAATTCTCACTCTGAAACCTCGCAAGGCGCCAGTCAGCTGTGGAGCGTGAGGGCGTACCGTGAAAACGTTGTTGTGTTGAATGCTAGATTAGCGTTATCTAAAAGATAAAAACAGCCGTTTGTGCATTTCCAAATTGTGCCAAATATTTCCAACATGTCATCCACCTTCCGTAGCAATACACATTAACTCAATCAGCGCCGGACCCGATAATAGTCGGGTTTTCATCGTTATTTCTTTTATTCGATATTTCTTCATTACAGGCACACATCGAGGTTAACATGGGGAATCATCGATTCCTGAGAATGCCAAAGTGCAATACTGGCCGCATCCACCCAGGTGGCAGTATCGAGCACCCTTTGAAACATTATATCTTGGCCTGTGCGTCGATCAAAAGTCTCCGGTCGAATTTCTATTGGTCGGGCAAGGGGGGCGGTGATAGCGGTGGGATTGAGAAGCGTCAATTGCTCCCGGTGCATGATGTGTGGCGGATTATGTTGGCGACACGATCGACACCAATACTGGGACTCGTGATCAGATAATTGGAATATTCTTTTTGGGGTACATCCTAGTGAAGGTAAGGCCTATATGGTATCAATCCTGCTGTGATCCAACCATGATTTCACTTCGATCACAATATATGTGTGTAACGTTACTCCACAACATAGGGCTGGGCGATATGGCCAAAAATGATATCAGGATAACGATATCGATAACTATATCATATCACTCGATATTGCTAATTATCGATATTGTTACAAGTATTACATTTTTAATTTTTTTAATTTTTTTTTAAACAGATGTATGTTTATTTTTGCAGCAATTCTTTCCCCTCACACTCCAGTTCTCAGGCTGCAGCTGGTTTGAAAGCGAAAGTAAACAAGCTTCTCTGCTGGCTGTGGCTCCAGGGGAGTTGAATAGGTCTGGCTCTGCTAGTTTCTTTTCTATCTTTTGGCGCTTTTTTGGTGGACAAACGTGCATGTGCACCGTGACTCGTGACTGGAGACTAGCTCTGCTAGCACACATAGCCTACTGTGTACAGACGGTTTCAAACTGTATTTTAAATTGGAAAGCAAACAAAATAAATTGTCATTTTGGTCAGTATTGTCATTTGGACAAGCAAAGCCATTACTTTAAGTTGCAGGCAAGAAAGACAAGTCTGTCCACTGTCACTGGTTTTAAAACTGCCCTGTTGCAGGTCACCAAAATTAGATTTTTTTTTATCCCCCCCCCCCCCCCCCCGATATCGATTATTAAAATATATCGCGATAATTATCGTTTTATCGCCCAGCCCTACCACAACGTGTGCCATTGGTGACAATCAAAGCATCAAAAAACGACCCCACCCTTTCATGCATTCATGATGAAACATAATACTGATAAATATAGATGTGATTTCGAAATAGTAGCGTGTACAGGCGAGAAACGGCAACGTGTTTAGTGAATTGCACCTATTGCTGCATAGCGTAGTTTTCTAGGATTAGACAGGATTACTCTAAAACTATAATCATATTCACTACGGTATAAAATGGGAATGTATGGATGAGAAAATTATTTCTTTAACACATATTGAACGATCGATAGTCGATGTCAAATGGGCCATAGTATTGTATCCATAGCTATAATTAGGAATGGGTACCGTTCACATTTGAACCGGTACCTGTGAATCGATACCGGTACCCAACGGTATCTTTTTTCGGTACTTTAGTCTCTAAAAATGTAATCTACCTACAACAGTAAAAAAAAAAATCCAAACTTCAAATAACCACACTTTCGACCGTTTTCGGCGTGCCATTGCCCCGACTGCTTTGTTGTTGAATCAAGTCAAATCCTAAGTAAGCGTATATTGTGCGTGTGAACGTTAACGTGAAGAAAAAAAAGTTAGCAAATGAAGTGAAATGAAGCAAGTGAATCGGTACTCTGTAGTACCGACGTGATTCGGTAGGTACCTTTTAACACAATGGCGCCCGACCACGGATATATACGTGTTTCGAATCCATGCTTAACACTTTGAGTGCCACGCCGGGTTTTCCTTTTTACCCCCTTGATGCCACCATCCACTTCAATGTTAACGTTAATATCGCCTAATCTATGTTTTAAATTATGGCTATGTGTCTAATCTGCCCGTCGCTTATCAAAGACTATTTTCCAGTCAGTGCTGTCAAGGCAGATTGGTTTTTTATCGCTTCATTTCCGTTTTAGAGCATTTAGAAAAGCACCCGTTTTGAGATAAAAAACAGTTAATTCTGGACCATTCTATGAAAATCGTCTTTTACTGGAATATTCCACAACGTTGATATTCGTCGGCCTATTTATGAATCGTTTTCAAATAAACGCTAGATGATCAATATTATACGTGCACGCAAGCACATTCGGGCCGCGCACGGATAATCGCCGCGTTGATTTCCTCTTGGACTTTTACAGTGAAACCGAAAGAGCCCATTTCACAAAACAGCTTATAACTTCATCAAAATTAGTCTGATTATCCTAACACTGATAACATAGATTCCTTACCTGACATCAGATGGTATCCAACTGGTATATTCCAATTCCTGATCACCATTCGAAAGTGTATGGATCCACCGTGTGTACAGTGCAGTACATGATTCCGCGGGTCTCAGAGGCTCCAGAATGAACTGTGGTAACCCCGGCTGGATCAGTGGACTGGAAAATGTGGAGTACCGGATTTTTTCCCCCATCCATTTTCATTGAGTCCATTCCAAAATCCCTTATGTCATCTGGGAGACGATAGGGGGCGCTTTTTTCCACATATGATCGCCGGCGGCGCTCGTGTATACTCGGGTAGGCTCGCGTGATGCAATATGATTTCAGATCGCTAAAAAAAAAGAAAAAATCCGAGAAATCTCGTGAGTGGCTTTCAACCACATATTACCGGTAATAAACCCGAGATATCTCGTGTGTGGCAGTTAAAGTGTTAATGGACCGAAGGACGGATATATCCGTGGAAAATTGTTTTGGCTTTTATTCCATTTTAATAACCTATTCAAGGTCGCCGAGCTGCACTGCAGATGTACCCTACTCTTTGAATTCGAGAAAGTGCATTACCGGCCAGATCCTCTTAGGGGCGCTATCGCGATAATGCAGTGTTCCCTGTGGCCGAAGTTGTCTTTTTTATTTTTTTTATCTCTAATGTGTTTTCTACTCACCTGAAAGGATAGCTATTGTCTGTTGCATGGAATACGTTTTGGATCGCGGATTTCACTATGCAATAAGGGGATTTATCATCAGCCAATGGACATATCGATCTACCAGATGGCGATCGATAACGGGGAAATGCCCGGGGGGATCCAACCGGCTCATGGTAAGATCGTTTTCACGTAAATTACATGCTGATCGGGCCTTGTTATGATACTCAACCAGGCGATTAGCGTATGTGGCTACTTAGACGAACACGGTTATTGGTAATCAATAATAAGAAACGACGTCCCCCGCCCCCCCCCCCCCCCCCCCCCCCCTTCATGCATACATGCTTGAGGATCGTGCCGATCATATGCAGCTTGAGTTTTAACTGTAGCTTATGTATAACGGAAATGCCATTGGATATAACGTTAGTAGCTATTAGCCCTTTTATCTAGCCTTCCAGGAAATATACTAGACCAAATGCTGTATAACGCATTCTATAAAATGAGAACGTATTGATGAATTTTTTTTTTCTTTAAGCCATTTTGAAGGGACGGTTTATGGTCTCAATTGACAATGAGAATGGACAGATAGCAATACTATAAAGTATAGATTTAGTTCTACAAACAGCCCCAAGTCTGTTTACATATGCTGGTCGTCTCTAGTGATATTAGACTCATCCCAGTGGCCGCCAATGTGTTAAAAGTACCTAATTCGGTACCCATCCCTAGCTATAATATAGAATATAGTTATAGCCCTGCAAACACCGCCACGTATTCCTATATTTTAGAGCGTCTGCCTTTTAACAACACATCACGCATATCGCTGTGGCGTCCATTGAGTTAAGCATCGGGTATAGTGCCGTGCATTGTTATGTCCGTGTGTGCACAGTGTGTGTGACGTGTATGACTCCGTGCAATATCTCGTTATTGCTGCTGCCATGTGCTTTAATATGCATTTTAAAAATGTATTTCAAGCACTAAATGTATTTCAAGCACTACTCGAGTAATTCATGCAAGTTACTCGATCTGGGAAAACATTATTCGTGCCCAACCCTACTACTACCCTACTGTTTCTCTCTCCAGGTGGGCTACACCATCCGCTTTGAGGACTGCACCAGCCCTGAGACGGTGATCAAGTACATGACTGATGGTATGCTGTTGAGGGAGTGTCTGATCGATTCAGAACTAGGCCAGTACGCCATCATCATGCTGGACGAGGCCCACGAGAGGACCATCCACACGGACGTGCTCTTTGGCCTGCTCAAGAAGGTAAGCAAGGACTGATCTGATTCGCAATGGGCCAGTTTCAAAGCCTAGTCCTAGACTTTAGAAATATGCTTTTGATGGAGATCTCCGCTGACCAAAAAAGAAAATTCTTAGTCTAGAATTAGGTTTAATAACTTAATTAAATAAATGGACACAGCCAGTTACTAGGCGCAAGGGATTCTGGGACTTGTATTTCTACCAACTAATGTGGCGACTAATGTAAATAATAGTACTCTGACTATAATAAACAAACACTCTTCCAACCTTGCTTTTAAATGTAAACAATAATCGATATTAACATAGTATGAAATATAACTCAATATTAATCATGTAACCTGACCTATTAAGTTACAACACCCCGTCTGTGAAACCGGATCTGTCTCTTGTAAATCGAGTGTTTTGAGTCTCCTGTGTTTTCTGTTGGAAGCTTTGGCAGTATTGTCGAGGATATAACAAGCATACAAATACAACATTTAACTATTCAAACTGAAAGAATACATGAACCTCTGTGCTGATTTTTCTTTCTTTTATTATTTCCGTTTTTTTTCAGACTGTACTGAAACGTCCGGATATGAAGCTGATCGTCACCTCTGCAACACTGGACGCCGTGAAGTTCTCCCAGTATTTCTACGAAGCTCCCATCTTCACTATCCCCGGAAGAACATACCCAGTGGAGGTTCTCTACACCAAAGAACCCGAGACGGATTACCTGGACGCCAGTCTCATCACCGTCATGCAGATCCACCTGACTGAGCCTCCAGGTACAGTATGGCTGTGGAGAGATGGTACAGGAGATGAACGGAGCTGTGTTTCCCCAAAATATCCTTATGATACACATGTTCCCTTGACCTACAATTAGGGATGCTCCGATATTGATATTGGATATCGGCCCCGATATGACTAAAATAAATGACAAATAATAATTATTTGTTTGTTTTATATTATAATATAATAATAAATAACAATTCAGTACATTTATATCTGTGTTAATTTGTTACATTTTGTTTCACTAAGTTAGGAAAGTAATGTTTTAAGTCAAGCCTGATGTTTCCTTGCACAAAAGAATGATCCCAGTCTCTTCCACACAGTGAGTTTCAAGTTTCAAGTTTCTTTAATAGTTGTCATACAGAAGTACAGAATACTTTCATACAAAATGCTTCTTACTGTTACGCTCCAGAGACTGTGCTAGACAAGATAGTATCAAATAACATAGTATAGCATGTAGTTTAGAAGAAGAAAATGAGGTCACAGTGTTTGGTATAGACATATGTACAATGTTCTGAGTTACCATATAATATACAATACTATGCAGTGTACTAATGTACAGTACTATATAGTGCAAAGCAGAAATGGGATGAGGTACAATTTAGGTACAATTTACAGTAAGGTGTACGAGTTGTAGTGCAATCCTTCGTCAATAAATATAAAGTGTGGGGAGTGGGTGCTACAGTGTGTTTGTTTAAAGTGGGTGTGTGCTATAAAGTGTGTGGAGTGGGTGCTACAGTGTGTTTGTTTAAAGTGAGTGTGTGCGTGTGGATGTGTGTGCTATGTGCGTTTGGTGGTTGTTGTGTAGGGGAGGATCTATGGTGGTTGTTGTTGTGTAGTGTTCATTCATTGTTCGTTTAGCAGCCTGATGGCCTGGGGATAGAAGCTTCTTCTGAGTCTTTCTGTGCTCGCCTTGAGACTCCGGTATCGCTTGCCTGACCGCAGCAGTTCAAAGAGGCAGTTGTTCGGGTGACTGGAGTCTTTAATGATTCTCTTAGCCTTGCCCTTGCAACGCTTGTTGTAAATGTTCTGGAGGGTGGGGAGCCCCCCTCCAATTGTGCGTTCGGCTGAACGTGTCACTCTTTGTAGTCTGCTTCGGTCTTGTGCAGTGCTATTCCCAAACCAGGAGGTGATGTTGCCGGTCAAGATGCTCTCTATTGTACATGAGTAGAAGTTCTTAAGGATCTTCTGACTGACTTGGAACTTCCTTAGGCGCCTGAGGAAGTAGAGGCGTTGTCGTGCCTTCTTCACAACACTGTTAATGTGTGTGGTCCATGTCAAGTCCTCGGATATGTAGGCTCCGAGGTACTTAAAGCTGTTGACTCTCTCAACCGGTGCCCCGTCGATGCTGAGGGGGCTGTAGTCCTTGACCCCCGACCTCCTGAAGTCCACAATCATCTCCTTTGTTTTGCTGACGTTCAGGGAGAGGCTGTTTTCCTGGCACCATCCCGCCAGGACCTTGACCTCTTCCAGGTAGGCCCTCTCGTCGTTGGCAGAGATCAGGCCCACCACCACTGTGTCGTCAGCAAATTTGATGATTGTATTGCTACTCCGCTGAGCCACACAGTCGTGTGTGTACAGGGAGTAGAGGAGGGGACTCAGAACACAGCCCTGGGGGGCCCCTATGTTGAGGGTGATGGATGAGGAGGTGCAGTTGCCTGCTCTCACCACCTGGGGTCTGCCAGTCAGGAAGTCCAAGACCCACTGGCAGAGGTCATAGTTCAAGCCCAGGTCCCTGAGCTTGGCTATGAGTATGGAGGGGACTATGGTATTGAATGCCGAGCTGTAGTCGATGAATAGCATTCTCACATAGTTCCCCTGCCTCTTGTCCAGGTGTGATGCTGCTGTGTGCAGCACATGGGCTATGGCGTCCTCCGTGGACCTGTTGGGGCGGTATGCAAATTGCAGGGGGTCCATGCTGATGGGGAGGGAGGAGCAGATGTAGCCCTTTACTAGCTTCTCAAAGCACTTCATGGCTATGGAGGTGAGAGCTACAGGGCGGTAGAGGCATACAGTTTATTAATTGAACAATGGGTATTGGATCGGTACTCTGTATCGGCCGATACCCAAAGCCCAGGTATCGGTATCAGGACAGAAAAAGTTGGATCGGTGCATCACTACCTAGGGCTGTCGCGGTATGACATTTTCTCACGCGGTTGTGTGTGTGGCTAATCACCGCGGGACCGCACTTCTATACAATTTTTTTTTTTTTTTTTTTTTTTTATAATTTCTTTTTTTATATCTATATATATATATATTTTTTTAATTGAGTGCCAGCAGGGGGCGCACGATTTAGCGCTTGAATGCCAGCCTTTTGGGACTGATTTTCCGATATTTCATGATTTTCGCGGAGCTATTTCTATATTCTATATTATGGCTATGTGTCTAATACGCCCGTCGCTTATCAATGACTTGCTTGCAGTCAACATGTACGAAACGGATTGTTTTTTCATCTGTACATTTCCGTTTTATACCGTTTTGAAAAACGGACGTTTTTGGACATTTCTAGAAAAAGAAAAAGATTCCGCAGGAATCGCCCTTTAGTGTAATACACACAACACGTTGTCATTTTCCAGCTGATTTATGAATAGTTTTCAAATAAACGCTAGATTATTGATAGTATATGTGTACTTATGCACGCTAGAGAAGTGGGCTGAAAAATCGATTATCTATGACCTGGTCAGCGCTAACGTCATATACACACATACACACATAGGGGACACGTTGTGAAATATGTGAAAAAAACATCTGATTACCCCAAGACTGGTAAAATAGATTCCTTACCTCAGATCAGATGTTCTGCAAAAAGATTATTCCAATTCCTGAACGCCATTCCAAATATCGATCGCGTTTATTGATCCAACGTTATGTACTCGAAACACATATTCCATGCTGCTCTGAGGGTCCCTAATGAATGCAGTAGTCTCGGGTTACATTGCCTGAGAAGTAAAATGTGGAATCCGGGATTTTTTCCCCCCATGCATTTCCATTGGGTCCAATCCAATGGGTGCAATACCATCCGGGAGACGATAGGGGGCGGTATTTGCCCTTTTCGAGGTCAGAGCCAGTCCCAATGATAATGTGAGGCTGGATTGATGAAAAATGTATGGATATCGCTAGGGCTGGGCGATATGACTATATTATATAAATATCGGGTACAGTTCATTAACGATACACTTTTTAAACGTATCGTGGATATCGTGATGTTTTGCCCAAGAGGCTTGTGTCGCGTCAATCTGGTCCACACGTTGACACTTTTGAACAGCGCCGCCCCACACACACACTACTGCATCAAAAGTTACTACTTATGATAACAAAGGCATTCGTTTTGTGGCATTAACGTTATATAGTTACACTTTCAATAACATCAGCGTATTTACATAGCAACGACCGAGGTCGACCTAGATATAGCAAGCATTAGTCGTTCATATCTCAGCCCGTGCTGACTCAGTTGTGCCCATTCTGCGGTCTGTTAATAACGTTTTCAATCAGACAGATGTATGGAAAGGCTTTTATTATAACATCCGTTGCAGTAAAATCATTATGCCTCCAGTCGTTTAGTCTTCCTGCGGAGCTAAAAGCTAAACGTCGGCCGCGGCGAGCTACCGCTGCCATTGTTGTTATCATTGAGCTCTCCAATGGCGGAAGTAAAAAAAATTAATACGCGCTTGCCGATTGGTGCTAAGAACAGCAGGGCGGGTGCAAGCGATGTGACGTAATTGGCAGACGCGACTGTCAATCAAAATGATTCTGTTTGCCGACTGAATTAATGAAAACGTTATTAACAGATTGCAGCATGGGTACAATACAGTACAGCTCAATACAACAACAGTCAACAGTGGACTGGAGGATGCAGACCAGAGAAAGACTTTCGTCTTGTTTACATCAGGGTCCCCCATTTTCAATTCATCATATTTAATATCTAAATCATATAATATCTCATTGCTAAATATATGCAATATATAATCTAATAATCTAAATCTAATATATAATATAAAAATGCTAAATGCATGGGTATTTTATTTTGTCTTTAATGTTAGCTTGCAAACTCAAATACTGTCTTGGTAAGCCTCATAATGAATTGTTTGGGGAAAAAAAGAAAAACATTGTGATGCGTATCGTGTATCGCCGAAAGGTCAGAAAATATCGTGATATCATATTTAGGCCATATCGCCCAGCCCTAGATATCGCTAATAAAAACGATAACGATTAAATAACAAGATTTCTCTTCGTTGGCGCTCAACGCATGGCGGCCAACAACGAGATTTCTCCGTTGGCACTCAAAGTGTTAAGACATGCGAGTTTACCCGCGATGGTGATTAGAAAAAAATTCTAAGGTCGTAAGAGTCCTGAAACTATTTTAAACATGTTTGATAATCTATCCATTTGTCCCTCAACGTTCTGAAATGTGATAAAAGTAGATTAGGGTGTTGCCTGCTCCTTTAACACTTTGAGTGCCAGCGACGAGATATCTCGCTTTTTTTTATTAGCGATTTGAATTCATATTTCATTAATCTAGCCTCACGTTACTGTTGCAAACTCTCTCTGAGCTCCATTGGGAAAATACCGCCCCTATCGTCTCTCCCTGTGGTACTGCACCCCTTTGGAATGGATTGAATGAAACACATGGGGGAAATAAATCCAGCTTCCTCATTTTACTTCTCAGGCAAGTCACCCGAGATGATCGGATTCATTGCCGAGCCGCAGAACAGCGTGGAATACATATTTCCAGTACCCAGCGTTGGATCAATAAACGCGATCGATATTTGGAATGACTGTCAGGAATTGGAATAATCTTTTTGGAGAACATCTGATCTGAGGTAAGGAATCTATTTTACCGGTCTTAGGATAATCAGAGCTTTTTTCACAGAGATATCAACGTGTGCCCTATGTGTGTGTGTGTGCTGATCAGGAAATGAGATAATCGATTTTTCAGCTCACTTCTATAGCGTGCATAAGTACACATATACTATCGATAATCTAGCATTTATTTGAAAACTATTCCAGAATATTCCAGTAAAGGGCGAGTATCTTTATACTTTCCTGAAACTTTCAAAAGACGAGCGTTTTTCAAAATGGTATAAAACGGAAATGAACCGATTAAAAATCCGTTTCGACAATGTTGACTGCAAACAAGTCATTGATAAGCGACGGCCAGATTAGACACATAGCCATAATTTAAGACATAGTTTATGCGTTTGCAAATATGAGAGCTCTATCATTGAAGTGGGTGGTGGCATTCAAGGGGGGTAAGGCACTAGTGGTCTGCAAGGGCCTTGAAATAAAGCCCGAGCCTGTGAACTTCAGGCCCTGCCCGAAAATAAGCCCGACTGTAAATAATATTTTAAGCCCTAGCCCGCGTGAAAACCAGAAAAAAAATATTATTATTATTATTAAAATATAATTTTTTTTGTATTTGTTTTAAATATTCGAAACACGGTTTTATATGAACGTGCTGAAAACTAAGAAGCATTTACATAGCCTGTTTCGCTCTTATTAGAATGCCGTCTCTCCCAGTGCTCGCTTATAGACTGACTCACACATCAGCCTCGTAAAACGTATTGAAGGCTATAGAATCTTCTTTGACACACACACACACACGACACACAATAGCCTACTCAGTCACTATATACAAACAAACAGAAAACAGAAATCAGATTTCGAGCAGAGCAACATAATGAAAAGCACAACAAAACAGGTAGCGACCCAGCAAATAATAAACATCACTCACCACGACGTCAGCAACGCGTTGAACAACGTTAACAAAACTTCGCCAACCGGCTACATACATCCCAAGAACAAATTAAAACGTTCGCCAACTGGCTATATTCCAACACAACCAATCGAGTTGAACTTTGCCCCCGAGTTCTCCCTGCGCGCTGCGGTAATTACATCCAAATGTTTCTCTGGCGCAAAAGAGAAAACGAATCTTAAGGAAAACGAAGGTTATCCTATAACCCTAGTTATATGAGAAAAAACAAAAAAACGCAATAAAAAAAATTAAAAACGGCGGTGCCCGGCCGAGCCCGAATTATTTATTTAAAAAAAAAACCTACCCAGCCCGAACCCGCCGGGTCGGGCCGGGCCCCGTCGGGCCTGGGCAAGGTTGCAGTGCACTATAAGGCACACCGCATGGCTGGCACTGAGTGTGTTAACACTTTCAGTACCGGCCATTAACATGGCGAAGCATGGTTAAATGCCACCACCCACTTCAATGATAGCGTTGTGAACGCATAATCTCTGTCTTAAATTATGGCTATGTGTCTAATCTGCCTGTCTCTTATCAATGACTTGTTTGCAGTCAACGGATTGTTTTTTAATCGGTTCATTTCCGTTTTATAGCATTTTGAAAAGCCCTCGTTTTCAAGGAAAATATATAGATTACGTGATAAAAGGCATTTACTGGAATATTCTGGAATACACAAACACGTCGGCATTTTTCGGCCTATTTATGAATCGTTTTCAAATAAACGCTAGATTATCGATAGTATATGTGTACTTATGCACGCTATAGAGGCGGGCTGAAATATCGATTCTCTCATTTCCTGGTCGCGCACACACGCATAGGGCAAACGCTTATATCTCTGTGAAAATAGCTCTGATTATCCTAAGACTGGTCAAATAAATTCCTTACCTGAGATCAGATGTTATCCAAAAAGATTATTCCAATTCCTGATCGCCATTCCAAATATCGATCACGCTTATTGATTACAGTGTTGAGTACTGTAAATACATAACCTGTTCCACTCGACGGGGTCGGTACCGACCCCTTTTGACATTATTATCATATAGGCATATTTTTATGAATGATGAAAATAATTTGTGATTTTAAAATCAACCGTTTTCAAGTATTAACATCACTACTATGTCACAAATGCATGTAGAATGTAAAACGTTAGGTTGGCAATAGTTTAGCAATAGGTTAAAAGTGTATTTTAAGTTTTCTATTTGCGATAGTCTATTCTGACCCGGAAATGTTGAACCATGGGAATTGTAGTTTTTTGTATTTTTTTAGCCATTTTGTAGAGGAGATCGGTAGCTATCGGCCAGCATTGAAATTTCTCCGATCTACACTTCCTGTCACATACTATGGTGGTTCAAAGTTCAGCGTTCTGAATTAATCATATCAATAATTGTTATGATTCGCGATAATAAGCTACAAAAGGTAACGTTTTTGACAAATATTGAAACGCAGTCAGTTTCTCCACACTATTGTTACCATGTAGGAAGAATTAGATCTGAAATTAGTTTCAAAATGGTTACACTGTGGGGGAAATAAAATAGTACAGTCGATTACAGTAAATATCAGTATCTGTTATTATGCACGCCTGGTGATACTATATCCAAATTGAACTCGGCCATTTGAAAGATACTATATGTATATATATAAATGTGCGAATTGGCTATAATAAGGTAATGTATAAGCATATATTCTATATTCTATAATAATATTTCAAATTGCATTGGTCCGGATGGGAGAATTCAGTACTGTATATACAGAACCTTCAGTTTGATCATCTTCCCTTTATCAATTTCCTTAGATCTTTTGTACACATGATCTCAAGAGGGTACTGAATGAGCTCAGTGGCAGTTTCTTAAGTTTGGTCATTATTATCATGGTTTTATTCACTGTCAAAGATGAAAAGAAAAACCATAATTCATATTTTCCTTTGTTTCATCACAATTTAAGCAAGCCTAGTAATAGACACAATATTTCTGACACTGAGAATACATTCATTGAGGTCCATAGATGTTCATAGATACCAAGAATATCCAAATAGCCCTTGTAGAAGTGGAGCAATATTCCATTTACCTAGGTATACATTTTATGCAGATTTGAATATTCTGGAATACACAAACACGTCGTAATTTTTCGGCCTATTTATGAATCGTTTTCAAATAAACGCTAGATTATCGATAGTATATGTGTACTTATGTACGCTATAGAGGCGGGCTGAAATATCGATTCTCTCATTTCCTGATCGCGCACACACACACACGCATAGGGCAAACGCTTATATCTCTGTGAAAATAGCTCTGATTATCCTAAGACTGGTAAAATAAATTCCTTACCTGAGATCAGATGTTATCCAAAAAGATTATTCCAATTCCTGATCGCCATTCCAAATATCGATCACTCTTATTGATTACAGTGTTGAGTACTGTAAATACATAATCCACGCGTTTTCCGGGCCGGTGAGCACAATGGATTCTTCAGTTGGCTTGAGGGAAAAGTAAAATGAGGAAACTGGCCACCCCCCCCCCCCCCCCCCCTTCGTCAGTGTAGAGTAATGGGGTGCAGTTACACAGGGAGAGACGATAGGGGGCGGTATCTTTCCAATTGAGCTCCGAGAGAGTCTGCAACACTAGCGTGAGGCTCGATTGATGAAATATGAATTCAAATCGCCAATATATAAAAAAATAAATAAAAAAGCGCTATATAGCGTCGGGGGCGCATCTATGCCAAATACAACGCAGTTCGGTTTCCGGGTTTCTCTGATTGGCCACGACGCCCACGTGACCCCGCGCTAGCACGCCCCCTTATCCACGCCTGCCGCTACGCCGCGCCGCGCCAAGCTCCTCTGTGTGTTCTCGCTTCCTCAATTTATACGCATGGAAGTATTGACTACGCCGTAACGAATCATTAAAAAAAATATACCGTTAACTGGAATATGTTGTTTCTTTACACATATGTTGGATTATGTAATTGGTTTGTCATGACAAACCAATAAAATCGCTACTTTACATCAGGGTGAACGCTGTTAATGTCGGCGGCGGAGTCAATACAATGTCCTGCAGCGGTGGTGGGTTTAGACGCGAACATCACAGTCAATAATTAAAAACCAGCTGGTGTCACTAGTAACGTCGCGGCGATGTCCGTAGTTTGATGTGCAATTGTATTGTGGTCATCATTTGTCTCCGACTCGTTGAGTCATAATAATAACCTTTTCGGGCGAAACTGGCAGAGACCTTTTTATCCCACTTTCTCCGCTATTAAAGCTGTAATTATTGACGGTGATGTTCGCTTCTAAACCCACCACCGCTGCAGGACATTGTATTGACTCCGCCGCCGACATTAACAGCGTTCACCCTGATGTAAAGTAGCGATTTTATTGGTTTGTCATGACAAACCAATTACATAATCCAACATATGTGTAAAGAAACAACATATTCCAGTTAACGGTATATTTTTTTAATGATTCGTTACAGCGTAGTCAATACTTCCATGCATATAAATTGAGGAAGCGAGAACACACAGGGACCTCTGCCGCGCGCTGCAACACACAGAGGAGCTTGGCGCGGCGTAGCGGCAGGCGTGGATAAGGGGGCGTGCTAGCACGGGGTCACGTGAGCGTCGTGGCCAATCAGAGGAACCCGGAAACCGAACTGCGTTGTATTTGGCATAGACGCGTCGGGGGCACTCAAAGGTCGGCATGAACTAACGACAAAATGCGTCCGTGGCACTCAATGTGTTAAGAGTGGTGCGTTGTGGAATATATGCCCTTCTCCAACTTAAAACTAACGTTATTTGAGCGAACATTTAACGTTATTATAACACTATTTTAACATTAGTGAATTTGAATGCACATACATAGCTAGTTAAATATCACAACTTGTGTCATCATTGGAGGAAACTAAGTGCTGCCTCTCTCCGCCGTCCGCGCTACACTCGGGACTAAAGGTACTAAACTAAGTTAACGTTCGCTATCTATGACGTTAGCTATACGCTAGCTATCTATAACATTAGTGTAGTCCCGAGTGCAGCGGGGACGGCAGAGAGGCAGCACCCAATCTGCGTGTAACGTTAGTCAATAACATTAAGAATAGAGAGCTGCAAAAGGAAATGAATGCCCAGTCTTTGAGAGAACTGTTTTCTGGTTTACTGTCGCCACCTTACAGAGGGAATTACCCCGAAGTCCGGCTAGTTATAACAAGCAAGTTACATGACCGGCACTTCGGCCCGGGAGTTGGGTGAACGCTCCCCTGTACTCTACTACGGTTCAGATTAATACAGGAAAAGGTATACATTGGGGGCTCGAGTCCGGGATATGAAAATAAATCCTGATTTCATCTGTGAGTTGTAAACTGTATGGAAACGTAAAGTTAGCTCATGCTACTGGAAAACGGACTCCTCGTCATTAAATGAACTGAGTTAAAAATGATGACGGCCCTTTTATTTACCACGGTTGACGCGGTTGTCTGTTCTGCATCCGCTGGTGCCTTGACACACCGCGGGATTGCGGTGATGTGGTTACCGCGACAGCCCTATCCCTACCTACAATTGAGCAAGGAGTATCGTGTGTTTCCAGGAAACAGCCTTGTTCTTCTAACTTCCAGGAATGTCCAAATGCTTGAGGGGAAAAAATTAACTATCTATGATGCTGTGTGTCTGTGTGAAGTTGAAAATCCTCAACTAACACATCTCCCAACTTCTTTTACATTTTTGTCTGTCATCATCCAAAGCGTGTCCTACGTTTTTTTTTTTTGCGTTGTGCCAATCTTTGTCTCCCTGGTCTTTTCTTTTCTCTGCAGGTGACGTCCTGGTGTTTCTGACTGGTCAGGAGGAGATCGACACGGCCTGTGAGATCCTGTATGAGCGGATGAAGTCTCTGGGACCCGACGTGCCTGAACTGATCATCCTGCCCGTCTACTCTGCCCTGCCCAGTGAGATGCAGACGAGGATCTTTGACCCCGCCCCTCCAGGCAGCAGAAAGGTAACCGGGTGTTATTTGCTTTATTGGTTTAACTGAAACAGTTGAAGAGAATTAAAGGGATGGTTCTTTTTTCTTTTTTTGGGGAACCTGTGCCCTATTTCCTACTTGACCAATGATGTTGTTGAGGGATCTTTTCTCGGCACGCACAATCCATGTTGTTCCTCATACTAGCTCTGGATAGTTAACCACAAACCAAAGTCAATGGGTCAAGCTCCTTTTTGTACAAGCTTACCGAAGCTCGCTGAAATGTACTCCACGGTGCACATAAAGAGGCTTTTAGTGAGCTTCAGTCGGTTTATACAGCTCGACCCCACTGACTTTGCATTGGTTTGTTTGTGGCTAACTAGCCCGTGCTAGTGTGAGGCAGGGTTAGAAATTAACGGGGGCTTGGGGCAAAAATGCCCTCGAAAATTGACCAAATGCCCTCGAAAATCAGTTAAGGGGGGCAAGAAAAGCCCCCGACAGTTTACTAATTATATATATAATTATATATATGCTCTACAGTGCGAGCATTTCCCTCGTATTTGCCCCTAATAATATGTGTGTGTGCGAACCGGAAAAATCATTTACTTGCAGTGTGCGAGACGAGTGAAGATTACAAAACAGCTCCGCTGTTAATAGTTCAGAAACTGGACTGAAATTCAGTTTTTGGGTGGAATGTTTGTTCCAAGGAGGGAGGGAGGCGGGGCCCGCTGCGTGTTACAGGGTACTTGAGAGGTGCGAACGCAGACAGACGGAGAGCTCTGCTCTGCTTTCATCAAGCATGCATAGTGTAACTTAAGTTACACTGCTATCTTAACGTTAGCAAGCTAAGCATCTGCATAGCGCGACCTGTGTAACGTTAAGTAACTTGTGTTCGGCGGGGAAAGACCGTTCCATTCAGGGTTAGAAATTAACATTTTTTTTCAAGGGCTTTTTTTGCCCCCCTTAATTGATTTTCGGGGGCTTTTTTTTGTATTTCGGGGGCACTGAATTTTTATGATGAAAATTAACATAAGGATTATAAAACATTGTTGACACTTTTTTTTACAGTCTTCGTCCCTATGTTTGATAATGTAATGTTAATGTCTCCATATATAGGGCTCTACGCTAACCTTTTTCCCAAGGAGCACATGTGCTCCTAAATAAAATGTTAATAAATAAAATCTAAATAAAAATTTAGGAGCACACAAAGAAATTTAGGAGCACAGTGAAAATTGTTCAAGTAACACAGAGTTTATTAACTATTTATCTCATGCATTATTATACTGTGCGTGTGCACACTATGAATTGAAAATGGGGGACCCTGATGTAAACAAGACGAAAGTCTTTCTCTGGTCTGCATCCCCTTAACTTGTGTGTATTGAGCTGTACTGTATTGTACCCATTCTGCAATCTGTTAATAAAGTTTTCAATCAATCAAACGCAAAGGATATCGGTTGTCAAACATTTTGACTTTGATACAGATAGGAAAGGTAATGGAATATATTATTAGATGACAGAACATTGAAAATTCTTTATACAATTATTTAATTCATTATGAAATAGAAATTCCGTTTTTGGGTGGAACGTTTGTTGCAAGGAGGGAGGAGGCGGGGACCGCTGCGTGTTACACACAACACGGAGAAATGGTCTAGCTGCTTCGGTGCGTCGTTAACGTTAACGTCGGAAGAAATTCCCCACTAAGCCCTAAATTCAGAGCAGAGCAGTATCCTAATGACTTTTATGCTTCAGTCGATAAGGTGTTTTGCGAATTCTGTCAACATACCGTGGGGACTGGACCCGCAAAAACACGTGCGAATATCACTTCAAAAGCCATGTCAGCCGGATTCCTCTCTTTCTCCTCGTCTCTCTTTTGCTCAAAATAAAAATGAATGGGCTTCATGGCTGGCTGATTTTTTTGCGTTGTCTGATTCTGAATGTATAACTTGCCTAAGCCGGTACCGTGACTTTGTTTTCGGGCGCTACTGTGATTGGACGTTTATGCGCCTTGTGTAATGTGGGACTATTATAACAGCGGAGCTGTTTTGTAATCGTCACTCGTCTCGAGTAAATGATTTTTCCGGGTGGCGCACACACACATATTATTAGGGCCAAATACAAGGGAAATGCTCGCACTGTAGATCATATATATAATTATATATATAATTAGTAAACTGTCGGGGGCATTTTCTGCCCCCCTTAACTGATATTCGGGGGCATTTTGTCCATTTTCAAGGGCATTTTGCCCCGAGCCCCCGTTAATTTCGAACCCTGGTTCCATTTGTAACACAACTTCAAAGAATAACATCCAAATCCGATCCCGATGCGCATTTCCTTCATTCCACAGCGCTGAGTGCGCAACGTATTTCATTGATAGATCTGGCCAGAGCCTATACTCACAAACGTTCCAGTGCTGTCTTCCTGATGATTTTAATCCAAACTTCATTCAAAACTTGTATTATGAAATAATTCTGGGATGTCTGACTATTTCCCTATGCATTGTTGCGAGTTCAGCTGACAGTCCATAGAGTCCATGACATAATAAGTTCATGAGATGCTCGGTTCTTTTGTTGTGTTTGAGGTGGATGTTGTTGCGTGTGTGGGGTTTTTCATGTATCAATTTGAAACAAGCCTCTTGACTGTTGGAATTAGGGATGTTAACACTTTGGCTGCCATGGGTTAAATTCATTATCAACCGTAGGTTGCCGGCTCTATTTGTCTATAGAGAAAGTCTCATTCTTTGCAGGGCTATAACTTTTTAAATTATATTGCTACATTGCCATTATTAGGGCCCATTCAAAGTCCTATATGTATTGTTCATTGTGTAGCAACGTTAAACTTTTTCATTCACATATTCATAGTAAAGTATGGTCTAATGTATAAGTATGTTTTCATCTCTTTCTGCAGCTTTCTCCAGAACGTGATCTATAGCCCCAAATACATTATATTGATGATGCAATACAGTTTTATGGCAATCAGCGCGATATAAAAAATTCCAACTAGACGTACTTCTAGAAGTTACTACACGTCATCTGATGTTGACCGGATGGGCTAGGGGGCGTTTATAATTCAGTGGGCAGCGTTATACCAATCATCTAATGTGGGTCAAATGTTGATAATAGCAGTTAGTATCGAAGACGGTAATTTTACACGCTAAAACTCACCCCAGTCTCCGCGCGCCGTTGGGCGATCATCGTAGAGTAGAAATTTTACCATTATGGGATGTCGATTTACCCGGTCCATCTCCAGCTTGTATAATGGTATATACGTCCAAATCATGTTGGTTATCGAGTTATTGGCAATCGATCGCTATGTAGTGTGTCGAGATCGAGCCTCGGGACCTATAGAGAGTGCCCGGAAGTAATACGGCCGACCAGCACAACCTCTACGGCACTTCCTGTTAAGCGATTGCGCCGATCGGCCACCAGATGGCGCTCCTGAACCGTCAGAGAGCTCAGTGGGTCCTCCTGGTGGATCTCAGGCCAGCGGAGGGGAAATATGAATCCGATCCCAGATTTTTGAAATATTGATATTAAAGACGCTGTAAAGCGTCTTCTGCAACTTGAGCATGGCCGGGAATGACGTGTTTTGGCGTTTTCCGGCAGCCAAAGTGTTAAAAATAAAATAGCTAATAATATTATTCAATATTAGACACTCATTGATCCAGAGGCAACCGGCTATTCGTCTGCTATTTGTAGATATATCAAGACAACAACACAACTTGCCCTCAGGGACAATCATATTTAATCTATTTAGATAGAGTATGTATGTATTATTTACAGATAATTGAAGGTACCTCAAAACATGAAACCAAGCCATGTCACACATCGTGTGTGTGTGTTACTTGAACAATTGTCACTGTGCTCCTAAATTTCTTTGTGTGCTCCTAAATTTTTATTTAGATTTTATTTATTAACATTTTATTTAGGAGCACATGTGCTCCTTGGGAAAAAGGTTAGCGTAGAGCCCTATATATGGAGACATTAACATTACGTTATCAAACATAGGGACGAAGACTGTAAAAAAAAATTGTCAACAATGTTTTATAATCTTTATGTTAATTTTCATTATAAAAATGTTGTGCCCCCGAAATACAAAAAAAGCCCCCGAAAATCAATTAAGGGGGGCAAAAAAAGCCCTTGAAAAACCCTGGTGTGAGGAACAGCATGGATTGTGCTGAGAGAGTTTGTTTGATTGATTGATTGAAAACTTTATTAACAGATTGCAGAATGGGTACAATACAGTACAGCTCAATACACACAATTGTTAAGGGGATGCAGACCAGAGAAAGACTTTCGTCTTGTTTACATCAGGGTCCCCCATTTTCAATTCATCAGGACATATATGACATACAGATAGTCAGTACTGCTACATCTATACATTTATGACATACCAGATTTGCAAATACAGTACTGTTTGTGATACAGAAGGAGTCAAGAAAAGGGAGTATATACATTTGACGTAGAAACTGTACATTGGAGGAGGTTGGGTGGGAGGGGTGGGGTACATTGGGATATTGACAACCATACTGGGTAATTTACATTGGAGGTGGTTGGGGGGGGGGGGGGGAGAAACACTGTATAAACAAGCAAAACTGTACAATTGAGGGGGGGGGGGGGACACTGTACAAACAAGCAAAATTGTACATTGGACTATTGACAACCATACTAGGTAAATGACTGTACATTGGAGGGGGTTGGGTTAGGATATTTACAGGGGCCAGTTTTGAATTGCAGTCTCCCGTAGGTGTCCCTTGAGAGAGGTTTTGAAAGTGGGTAGTGATCCACATTCCTTTACAGCTTTGGGTAGGGCGTTCCACATTGATGTGGCATAATTGCTTTTTAGTCCCTTATTTGAGCCGAATCTGGGTTTAACATGATTTGTGGAGCTCCCTCTGGTGTTGTGATCGTGGTATTCACTGACCTTTGGGAAGTATTTTGACATGTATATGGGTACCTTGGTCGTGTAGTGTATCTTGTAGACCAGGCCCATTGCAAGTTGCTGTACTCTGTCGTCTACTCTAAGCCATCCTAGGTTGTCAAAGTGGGCAGGGGTGAGGTGGGTTCTAGGAGTAAGGTCGAGCAGTAGTCTGACCAGTTTGTTTTGAGATGTTTGTAATTTTGTTTTTAGCGCCTTTGAGGTGCTTTGGTACCATGAGGTGCAAGCATAGTCGCAGTACCCCTGAATGAGTGCTCCTGCCAGAGTCTTCAGGGTATTCTTGTTTACCAGAGAGGAGATCCGGTACAAGAATCGAGTTTGTTGGTTGACTTTTTTTATTACGGTACATTGGATGCCATTTTGTCACAGGAGAGATTAGCCTCTAGGATGGAACCCAGATAGGTAATTTCATCTTTCCTTGTGACAATATTGTCACCAACTGTAACTGAGAAGCCGTCGGTCTTGCTGAGTTTGTTATTTGAACCGAAGAGAATGGACTCTGTTTTGCCCATGTGTAATGATAGTTTGTTATCAGCGAGCCATATGCAGATTCTGCCTAGTTCCGAGCTGAGGGTTTTTTCAACCTGTAACTTGTTCTTGTCAGAGACCAGCAGGGCTGAGTCGTCCGCAAACAGGAACAAGTTGCAGTCACAAGCTGACGACATGTCATTTGCATAAATTAGGAACAGTAGCGGTCCTAGTATGCTTCCTTGTGGAACACCACAGCTCACTGTGAGGGGGGGGGGGATAGGGTACCGTTTACCTCCACCATCTGTTCCCTCCCCTCAAGGTAGGATTGCATCCAGCTCACTGATAGACTATCAAAACCAATTGCTTTTAGCTTGTCAATCAGAATGGAGTGATTGACCGTGTCAAAGGCCTTTTGTAGGTCCAGCATGACCATGCCGCAGTATTTGCCCGCGTCCACCTCTTGTTTGATGTGGTCATTCAAATAGAGAAGGCATGTGTCAGTGGAGTGGGATGTTCTGAAGCCAGATTGGAATTCGTAGATTAGATTTTTTTCCGCTAGGTACTTTTCGACCTGTTCGTAGACTATTTTTTCCATGACTTTCGAGATGGAGGTGAGAATAGAAACAGGGCGGTAGTTGCCTGGGTCTAATTTGCTGCCCTTTTTGTGCAGAGGGGTCACCCTCGCAATTTTGAAGTCCTTGGGGACGTGTCCCTGTTTTATGGAGAGGTTTATTATGTGTGTGATGATTGGGGTGATAGCGGCTGCTGAGTCTCTGAGGAATTTGGAGGGGATGTTGTCATGGCCAGTGGCCTTGTTAGGTTGGAGGGCGCTCAGTTTATTGAGTACCTCATCTGTTGTTACCATTTCCAGCTTGAAGTCGTCCTTGCGGACCCCTAGGTTTTTGTAGTAAGCTACTATGTGTTCTACCCCATAAAGCCCTGAGTGGGAGGGTAGTTTGTTTACCAGTGTTGTGGCTATGTTTGTGAAGAAAATGTTTAAGTAATTGGCTACATCCAGCTTGTCTGTGATGAGCATGTTGTCCGTTTTTATGTTTATGTTTGAGAATCTGGTTTTAAGTTTTTTACTGCATCCTAGTTGATTATTGAGTAATTTCCAAAGTTCACGTGGTTTGTTTTTGTTTTCCTCAGTTTTGTCATTGATGAAATTCTTTTTTGCCGTTTTGATCATGGAGTTTACGTCGTTTCTTAGTCTGTTTCTTTCTAGTTTGAGTTCAGTCATGTGGGCTTGGAGTTCACTGCTCGTGCTTTTAGTAAGCTTTGACTGACTTTTACGAAACTCAGAGCATTTTTTGTCTCTGGTTTTCATAGCGGCCAGTATTTCGGAGTGCATCCACGGCTCAGCGCGATTTTTTACCCTGGTGGTTCTTAGGGGGGGCCATGTCGTTTAGTATTGTTGAGAATTTGGTTTTGAAACCAAGCCATGTTTCTTCAACCAGTGTACCATTGAGTTCATCTGACCAGTCCAGACTCTCCAGTTCAAGGTTGAAGGCCTCGCTAGAGTAGGTTTTGAGGTCTCTAGATGTGACTGTTTTGTGGCAGCCAGCCTTTTGTTTTAGTTTTTTGCGGGTACAGAATATCATATAATGATCACTTAACCCGCATGCTATAACCCCTTTATTGGAGATCTTGGACTTGTCGGAGGTCAGAATGAGGTCAATGGTAGTCTGAGTTGATTCACATACACGTGTGGGTTGGGTGATTAGCTGGCTGAGGCCGTGCAGATCACAAAACCTACTGAATGACTTGAAGACGGGTGCATCTTTTCGTTGCATATCCGTGTTCCAGTCTTCAATAAGAATTTTGTCTACATCCTCAACTCCAGCTAAACACCCATCCAGTGTATCATAAAAGCCACTATGATCTGGCGGCCTGTAGATTGAGCCAACCAGTAGGGATTTCGCCCTTTCGAATAGGATTTCCACCCATACAGTTTCAATTGATTTATGATTCAGGTCATTTCTGTTGATGAATTTGGTGTCTTTGTGTATGTACATACAGACACCACCCCCATGTTTGTTCCTATCCCTGATTATTGAGTAGTTCTCAATCTCTATCTCTGGATCTTTTACAGAATCGTCGAGCTTAGTTTCTGAGAAGCACAGTATGTTAGCCTTACCATTTATGAATAATTGTTTGATTTCAGGAGGACTCTACAGATCAACATTGTCCCTTTTTAATATGTCGCTGTTGTCGGGTGAAAACCTGTATCTCCAGTGTTGGTGATTGATGCTCAGGCCCATGGAACCCATTGACCATACCATGTTTTCACAATTGTATTATTGCCATTTTTTCTGCAAATGATGTCCCCAATGGAAAACTTGGTCAAAATCTGCAATAGAAGGGCGGTCAGGTGGCGTAGCGGAGATTGCGCTCGTCACCAATGCAAGAGGCTGCGGTCTCGACTCCCGGAGTCAGCATTGCTTGGGGCTTGGGCTGATCGCTATACTAACCCGTTTGGCTGGGTTAGGGGGAGGGCAAGTCATGGGTGGGAATCTGGCGTTGTGGACAGCGACGCCGTCAGGTCTGGGCGCTTGCTCAGCGGAGGCAGGACTTGATGAAGGCAGCGTGACCTCCCACACATTACACTTCACCAATGAGAGTCCTCGCTGCCAGGTGAAAAAAGAGTCACTGGCTGTCGCCGTGCGTGTCGGAGGAAGCGTGCGGATGACTTCAGGGTTCCCTTGTACCGACCAGCAGGAGAACATGCGCACAACAACCAGGTAGGGGAGGGGGGGAATTGGCACAACAACAAAAAATTGGGACGGGGAGAAAACGGAGAAAAATCTGAGAGAGAGGATTAAAAAAAGAAAAATCTGCAATTGAAAATATGTAAATAATTTGTTTTCTCTAATAATGTTCAATAATTGTTGGATCGATGGAAACCATTGAATGACGTCCCCCCCCCCCCGTCCCCCCCCAGGTGGTCATTGCCACTAACATCGCAGAGACTTCTCTGACCATCGATGGGATTTATTATGTGGTGGATCCTGGATTTGTGAAGCAGAAGGTGTACAACTCCAAGACGGGCATCGACCAGCTGGTAGTAACTCCCATCTCACAGGTATGTCTGTGTTCCCTGCTGTGAAAAGTATGTGATCGTATTAATTCCCCAATATAGTTCTACACTTCAAAAGCATTCTCTACACTTAAAAATGACTAAACATCTCTGAAAACCTGAAGCTTTCATCAAAGGGCTGCCGGTCTACTGAAGTTGGTAATGCTGTTTAATACAGTTGTGTAATTCCATAGTAAGTATTTATAGGCATGTTTTTGACTTTCTTTTGGCGATGGGAGTGGGTTTCTTCATTGAGCGCTTATCCTTATCATTAGGGCCCAAGTAGCTTGCTTGTGTTTTTATTAGGGATGTCCGATATTATCGGCCGACCGATATTATCGGCCGATATCGGCAGTAAAATGTGATATCGGAAAATATCGGTATCTGTAAAAAAAACTATATATATATATATTTTTTTTAACCTTTATTTACCCAGGCAAGCAAGTAAGAACCAATTCTTATTTTATTTATTGTCAAAAGTATGCATGTTGGTTTAATTCAACAAGAGATATGTAATGTTAATTTTTACTTTTTTAATTATCATATTTTGCACAGATAATGCTTACATTTAGAAAGCCTTTTGAATGCATCCAGTGAAATTATTAGTTACCTGAAATTATTCCGTTTTTTTGGGGGGAAACCCTGCATATATCGGTATCGGAAATTAAGAGTTGGACAATATCGGAATATCGGTATCGGTAAAAAAGCCAATATCGAGCATCCCTAGTTTTTATTATAAATAAAAAGCTTTTTGGTCCCTGGGACAGAAAGGAGGGAAATGGTTTTGAAAAGTGCTACTCTAATCAAATAAGTCCCTGCCTCTAAGGGATTGTCTTCTTCACAGATGGTGCTGTAATACAGACACTGGAAAATACATACATTTTCAGGGAAAGCACATGCCTGAGGCTGTGTGTAACGGTGTATGCTCTTTCAATTTATTTTTCCATAGAGCAAAACTATTTGTGTGCCGGCCAGGCAGTATGGAATTTCTTTTGTATATAATTTTTTTTTTTTTGTAAGTATATTGGTATTTCCCTGAAGATGTATGGAAGCACTACTCTAATGCAATTTTATATTGTTTGTCTTTCACAGGCCCAAGCCAAGCAGAGGGCAGGCAGAGCTGGTAGAACAGGTCCTGGGAAGACTTACAGGCTCTACACTGAGAGGGCCTACAGAGATGAGATGCTGACCACCAACGTTCCTGAGATCCAGAGGACCAACTTGGCCAGCACTGTGCTGTCTCTCAAGGTAAATAAAGACCCCTGAACCAGAGGACTAACTTGGCCAGCACTGTGCTGTCTCTCAAGGTAAATAAAGACCCCTGAACCAGAGGACTAAGTTGGCTAGCGCTGTGCTGTCTCAAGGAAATTATAGACCCCTGAACCAGAGGACTAAGTTGGCCAGCGCTGTGCTGTCTCTCAATTTAAAGAAACACTCTATTAACACTATGGTCGCCAAAAACGCCGTACCACGTCATTCCCCGCCATGCTCGTTCTGCCAAAGACGCCGTACCACGTCTTTGATATCAATATTTCAAAAATCTGTGATCGAAATCATATTTCTCCCCCCGGAGACTTGAGATCTACTGTTGATCCCCTCTCAACTCTCCAACGGTTCAAGAGCGCCATCTGGTGGCGGATCGGCGGATCGCCCAGAGCGGAAACAGGAAATGGAAGCTGGTGCTCATTCCAATTCGGTCCGATCACTCGATAATAGTCCCAGGACTCGAGCTAGACACAACGGATAGCAATCAGTTACCAATAACTCGATAAACAACATGATTTGGACGTATATACTATTATACAACCTGGAAATGGATCGCATATTTCTACATCCCATAATAGGAATATTTCTGTTCCACGCTCATTGCCCAACGCTATGAGGAAGCTACGGTAAGATTCAGCGTTATTTTTTAACGTGTTCGATACTAACTGCTCTAATGATCATATCACCCACACTAGATGAATCATCTAACGTTGGCCACGGAATTATAAACGACCCCCCCCCCCCCATCCGGTCAACATCAGATGATCAGTAGTAACTTCTAGAAGCACGTCCATTTGACATTTTTTATCTCGCGCAGATTCCTATCAAACTGTATTTGATCATCAATATAATGCATTTGGGGCTATAAATCACGTTCTGGAGAAAGCTGCAGAAAACGATAAAAACATACCGTACTTTTCGCACTATAAGCCGCACCTGAATATAAGCCGCAGCAGCTAAATTGAATGATGTGTACATATATAAGCCGCACTGGACTATAAGCCGCAGGTGTTTTAATGTTTAATTACCATATGTAATTAGCATTGGGACACAATACTGTCGGAAAAATAACAAGAATTAACTCATTTACAAGTTGTATTAAGTTTAGCAAATAAGGGAACAGATAAATAACATTTCAATGCAGTCAAAAAAGCAATATTTAGATTTTAACATTTTCGGGTTTGGTCACGTCGAGTCACATATAAGCCGCACCGTTATATAAGCCGCAGGGTAGAAAAATGGGGGGCCGCGCCTTATAGTCCGAAAAGTACGGTACTTATACTTTAGACCGTATTTTAGTATGAATATGTGAATGAAAAAGTATAACGTTGCTACACCCCTGAACAATAGATACTTGATGTTGCATGGGCCATAGTAATGTCCATTTAGCAATACAATTTAAAAAGTTATAGCCCTGCAAAGAAGGGGAACTTCTCCATAGACAAATGGAGCTGGCGGAGGATGGTATATTAAGAATATAAGCCTGGCGACCAAAGTGTTAAGAAACAGACAATTAATAGTAGATTAGTGAGTCCATTTGGTGTTAATCGACCAATACTTTGTTAGTTGATTTTTTAAGCGTCCCCCCCCCCCCCTGCTGAATGTCTTAAGCACTCACAATTTAAAGAGGTTATTTTGCTGGTTGCATGTGGGGAAACACAATTTTACAGATTTGTTTATTAAATAAACAAATCGATCAGTCAACATAATCCCATGACAATTATTCAACTAAGAATTTCTATTGTTCAGGACAGCCCACCTCAGCCCAAGCAGGTGCATATGAGACTAGGCTTGGGCGGTATGACGGTATTAAGGTATACCAGGCTATTTAGAAATACCTACGGTATTGATTTTCAATACCGTCCGTCACCGTCAAAATCACAGATGCGCTTCAGTTTCTATAACAGTGAAACGGAGTTTTGAGTGGGTGCACACACGCGCCAGCAGAGGGCGAGACCGCTCTAGTGGAGCGAGTGGGTCACAACAGTGTTCACGTTTTACGGTAATGTTGCGACAGTGCTGTGAAAATACCGTAAAGCGTTGTGACGAGAGCAGTGTTGTTGTGGAGCAATCCGTCTCTTATTATATGTGAACTAAAGAGTACAAGGTTTACACAACAGCCCCCACCCGCCTTTTTATTGTATTTGTACCGTCCGCCTATTGCTTAATAACAGCGGAGCAGTGCTGCCGTTGCTTCCGCGTTTTCCCTGATTGGCTGCGACACGCCCCGCGGCAGGCGCGGCAACCGCAGAGCGGAGCGGCAGAGCTTGCGGCATTATGTAACCGCCCTAATCCGCCATGATTTTCATTCGAAGCTCAGCTCACCTGGCAGCGCAACGGTCCTGTGGTCCTGCGGTCCGTTGTTGACAAGTTCGAATCCCATCAATTTTTTTTTAACGTGTATTCTTTCGCCGGTTAAGGTTAGGCATGGTTAAGGTTAAGGTTAGGCATTGTTTCGGAGTTGGTTAAGGTTAGAACGGTTAAGTTTAGGCGCTGTTAAGGAGCTGGTTAAGGTTAGAGTTTGTCTTAGAGAATGGCAATATTCTTTCTATGGTTAAGGTTAAGGTTAGGCATGGTTAAGGTTAAGGTTAGGCATTGTTTCGGAGTTGGTTAAGGTTAGAACGGTTAAGTTTAGGCGCTGTTAAGGAGCTGGTTAAGGTTAGCGTTTGTCTTAGAGAATGGCAATAGACAGCCTATTTCCGCACTGCCGCTCTCCCGCGTTGCCGCGGTCACATGGTCAAATTGTCACATTCTTGCACTCCTCCGCTGTTAGAAAGCAACACACGTACCGTCCTGTACTATCCGCTGTCAGCTGTTTATCTCTCTCTGTGAGCTACTGAGCTTGAATAACTAGCGTTAGCTCACGTTAAGTAACGTTAGCTCTGCGGCTAATCTTAGATTACCCTGAACTAAATCAATGACTAGGTTATAAAGCATTCGAGTAGTTTTCACTGCACATAGAAGTAGCCAAACAACGGGAGCATTTCGGGAGCATATGACCAAAACCCAGGCAATTTCTAGCCCTTAAGGAATCAAATAGTCTGCCATGGCTATAGGCTAGATGCTAACGCTAAAACGGTGCAGGCTTCTACCGGTGCGGGACTACCATTCTGAGAGCTGACGATGATTTGTTTACTTGGTAACACGTAACCCCCCCCCCCCGCGCTGATGAAAATGAAAGTCATACCGTGCACCGGGGTATTATAACATAAAGGTTTGCCGGTTTGAAAATAAGGATACCGCCCAAGCCTATATGAGACCACTATCTTCGCACTAGCTTTACAAATGAGCCAGTTGGAGCCTGTAACAAAGCTAATTAACCGGTACATATATAGGTGTAAGTTTCATTGGAATATTTTTATTTATAAAGCCATAATTAGAGATTGTCCAAATGATATTAGTTCTTTATTGGAATGGACCACTGGACCCTGTCGTACACGATCCAGTGATTGGCTTACACTTAGAGTGCCTAGAGTTTGTACTGAACTTGGTAGGTCTGCTTTTGGCTTTTCTGCCCCTACATCATGCAATACCCTGCAGGAAACTCTGAAACTAGACACTCTATCTAACGATATATAATTGTTTCTAAATTATGACCTGTTTTATTTTTTTTGCTATTTAAATATTTTTTTTAATGTATTTTAAAATGTGCTCTTAACCCATTCTCTGCCACCACTTTGATCATCCTAAACCATTCTCTGCCAGCGCTATTTGTCTATGGAGATGTTCACCTTCTTTGCAGGGCTATAACTTTTTAAATTGTATTGCTAAATTGACATTACTATGGCCCATTCAACATCAATTATCTATCGTTCAGGATGTAGGAACGTTTTACTTTTTCATTCACACATTCATACGAAAATACCGTCTAGAGAGTATAAATATGTTTTTATCGTTTTCTGCAGTATTTCATAGAACGTGAGATATAGGAATAAATGCATATTAGATTATCAAATGCAGTTTGATACCGATCCATGCTATATAAAAAATTTAAACTGTACATGGTCCTAAACGTTATGACTGATCATCTGCGGGTGAACGGGGGGGGGGGGGGGGGGTCGTTTATAATTTCCGTGACCGACGTTAAATGATTTATGTAGTATGGGTGATATATTGATCAGAGCAGTTTGTATCGAAAATTATAAAGAAAAACGCTGAAACTCACGTCCGTCTCCTCATACCGTTGGGCGATGAGAGTGGAACAAACGGATCCCAGTTATGTGGTGGGCATCAAGGCGATCCAGTTCCGGTTTGTATAATACTAATATACGCCCAAATCATGTTGTTTATTGAGTTATGGCAACGATCCATGTCCACGGTGTGTGGATTGAGTCCCGGGACGATAAACTAGTGGCCGGACAGAATTAGGGGACGGACCGAGCTGAAACGGGCATTTCCGGTTTGGCAACTCGCCGATCGGCCACCAGGTGGCGGTATTGAAGCGTTGCAGAGTTGTGATGGCTCCCGCACAGGGGAGGAAACTAACTTTTTGGCTTACCAGCCAACTGGCGAGTATCTGATTTTTTTTACCAGCCAAACAGATTTTTTACCAGACAAAAAAAATCGCTAATTGTGATAATTACTTCTTTGTATGTCAAGCCGCGTCAATGTTGTGTATGCATCTGGGTAGGCACACTGTGCCTTTAAGACAGCACGGTGGTCTTACGACAGTGCTGTGAAGTACCGTCAAGTGTTGTGGTAACGTCAGTTGGGTTGGTGTGCTGTTGACGTTGTGCACAGTGCACTGGTTGAGCTAGCCCCTTTCGTGACTGCGATGTGCAAGCCAGGGGCTTTT
The DNA here is from genome assembly GCF_963971535.1 of Notolepis coatsorum. Classification (NCBI taxonomy): domain Eukaryota; kingdom Metazoa; phylum Chordata; class Actinopteri; order Aulopiformes; family Paralepididae; genus Notolepis; species Notolepis coatsorum. Next base: position 53,307,898 of record NC_140174.1, on the reverse strand, counting down.
GAGCATGAAATAAAATGTCTAACCTTACGTCGTAGTCCGGTGCTTTTTCGGAAACATTATAGTCATAACGGATACACCAAGCTGGCTGCTTTGAGCACACGGGCTAACGTTAGCTAGCAAGCAGCTATATAACGCTAACTAGAAGCTAACCACTGTATACAGTTCCAGTAGACAACATTACACCTGTGTGATTTAAATGTGTCCTTAGTAACTTATACTCGATGGTTGTACTAGGGTTGGATGCAGTTCCCCGTTGGTTAGTCTGTCTGTTTTCCATATTCTGCTGTGTTCGTTATCTGTTTGCGAGTGCTCCTGATGGCTAGCCTAGTAGTACCGCGGGACTTTTATTATTATATGTCCGCGGGTTGGCCAGTACTGCGCAAACGTTTATTAAACATTATATGTCCGCGGGTGGTCTTGTGCAGTGCTCTCATGGCACTGTCAACTAAAGCGAACACTCAGAAGACGCGCACCGTTTGCCAGTGCAGTGATTGCAGAATGTTTTATTTTTTTGTATACTCGCCAGACTGGCGAGTGGTCTTCATGAATCACTCGCCAAACGTAAGAAATACTCGCATTTGGCGAGTAAAGTGGCCTAATTTCCTCCCCTGCTCCCGCAGCATATGACAAGGCTCCGTGGGTGAAATATGAATTCCATGATGAAAATATGAAATATGAACTTGAAACACGCTGTACAGCGATATTGGCAGACAACGCATGGCGGGCAATAACGCTGAACAGCGATTTTGGCGGGTAATGGGTTAATTATTCTGATTGTCTGATGTCTTTATATTTATGAACCAGTGTTTCCCACAGGATTTTCAGACTATGGGAGGCGAACCTCTGACCCTCTAGGGGGGTCCGGGGGAATACCCCCCTGGATTTTTGATTTTTTTTGTACATTTTAAAGTTAAATGCATCAATCTGGTGCACTTTGAGAGCAAAATAAAAAGGCCAGATCTATGATGAACTTTGTGCTCAAAACACAAAATCGACTAGACTAGTGCTTCCCAATCCTCTCCTCGAAGCACCCCAGCCGTTCAATGTATTTGTTAAATTCCACCACCAGCACACCTGATTCAACTTAACTAGCCCTTTATTAGTTGAATCAGGTGTGCTGGTGGTGGAATTTAACAAATACATGGAACGGCTGGGGTGTCTCGAGGAGAGGTTTGGGAACCACTGGACTAGAGCATACATTTGAGCCATCAAAGAAATTAAGCAAAAGTGGTTACCTGTGTTGAACTGGTTTATTTTTTTGAAAATAAAAAAATATAGTGGATTACAATTACGACTACTACCACTGCCAATACTACTGAAGAAGGAAAGGGAAGGACCGAAAAAGAAGGGGAAAGATTTTTTAAACTCGAAAACGAGACCACAGAGGAGTTCGACATGGGAGCTAACGTGGTCGCTAGCTTAAATAAAATGTGGCAAGATGACAACGTGCCGACAAGTCACGAGAAGAGCATGGAACACGAATATACAACCAAGGAGCTGGTGCAGAGAGAAGCATGCATTAAAAAAGCACTGAAGATAAAAGGAACCCGCTTCCAGACCCCACACTCCAACATGAAGATTCAAAGAAGTACTGGAAGGAGGCGAGGAGGGAACCGGCGCCTCCGAACGCGAGAGACGGGACGGGACGAGCTGACGGCACCAGCACCAGGCAGGCAGAGGGGCCGCTGCACTGAGAGCGAGAGAGGGGCTCAGCGAGTACACGCATCCTTAAAAAACAATGAGAAAGAAACCATAGGACTCCTCTTGTTTCTGTGGTCATGGCAATGTTTACTAAGTGCCCGGGAGGGGTAAGGTCATTTTATTAGCGTAGGTTTTCTTTAGCAGCCAACGTTGGACCAAGGGATGGAGGGGTTTCGGATAGACGCCTCGTCACACACCCTTAGCGCAGGGCCCCCCCCTAACGAGGGGCTCTCCCTCGCACACCAACAGGTTTATGCAGGGCCAGACTGGGGAAATAATTCATACCGGGAGATATAGTGCGAAATATAGCCCCAGTCAGGCCACTTTTTAAGCGGGGGGTCTGGGGGTCCCCCACCAGGATTTTTTTTCTTACAAAGACTTAATTTCCTGCATTCTGGTGAATTTTAGTGCATGTGAATCACAAACTAATGAGCCAACAATTGCTTAGTACAATGTACTGTTATGGACCTCAAATAAAACTGTTGTGGCACTAGCAATGCTACTCTCTCTCTCCACCTTCAAAAAGAAAAAAGCAAGAGCACAACATATTTTTCTATTTACTATTATAATACAGTTAACCACTCTCTCCTGTAAGGGCCTTTCTTTGTCTTTGTTTTATCCCTCTCTCCTCCACCCTTTCTCTTTATTCCACTGTCCATCTTGACATCAACGTTAATTGACTTTCGCTCTACTGTATCTCTCCCGAGTCCCTCACTACCTGGCTCATTGCCTGGCTGTTATTCTGCATCTGAGTGCCGTCTGCCATTCCATTCGCCGCCTCCGCTGTCAATCAGTTGTATCGCCTGGTCCCGCCTCCACCAATCACAAGCGGCAGCACGGCTCCATTGTGTGTGTGTGATCCGCCGGCCAGTGAGAGAGAATGAATGAATGAATGAAAACTTTATTTAACAGATTGCAGAATGGGTACAATACAGTACGGCTCAATACATACAATTGTTAAGGGGATGCAGACCTGAGAAAGACGTTTGTCTTGTTTCCATCAGGGTCCCCCATTTTCAATTCATATAGACATTTATGACATACACAACATACATGACATTTATGGCATAGGGACATATAGGTATTTAGTACTGATACATTTGTGACATAAACGGTATTCAAATATACAGTACTGTTACCCCTAGATCCTGACAGAGTATATATGATGGGGAGGGGACTGTACATTAGGAGGGGGTGGGTGGGTGGGAGAGAAATATACATACGGCGGGGAGGGAATATATACATGCGGTGGGGAGGAGACTGTCTATTAGGAGGTGGTGTTTTTTTCTTTTGGCATTTACGGTGGCCAGTTTCGAATTGCAGCCTCCCGTAGGTGCTCTTTAAGAGCGGTTTTGAATGTGGGTAGTGATTCACATTCCTTTACAGCTTTGGGTAGGGCGTTCCACATTGTTGTGGCATAATTGCGAAACGTGTTTAGTCCCTTGTTTGAGCCGAATCTGGGTTTTACATGATTTGTTGAGCTTCCTCTGGTGTAGTGGTTGTGGTATTCACTGACCTTTGGGAAGTATTTTGACATGTACATGGGTACCCCGGTCGTATAGTGTATCTTGTAGACCAGGCCCATTGCAAGTTGCTGTACTCTGTCGTCTACTCTAAGCCATCCTAGGTTGTCAAAGTGGGCAGGGGTGAGGTGGGTTCTGGGGTTCAGGTCAAGTAGTAGTCTGACCAGTTTGTTTTGTGATGTTTGTAATTTTGTTTTAAGCGCCTTTGAGGTGCTTTGGTACCATGAGGTGCACGCATAGTCGTAGTACCCTTGAATGAGTGCTCCTGCCAGAGTCTTCAGGGTATTCTTGTTTACCAGAGAAGAGATCCGGTACAAGAATCTAGTTCGTTGGTTGACTTTTTTTTATTACATTGGATGCCATTTTGTCACAGGAAAGATTTGCCTCTAGGATGGAACCCAGGTAGGTAATTTCGTCTTTCCTTGTGACAATATTGTCACCCACTGTAACTGAGAAGCCGTCGGTCTTGCTGAGTTTGTTATTTGAACCGAAGAGAATGGACTCTGTTTTGCCCATGTGTAATGATAGTTTGTTATCAGCGAGCCATATGCAGATTTTGCCTAGTTCCGTGCTGAGGGTTTTTTCAACCTGCAACTTGTTCTTGTCAGAGACCAGCAGGGCTGAGTCGTCCGCAAACAGGAACAAGTTGCAGTCACAGAGAGACAGAGAGTCAGATAGTTCTCCAACTCTGTGGCAGACAGTGAAATCCTGGTTGTTCCCCACCCATCTAGGTTATCTAACTATCGCGCCGCGCCGCCGCCACAACTAGAAACAATCGCTTTTTTAATCTGTGCAGGCCAGGCCACCGGGAAAACTCCCGATGGCCAGTCCGGGCCTGGGTTTATGCCAAGAGGAGCGGGTGTTTCCCCCCTCGCTTGGAGGTCGAATTCAATAACGTGTTAAATGTTATATGTTAAATGTTGGGAAGTATGGGAGGCAGCTAACATATGCAATAACTGGGAAATGAATGTCGGGACCATAAACGGACCAGACCAAACAAGAACGAAAACGGCTATCCCTCATATACCAATGCCCTGTCCTGTGAGTCTTGTTTGTCTTGTGGTGGTGGTTGTCTTATTCTAGAAAAATTAGTAGATTGGCTATGCAAAAACGGAACATCATACTGTAAAGAAAAGAAAAGGTTGTTGTAAAATGTGAAGAGGTGATTTTGGAAAAGAAAAGGAAAATGTTTCAAATGTTTATGCAAACTTTCGTAACCACTGAAGCAAAATTGTAAATAGTCTATGAAAAAGCGGAATTCAAAGAAAAATTGTATATGTGAAAAAGTGACTTTGGAAAAGAAAAGGAAAATGTCCATGCAAAAATGTAAAAAAAAGTTACTTTGGAAAAGATGTGAAATGAACCAAAATAAAGAGTTATAAAAAATAAAAATAAACCTGCGGCTTATAGTCCAGTGCGGCTTATATATTATGTACACATTCAATTTAGCTGCCGCGGCTTATATTCAGGTGCGCCTTATAGTCCGAAAATTACGGTACTAAAGCTCCTGCTTTATAGGACTCATAAGATCTCTCTCTCTCTCTCTCTCTCTCTCTCTCTCTCTCTCTCTCCCCCCCCCCTTTTCCAGGCCATGGGAATCAATGATCTTCTATCGTTTGACTTCATGGATGCTCCTCCTATGGAGACACTGATCACAGCTATGGAGCAGCTCTACACTCTGGGAGCTCTGGACGATGAAGGCCTGCTCACACGTCTGGGGAGAAGGGTAAGGACCGTAGTCTTAAAGGACCAAGCTGTGATCCAAACATGAACAAAGGGGTAGGCCCCACCAAATAAAATATAAAGTAGGACACATATTTACATTTTCTCATTTCTCACCATCCTGTATGATAAGGTGGGATGGTCTTCTCTGGCAGAGAGGCGTCATAAACATTGGTATCTGTTTATCTATAAGGCTATTGTGGGAAAGCTACCACCTTATATCGCAACAATGCTAGATTGTAACTTTGACCCTATCTAATTCAAATTACCCGCTTATGCTTAAGGGTCTGACAACAGTCTGAATTTAGAAAGTCTTGGAATGATCTTCAACACATGCTAAAAGTTTTATCTCGACATCGTTGCAAATTATGGCAATTCTCAATGATTCCTCAAGTATAAACAAAGATTGAATTAATTAATTATTCAACCAAGACAAGTTAGTCGATTAGTTGATTTTTATCCTTTTTTCCATGTTGACTGTGTTTATTTCCTGACAAGGTACAAGCACTAGATTTACAGAGGCATTATTGCATGTGGAAAACTAATATTTTACAGATTTGTCGATGAAATCAACCAATCGATTGGTCGACAAATTATATAACTATTAGTGGACCATACATTTATTCAGTGGAGGACAGCACTGTTATAACCTCATGATGGATATATTTTCTCTGCCATCCTTTTCATCTCCACCATCTCCTTTACCTTCTCCTCCTTTGTGTTCTTTCTCTTCTTCTATGCCTTCTTTCTTTCCTCTCTCTTATCCACTCCCTCTCCTATGTCTTCCTCCTCCTCTCCGTCTCCCAGATGGCTGAGTTCCCTCTGGAGCCCATGTTGTGTAAGATGTTGATCATGTCCGTCCACCTGGGCTGTAGTGAAGAGATGCTCACCATCGTCTCCATGCTGTCTGTGCAGAACGTCTTCTACAGACCCAAGGTATCTACTGGGAAGCATGTAGTTCCATGTATGTGCCGTGAATTTACGGCTTAGGCTGCAGTTACACTAGGGCCAGTTTCGTTTTCAGTTTCAGTTTCGTTTTTCAGAACGCTACGTAATGGCAGGCAAGTTAGACATCGTTTTGCCTCCTGAGCACAGTGATGTATATACATGTAGTACAATGCCAAAGCAGTAGGTGGCGATGTAGTTCAAACATAAGGCCATTTTCAACCAATCAAAGGTTGAACGTGCCACCACACTTCCTGCTAAAAAACAACAATCCACCATCTTTAAATACCTTGCGTGAGCCATTTAGCCAACGTAGCATTTATTTTTCAGCAAAGAAAATGCAATAAAAGTGCAATAAACAAAACGGATACATTCACTGTGTTCTGCCTCTCATTTGTTGATGAAACAAAACAAACATCAACACAATTTACCACCAAGAGCGGATAGTTTAGTCTCCCAAAAAGATCTCTGATGTTGTTAGCTACATGCTAATGTGAATGGCATTCTCCATGTATATAGTTAGCATCGAGGCTATTAACGTAGTAACGTTAATGCTAGTAGAAATTGATGAAATGAATGGGTACAATACGGCTCAATACAAACAATTGTTAAGGGAATGCAGACTGTTGTAGTTTGGAGTACTGGGTTCCTTATAACAATAACTTGACAACACGTTGGTAGCCGCAGTTTTCCTGCGTTTTCCTGCCAAAACTGCGTTTCTTTTTAACTTTGACATGCAAACGTAATCATTCGAAAATAGAACGTTGCTGTTTTACACCAGTGTAACCATGGCCTTAGACTCTTTCAAGAAGAAGTCTTTATTTGTCATGCAGATTAACACCCATGCAAGATGGGCGACCCACAGGAACACGCACACACCACCGTGAGTAGGCAGTTCTCCATAATCATGGTGTGCTGTAGCCTTGGCAACCCCCCCCCCCCCCCACTGTGCGCACAACTGCCACCATGGGCCAGTGTTGTAGTACTCAAGTTCAGGACAGATTTTCAGGACTTGTGACTCGACTTTGACTTGAGCACTGATGACTCTGACTTGGGACTCGAGCATTGACTGCATTCGGACAGTCAGAAGGTGCAGACGAGGACTCTGACTTTTTTTTTGAGGCGACACATGCGCAGTAGCGACTTTCTCCTGCTCTGACGTAGTGTGAAGAGCGCTCAGACTAAGTGATGCCTTGAACTGCATTTCCATAAATCATCCTTGATCGCAATTGCAAGATATTAACGACGCAAAAGCTGCCCCCCAGCAGCTGAAAAGCACTCTGTTGTGGACCCGTTTGGATTGTGAATGGATCTGTGCGTCGCCAGAGGCAACTTTTCCCTTTGTTGTTTTCTGTGGACCAGTATGTACTATCTTGTCCATCAACAGGGAAGGTTTTCAAGAACACACCCAACACTTTCTTTCTCCTCCACTGTTCTGCAGTTGTTGTTATTAACTTTGAACGTCTTAACCGTGGTCTGCTAACGGATGTTTAGTTGTTGTTATTAACTTTGAATGTCTTAAACGTGGTCTGCTGACGGATGTTTACAATTAAAGATGGGAGTCAGTGATTCTGGAAAAAGATTGTCGATATTTGTTAGCATGTGCCAGATTTACCGTCCCACTCACTTCCCCCTGTCCTGTGCACGAGAACCAATGCCCCCTGTTGCTGATTGGCTAGAATAGTGCTTTGTTGGTTTCCCATTTACAGAACCAGGGCTGTGTACGAACACATGGACAGTTAGCGACTGAATTTCACAGAATTGTACAGTAGATAATTTTTTATCAGTAGATACCCCCATGGTCTAATAGGATCATTAAATTATCACTTTTTTGTGATACAGGACAAGCAAGCTTTGGCTGACCAGAAGAAAGCCAAGTTCCACCAGCCTGAGGGAGACCATCTGACCCTGCTGGCCGTCTATAATTCCTGGAAGAACAACAAGTTCTCCAACCCCTGGTGCTACGAGAACTTCATCCAGGCTCGCTCGCTGCGCAGAGCCCAGGATATCCGCAAGCAGATGTTGGGTATCATGGACAGGTGCGTCAGCCATCGGATGAATTGATTGCAGTTCAATTAACCTATGTCAAAACCTGCTCTCTTTTGCTACCATTGTGATTGGAAGATCAAGAAGAGAGGGTGAGGCTTGAGATAGGTCAATTATTATTATTATTTTTTTTTATTTCTTTATTTCAGGAATTTTTTTTTGAACATTTACAGTTGTCGATATATACATTTTCCATCTTTTTTATTTTTTTTCCTCATTTCCCCTTCCCCTCCCTCATTCCCACCCCATCCCCCCCACACCGAGGTTATTGACAAACACATCTGCAAAATATACAAACACACAGCATAGATGCTGCTGGGAAAGAAAAACAAAAAACAACAACCATATCAATCAGACCCATCTGCATTGTGCACAAATATTTAGATAAAAAGAGATAAAGAAAGAACTAAAAACTAAAAAAAAAAAAATCTTTAGCACGGATGTGGCTGTAGAAGAAAGTCATCAATGATATTATTTCACTCTTTCCCCCACCCCTACTTATAGTGTTGTGGTAATTCTTGAGTAGTTTGATCTTCTGCAGCTGTGTCCCTCGTTCCCCTCTCCCTCCCCCAGTTACCCCCCCCCCCCCCCCCCCGGGGTCTCATTCACACCCATACATACCAGGACAGGGAGGGGGGGGGGGGGGGGATGAGAAAATAGGAATAAAATAATAATAAATTATATGGAAGTGCAGTTAGAGGTGTAAAGCTCTATCCTTTCTAAGTCTCTTCATTGATAGTCAGGGTATCGATGTGTTGCAGAAATGGTTGCCAGGTCACATGGAATGATTCAAGGGAGCCCTTTAGGGAGAATCTGATTCGCTCAAGCCTAATGCAATGTAGTATCTCATGTATCCATCTGTTGTGAGTGGGTGGGGAAGGGTGTATTCACTTAAAGAGAATAAGTCTCCTAGCGAGGAGGGTAGTGAACGCCACAACTCGTTTTGCAGCCCTAGATGCGATCGAAGGGGTATTCGGGATACCGAAAAAGGCAGTGAGTGGATCAGGGTCTAACGTCACACCCAGGACCCTACTCAGTGTATCAAATATTGCAGTCCAAAACTCTGAGTTTGCATGTGCATATAATCGTCTGGAGATTGTTTACAACTATTACACGCATCCGTTCTATCCGGGTATATCTTTGCTAACCTCGCATTAGTGTAATGAACCCTATGCAGGATCCTACACTGCAGCAAACTGTGTCTTGCACATATAGAGGAGGTGTGTACAAGGTCTAATATATGATCCCATTGTTCATCTGTAATGATAATTCCCAGATCTTCGTCCCATTTGGCTTTTAGGGAGTCTAAGCAAGTTGGGTTCATCCAAGATATTTTATCATATATAATTGAGACGAGCCCTTTCCGCCCGGTACCGAGCGATAGGAGAGGGTCAGTCCTAGAGTCTGGAGGACGGCCAGGGAATTGTGGGAATTGGTTCTGAACAAAATGTCTGATCTAAAAAAAACGGAAAAGGTGGGAGTTTGGAAGACAATTTTTTTTTGAAAATTCTGCAAACGAGGAGAACACACCTCCGGAGTAGAGGTCATTAATGGTTAGCAAACCTTTGTTCTCCCAGCTTCTGAATACAGGATCACAACAGGACGGTAGGAATAGGTGATTGCGAGAGATTGGCGCTAGCCCCGACGGAGCGTGTAGGCCAAATTGTTTCCTAAACTGATTCCAGATTTTCAAAGTATCCATTACGATTTGGTTCCGAGCCACCTGTTTAATAGGGATTGAAATGGGTAGTTGGGATGTTGCCACAGACCAGAGTGAGTACTTTGAAGAGGAGACTTCCATCCGAGCCCATTGGGGTTGGTCTCCTTCCTCCCTCCTGGTCCTCCAGTAAAGGAGCTTGTTTATATTACATGCCCAGTAGTAATAGATTAGGCAAAGCCAAACCCCCTTCTGATTTGGGAAGCTGCATGATCGTCCTCTTAATACTAGGGGTGGGATGATACATCGATCCAGATCGATATATCGATCTATTATCAATAATCAAATAGGATTGATTCAACGTAAAAAGATCGATTCATATTGCGATACTCTTATTTTGAAAATCCCGTGATGGCAACGTTATCGCCCCGCGCCCAGTGTTTTGAAACTCTGTTTAACATAAACAGCACACAGCAGTAGCGTCTAGAGCGTCACTAGAACAAGACTAGTGTGCCTATTCTGTGACCCAAAACATGTCCCTGCTGTTTAATTCCGCAACGGGTTCAATGCATCTAACCTGCTTTGCAATCCTCGCCACTCCGTTATGCCCACGTCGCGTTAAAGATCGAAGATAACGTTACGTTAGCGTAAGCTAACAAGCTAACCCAGAGCCGAGCAAGACTAGTGTGCCTATTCTGTGACCCAAAACATGTCCCTGCTGTTTTATTCCGCAACGGGTCCAATGCATCTAACCTGCTTTGCAATCCTCGCCACTCCATTATGCCCACGTCGCGTTAAAGATCGAAGATAACGTTACGTTAGCCTAAGCTAACAAGCTAACCCAGAGCCATAGGCAGAGAGAAGTGGGGACTGGGAAGGAGGGTGCATTCTCGGGATAGCCCCACTAACAGGATCTGGCCGGCTTTTCCAGCCAAAATACAGCTCTGTGACAGTGAATAGGATATTAATATAGAGAAAAAAAGAAAAACGAACCAAAAACAGTGAACAGGTCTATTTGTATTAAAAACAATAGATTGTTTTTCATTTAAATGTCTGGAAGAGCTCAAAAATAAAAATGTCAAATGATATTTCCATTGCCTTTTTTTTGTTTTTAAATGTTACTGATTGTGTTAAATGGGCATATAATATCGTCTCATATCGATCGCAGGCACCTGAATCGAATCATATCGTATCGTGGCAGACTGTGTGATATCGGATAATATCGTATCGTTGTCCAAAGAATCGATATCGTATCATATCGTGATGAAACGGTTGATTCCCACCCCTACTTAATATGTGCTCTTTTGTTACCCCACAGGAATGAACCTATAAGTTGATCAATCGAAGTGAAAAAGGCTTTATTAATAAATATTGGTGTAACTGAGGGGTACAATTCCCTGACTGTATTGATAAGTATGGTATCATTAAACCACTACCGCTTTATGTACTTTAACTACTGGCCATACAGTACACAATATATGAATATGATGAACACTTCCCACAATGAAATCGGTTCCAGTCAAAGGTATTAATCAAGTATTTAATGGAGCAAAAGGTACATATGATACTTATATTACATTTGATTGCACTTGTAAGGCAAATGAGTATTCGTAGGCAAATCAACACTGAATGTCCATTTTCTGGTTACGCAGGAGGCAAGTATACAACCTGGCTCTTAGGGAATTATATCTATGGTACACTTAATGATATAGCGGGATATACTGGAAGGGGTCCTCCCGGTTGTAAGCCGGCAGGGGGGGTAGGAGAGCTGTCGGTAGTAGAACGTCTGGTCAACGATATCTAGGGAGACTTCGAGTACAGAAGACAGTGCGATAGACTCTTGATCCGCAGACGAATACAGCTTGGTTCTCTTGTAGGCTGTAGCTCCACAGTGAAGAAAGCTAGGCGGCCTCAGGCTCTCTGAGCGCCGACTCGACCTTGACTCCTCTCGGGGGGTAAATCCAACACTCACAGGCGTCGGCGATTATCCGCTCCACAAATCACAGTACCAAAGCAAATATATATTCCAGCCGCACAGGGCTATGCAGACGTCGGGTAGGTAATCCAGTGTACATGTCCATTCGGTCCTCGCCTAGATCTCCTCGGATGAAAGCGCCATGTGGTCGGCCCAGCCTGGATAAGAATCTAGCTAACACGAGGAAGCGTTGGAGATGCTGGTCACTTTAGAACTCTAACCGCACGATGCACCATACACAATCGACTATTATTAACTTAATAGAAATACGTCGCACTCGACGGTACAGTGCCAAACTCTGACAATTCAGTTATTAATTCGCACGCGGTCTCAATGCTATTCTGGGGCCAAACAGGCCATACTTCACCGCACGTCGTATCGTGGGTGAGGCTTCACGTTGGTTACTAAGTTTCTGACTAAGTGCCTCTGTATTCACTTACGCCATATTTATATGCACGGTGAACAAATAGTGCCACTCTCATTTCTGTCGCCGTATCCCTGGGCAGGGCCGGGGCTAGTACAGACATGTCTTGTCGGTAACTTTGAACTTGACTCCGGGGGCTGGTCCCCTGGCGCCTGGTCCTTTGTCCAATAGGAGAATGAACTATTATGGGCTATAGTAGGCTAAAGGGATATTCCGTGTATATATACAAGGGATATCAAACGATATACAAATACTATTCAATATATATCAACAAATAAATATATATACTCTGTTTAATCTGATCCTTCGTAACAATTGGTATATGCTGAAAAGCATATAAAATCGGGGTAAGACCACCATCAGGTTGACCCTTCCCAGAAGTGAGAGGGGGAGAGAGGACCATCAGATCTAACTTAAAGCGATCCAGCAGAGGACGGAAATTTTTTGCGAAGAGCTCCGTCTGTGATTTGGCCATAAATATCCCTAGATATGTGAATCCTTCCGTGGCCCTTTTAAAGGGGAAAAGCGATTGAGGAAGCCGTTCCGCAGATGCATTAACAGGTAAATATTCACTTTTCTGGAGATTAAGTTTGTACCCCGAGAGCTGCCTATGCTGTTCTAGAATATCCAGGATAACGGGGATGGACGATGACGGATTGGAGACAAAGTAGGAGATCATCGGCATACAATGAGAGTTTATGAACCAGGCCGAACCTCTCAATCCCCTCAAATCTGTCCTCACTGCGAAGCCATATAGCTAAAGGTTCTGCGGCGAGCGCGTAGAGCAAGGGAGAAAGCGGGCATCCTTGACGGGTGCCGCGATAAAGCGCAAACTGGCCCGACTTGGTACCATTCACATTAACCGATGCCACCGGGGACGAGTATAGGAGTTTTATCCATGAAATAAAACCCGGGCCCAAACCGAATTTCTCAAGTGTATGGAACAGGTATCTCCATTCCACTCTGTCAAACGCTTTCTCAGCATCTAGGGAGAGTACCATCTCTGGTGCGCCAGTCGTGGTTGTGAAAAGGATATTTAACAGCCTTCTGGTGTTAAAGGGGAACTCCAACATTTTGGGAAATTAGCTTATTTAACATCTTCCCTGGAGTTAGACAAGAAGATACATACCTTTTTTGTCTCTGTGCGTGCATTTTAGCTTTGGGAATAGACGCTCCGTTAGCATAGCTTAGCTTCATCACTGGAAGTGAGGCAGGACAGTAGCCTTACAGTGCCTTCCAGTGTATTGCAAGGTCTGACATTGACCGAATTTGATATGCATGACCTTGGTGGGCTCTAGGTCAACTCCTGAAAAGGGGGTCAATGTCAGACCTTGCAATCAAAAGTTAGGGGGCGCACTGAAATTATGGCAAGGGTTATTAGCCCCCTAACTTTTGATTGCAAAGTCTGACATTGACCCCCTTTTCAGGAGTTGACCTAGAGCCCACCAAGGTCATGCATATCAAGTTTGGTCAATGTCAGACCTTGCAATGCACTGTAAGGCTACTGTCCTGCCTCACTTCCAGTGATGAAGCTAAGCTATGCTAACGGAGCGTCTATTCCCAAAGCTAAAATGCACGCACAGAGACAAAAAAGGTATGTATCTTCTTGTCTAACTCCAGGGAAGATGTTAAATAAGCTAATTTCCCAAAATGTTGGAGTTCCCCTTTAAAGAAGGATTGCCTGTCCATGATGAAACCTGTCTGATCCGGGTCTATCAGGAATGAGACCACCTTCTGAAGACGGCATGAAAGGACCTTAGCCAATATTTTACAATCCACATTAAGGAGGGAGATTGGTCTGTAACTGCTACAAAGGATTGATTGATTGATTGAAAAGTTTATTAACAGATTGCAGAATGGGTACAGTACAGCTCAATATATACAATTGTTAAAGGATAACTCCACTTTTTTTTTAAATTAGCTTATTTAACATCTTCCCTGGAGTTAGACAAGAAGATGCATACCTTTTTTGTCTCTGTGCGTGCATTTTAGCTTTGGGAATAGACGCTCCGTTAGCATAGCTTAGCTTCATCACTGGAAGTGGGGGAGGACAGTAGCCTTACAGTGCCTTACAGTGTATTGCAAGGTCTGACATTGACCAAACTTGATATGCATGACCTTATGTAATAATGGTAATAATGTCAGACCTTGCAATACACTGTAAGGCACTGTAAGGCTACTGTCCTCCCCCACTTCCAGTGATGAAGCTAAGCTATGCTAACGGAGCGTCTATTCCCAAAGCTAAAATGCACGCACAGAGACAAAAAAGGTATGCATCTTCTTGTCTAACTCCAGGGAAGATGTTAAATAAGCTAATTTAAAAAAAAAGTGGAGTTATCCTTTAAGAGGATGCAGACCTGAGAGACTTTCGTCTTGTTTCCATCAGGGTCCCCCATTTTCAATTCATCATATGACACACGACATACAGATAGACAGTACTGCTACATCTATACATTTATGACATACCAGATTTGCAAATACAGTACTGTTTGTGATACTAAAAAAATCCAGAAAAAGAGTGTATATACATTTGACATAGAAACTGTGCATTGGAGGAGGTTGGGTAGGTGGGGTGGGGCTGTACATTGGAGGTGGGGGGGGGTTGGGTAGGGGGGGACACACTGTACATTGGAATACTGACATACATTTGACATGGAAACTGTACATTGGAGGAGGTTGGGTAGGTGGGGTGGGGTTGGGTGGGGCTGTACATTGGAGGTGGGGGGGGGGGGGGGGGTTGGGTAGGGGGGGCGGCACTGTACATTGGAATACTGACAAAGCCATGCTTGGTCTTTATTGTACAACTGGGTTAGGACATTTGTAGGGGCCAGTTTCGAATTGCAGTCTCCCGTAGGTGTTCTTTGAGAGTGTTTTTGAAGGTGGGTAGTGATTCACATTCCTTTACAGCTTTGGGTAGGGTGTTCCACATTGATGTGGCATAATTGCGAAACGTGTTTAGTCTCTTGTTTGAGCCGAATCTGGGTTTTACATGATTTGTGGAGCTCCCTCTGGTGTTGTGATCGTGGTATTCACTGACCTTTGGGAAGTATTTTGACATGTACATGGGTACCTTGGTCGTGTAGTGTATCTTGTAGACCAGGCCCATTGCAAGTTGCTGTACTCCATCCTAGGTTGGCAAAGTGTGCAGGGGTGAGGTGGGTTCTAGGAGTCAGGTCAAGCAGTAGTCTGACTAGTTTGTTTTGAGATGTTTGTAATTTGGTTTTTAGTGCCTTTGAGGTGCTTTGGTACCATGAGGTGCAAGCATAGTCGTAGTACCCTTGAATGAGTGCTCCTGCCAGAGTCTTCAGGGTATTCTTGTTTACCAGAGAGGAGATCCGGTACAAGAATCGAGTTTGTTGGTTGACTTTTTTTATTACATTGGATGCCATTTTGTCACAGGAAAGATTAGCCTCTAGGATGGAACCCAGGTAGGTAATTTCATCTTTCCTTGTGACAATATTGTCACTCACTGTAACTGAGAAGCCGTCGGTCTTGCTGAGTTTGTTATTTGAACCGAAGAGAATGGACTCTGTTTTGCCCATGTGTAATGATAGTTTGTTGTCGGCGAGCCATATGCAGATTTTGCCTAGTTCCGAGCTGAGGGTTTTTTCAACCTGTAACTTGTTCTTGTCAGAGACCAGCAGGGCTGAGTCGTCCACAAACAGGAACAAGTTGCAGTCACAAGGAGAGGGTCTTTACCTTTTTTGAGCAGCAGGGACAATGACGCCTCTGATAGCGTGGGTGGCATTTGGCCCTTTAGAAGGGAGTCGTTATATACTCTCAGCAGGAACGGAGCAACCAACACGGAGTAAGTTTTATAAAATTCTGTAGTGTAGCCATCTGGCCCGGGTGATTTACCACTTTGTAAGGATTTGATTGCCTCAGTCACTTCAGAGATGGTTATAGGCGTGCCTAACTCTTCAGCTTCCGCTTTATTCGCTTGAGGGTACTTGAGACTTGAGGGGGTTTGGGCGATCCCAGTCCTGCTGGGAAGACTCCGACGTGTAAAGTTTGGAATAATAGTCAGAGAAAATTTCAGACATTTCCGTAGGGTCTGTTGTAGTGACACCTAATTGGGATTTTATTGGGAATCAGTCTAGAGGCACTCGCCACTCGTGCTTGGTACGCAAGTAATTTTCCGGCCTTATCCCCCTGTTCGAAAAAACGTTGCTTGGTGTGCAGGAGTAGTCTCTCGATCTTACTAGTTGAAAGCAAATCATATTGTGATTGAAGCTGGAGTAGTTTTTTATATAGAGCAGGGGTGGGTTTAGACGAGTACTGGATGTCTAATCGTTTAATCTCATCTGATATACCCGTTAATTTGGATTGTTCCTGCTTCCCAAAATGAGAGGTAAAGGAGATGGCCTGTCCGCGGAGATATGCCTTAAAGGCCTCCCAGAGTATGTCACTGCTAACTTCAGGTGTGTCGTTTATCTCAAAGAAGATTTTTATTTGTGCATGAATAAAATCCTTAAATTCAGGTTCAGATAATAAGTGGGAGTTGAATCTCCAAAATTTAGAGGGTGTTCTACCCTGGGGGAAGTTAATTTCAACGGATGTCTGGGCATGATCGGAAATGACTATACTATGGTACTTAGTGGAGACTACATTATGTAGTAGTTTTTCATCTATTAAAAAGAAGTCTATCCTCGAATATGTGTGGTGGACATGGGAGAAGAAGGAGAAAAGTTTATCGGTAGGAAATTTTGCTCTCCAAGGGTCTATAAGGCCAAGCTGTTCCATGTGAAATTTTAGGATGTTCGCCGCTTTGGAGATGGTAGTACGTCTATCCGAAGACCTGTCAAGTTCTATGTTTTGGACCTGATTAAAGTCTCCTCCGATAATTATGTGATGATCATTAAGGTTAGGTATCGAGGAAAATAAATTGGATACAAATGTATCATTGTCCCAATTTGGTGCATATATTGAGGCCAAAACCACCGGAATGTTCTGCAGCCTGCCCGACACTATAACATATTGTCCGTCAGGGTCAGTTAAAATGGTGGAAGGCTCGAAGGGAACATCCCTATGTATAATAATTGCAGCTCCCCTGGCTTTTGCAGAGAATTTAGAATGAAAAATTTGTCCCATCCATGCTCTCTTAATACGGGGGATATCTGAGGTGCAGATGTGTGTCTCTTATAAAAAAAACAAAGGTCACCCTTGAGATGCCATAGGTGGTTAACTACCTTGATAGCCTTGACTTGATAGTTATTCATCCCTTTGACATTCCATGAGACGAAACGGATGTTCCTGCCCGTCACTGCCATGTTCTGTTAAGTATATACATACCTGAGTTGAAAAGATGAAACATTGGAAGAGAGGAGAAAAGTAGAGGGGGATAAAGAAGGGGGGGGGGGGTTGACGCACACACATGCACCCACACAACCATACACAAACATACTCACCCGGGGGTACATCCCTTGGTCCCTAAGGGAACAGTAACAGCCTTTGTACCTCTCAGGATACGCTCCTTCCGGTGGAGACTTCATCCTCACTCCTCTTTTCCCCTCTCTCCCGTTCATTTCGAACAGCCTCCAATATGGTTATGGATAGACTTTTAAATTTGTGTTAAAGAACATTCGAACAGCCAAAAAAAGAAAAACCAAAAGAAAAAAGGGATGAATAAATTCAAAAATTAAAATTAGAATTAGAATAAAAATGAAAGATATTTGCAACACAACTCGGGGCTCATCCGTTAGAGCATGGACGTAAAAGCGCTACCAATGACTCTCACTAAGGAGTGTGACCCATAAAAAGTTGAGAGTGAACGAGTATACCGAGGCGCTCCAGTGTGTATAGGTCAACCTATAATTCAGTGGACCTGGGCAAAGTCCGCTTCCAACCTATAACAGCTCGAAGAGAATGTCTTTAGCCCCTGCTACCATGCCCACTAGGGATATAAAAATTGCAAAACCATAACAGAGTTGAAAAAGAGGCGCCACTTTCTTCCTTTTTTCTTTTTTCCTTTCTCCTTCTGTCTATAAAAAAAATACACATATATTTAAAGAGTAAAATAATAATAATCAAGAGGTATATGCAGTTACAGGGGTTACAAGATTCAGGGACCTCAAAATGTACCTAAAATATGTATAGAAAGGTAATGTGGTTAGCTACATTCGGCAGTGTTAGAGACCTGTACCTTCAGACAGTAAAAAGAATCGTGTGCAAATTTAATTGGTTCAGTCAATACCTTGAGTGCTTCCTGAAACATGTATACAAACCCCCCACTACCCAGTAGATACCATCCGGTTTGGTTGTATTGAGACCCTCAGATAGTAAGAGGAGCATGTGCACCCTGAATATGTTCACCCTGCCTAGAGAGTCATATGTATATAAATCCATACAAAAAGAAAGGACAAATTAAGTTAAGAAAAAAAAAATATATATATATATATATATATATATAAAATCTTTAAAAAGGGCAACAACAAAAATTACGAAATGGGGAGCAGAAGAAAACGGCATGCAATTATTCACAAGGTCATGGCTATAGCAACCTGATTGGCATAGGGTTCCTTTTGAAGGAGTCACTCCAATTGAAATAACTATTACCCTTCTGAGGCATAGGTGGCCACTCTATAGTGACTGGGCACTATAATCTAACCAAGGTCTACAAGTTCAGCCGCACATTTAATATGTCGTAATCATGTCTATTGCTGTTGGTGTCTGTTTCAGCTGGCCCCGAGGTGTCCGTTAGACCTAGGTAAATGGTCTAGTAAATTCAGGCCCAGTCTCTGTACATTCCAATCCGTGCATGGAGTACTCCTGAAGCATACACATAGAACCTTCATTATCCTGTCAAACTGGTCCAGTCTATTTATCTAGCAGCCTCTAAACAGAGGGAACGTCTACAGTTTGAATGAGAGAGAGACACATGTAAAAGAAGCGCTATTAAAAAAAAAAAAAAGGAATTAGAAATAAGTGCAAATAGAATCCGCGTTGGCTATTTGGGAAGCATAAAGTTCTGTTTCAGAAGCCAGTCCGCTTAATGTCAATAGCATCTCCCCATGAATTCTAAGTGTCAGGTCTAACGCGGTCGACCAGTTTAGCCCAACCGATGTCTATAATTTCAGTCTCGCATTCTACATTCATTGTTCATTGCTCCCGGCGTCAGGTTAGCTTACCCCTAGGTACTCGTTAGGTAGCCGTCCACGCTAGGCTAGCTTGGCCTTGAGGTATGTTTCAGCGTCTCCAACAGACATGAAGCGTAATCTGTCCCCGCTCTCCTCCGTAATCATCAGTTTGGCCGGGTAATGAAGACTAGGCCTCAGCCCCCGTTTGTAAAGTAGTGCCATCACATCGCGGTACGGTGCTCGCTGTTCCAACACAGCCGGGGTATAATCCTCGTAGAAAGCAATTTGATGACCGTCGTACTGTATCTCTGCCCTTCTCTTTCTGGCCTCCCGGATCACCTGTTCTTTGGTTTGATAATTATGGAACCTGATGATAACAGGCCTTTTCACCCTGCTTCGGCTTAGCTGCTAGCGACCTGTGAGCACGGTCCAATTCTGGAGGGGTAGGGAGGGTTTCTGCCCCAAAAACCTGGGATAAAAGGGTGGCGAAGAAGGATGTTGGTCTTGGGCCCTCAATCTGTTCTGGTAGTCCAATGATCCGAAGGTTGTTTTACATCGCCCTCGAGCCTCGAGGTCCTCCGCTTTAGCCTTTAGCATAGCATGGCTAGCCCTCAGATCGGCACATGTAGCCTCTAGCGACGCAATTATTTCGCTTACAGATTCCGCATTCTCCTCCAGGGACTTGACCCGCTGTCTGTTGTCGGCCACGTCCGATTTAATTTGGTCAAGTTTATTTTCCAGAGTGGTAATGGCTTTTCTGAACTCTGTGGTCATAGCCTCTTTGTGGTTTTCAAGCAGGGTGGCTAGCCAGGCCTTGCTAAAAGCGTCGTCAGCCTCCTCTTCTTTCTGAACATCGCCCCGTTTTGGTTTTGGAGTCTTGGATGTCATCTTTGTGAGGACAAATATTTAGTTAGCTGTATCGATACTTTCATATAAAAAAAAAACTGTGAAGGTTTGGAGTCTTAAAACATGGAATTTAAAAAAAACATGAGGGAGAGAGGGAAAACATGTCTTACACCCCGCTCGCCATACCGGAAGTCCTCTGTAAATTATTATTTAGACTAAGCATTTTCAAGATTTGCCAGTTCTCACACAACTGGGACCAATATGTTCTCTCCTTAGGCATAAACTGGATGTAGTATCTTGTGGAAAAGCCACCGTACGTGTGCAGAAAGCCATCTGCAGTGGTTTCTTCAGGAACGCAGCCAAGAAGGACCCTCAGGAAGGCTACAGGACCCTCATCGACCAGCAGGTGGTTTATATCCACCCCTCCAGCGCTCTGTTTAACCGGCAGCCTGAGTGGTATGTTACTGTTAAAACCAGCACATCATCACTGGTAAACCAGCACATCATCACTGGTAAACCAGCACATCATCACTGGTAAACCAGCACATCATCACTGGTAAACCAGCACATCATCACTGGTAAACCAGCACATCATCACTGGTAACCAGCACATCATCACTGGTAACCAGCACATCATCACTGGTAAACCAGCACATCATCACTGGTAAACCAGCACATAATCACTGGTAAACCAGCACATCATCACTGTTAACCAGCACATCATCACTGGTAACCAGCACATCATCACTGGTAAACCAGCACATCATCACTGGTAAACCAGCACATCATCACTGGTAAACCAGCACATCATCACTGTTAACCAGCACATCATCACTGGTAACCAGCACATCATGTTGCATCTTTTAGCCGTCAAGTGAAGAAATTAGGATAATTTGAAATAGTTTAATTATAATGCAGTTAAAGACGGTAAAACACTTGAAGTGGGGTGTTGGTTGGCTGTTCTGCAATTTAGATTTTTGTGCAAACGAGCAAAAACATTTAATATATATATATATATATAATATATATATATTAGGGATGCTCGATATTGGCTTTTTTACCTATACTGATATTGTCCAACTCTTACTTTCCGATACCGATATCAACCGATACCGATATATGCAGGGTTTCCCCCCCCAAAAAACGGAATAATTGCAGGTAATTAACATTACATATCTCTTGTCGTGGAATTAACACAACATTATGCATACTTTTGACAATAAATAAAATCAGAATCTGTTCTTACTTGCTTGCCTGGGTAAATAAAGGTTAAATAAAAAAATTTCTTTGTTTTAAACCCATACCGATATTTTCCGATATCACATTTTAATGCCAATATCGGCAGATAATATTGGTAGGCCGATGATATCGGACATCCCTAATATATATATATATATATATATATATATATATATATATATAAATAAAAAAGCACTTATTTATTATTCTCCATCTGTATCCTTAAAGGGTCGTGTACCACGAGCTGGTCCTGACCACCAAGGAGTACATGCGAGAGGTGACCACCATCGACCCCCGCTGGCTGGTGGAGTTTTCCCCGGCCTTCTTCAAAGTCTCCGACCCGACGCGCCTCAGCAAGCAGAAGAAGCAGCAGCGCCTGGAGCCGCTGTACAACCGCTACGAGGAGCCCAACGCCTGGAGGATCTCCCGCGCTTTCAGACGCCGCTGAGTAGCCTGACGAGACGGGAACACCGTGCAAACCAGATGGCGTGCATCCATACTGGATGTTCGAGAAAGACTTAAGAGATGTTTTGGCTGTGCCATAAGGCCCCTTTTACAGTTGTTGTCTGTATCGGTTAAATGCTAAATATCTACTTTTGCAGTCACTCCTGGTGGTGGAATTGTGTAAAATGTCTTCTTCTTTTCACCAGTTAATTTTATTTTATAATTTTTTTTTGAAAATGTTATTGTCTCCGACTTGGACTGGATTTCCCACCAGTATTTTAACACTGAACTCATCTTTGTTCTATTAACTTGTGTTGAAATAAAAGATGAATTTAGTGGCAAGAAACTATTGAGAAAACCAGCTGTGTAATTTGCGTGGCATTGAAGCAGGAAAGGGGAACAAAACACTACCCTGTGATGTTGGCCCTTTTGAGATGGAGGTTTTAAGATATCGAGGAAAACTTGACATGACTGTAAATTCTCGTAGCATAATGTCACATTGGTAACGAGGACCCAACGTAAAACGTAATGGGTACCGTTATGCAATTTGCCTAGTCTTATTATTTTAGTGTAGGCCCATTAGGATCGAAGCAGAATATATATTTTTACAACAAATGGGACACAATGTGCTAGATTTGTGTTTTGTATAGCTTTGCAAGATTGCTTAACTGTACTCTCCAGCGGAATCTTGTAAAATGTCTGTTCTTATTAAATACTGAGGTCTTCATGTCTGTGCCTTGTTTATTTGGTGAACATTGCTTCAATTCAGATAAATCTTTCTAGATTAAAAGTATTTACAAGTTATCCTTTACACCAACTGATGAACTGACTGGTGGGTGATTCAGAATATATGATGCAATTGAATTTATTACAGGAAGCAGATTGGCTACCTGAAATGGTTTGATTATGATGACAAACAGGAGTATATTTTCTCATTTCCACAATACTCACAGCTATAATATTTTGGTTAAAGGTGCTAGTATAGATGACATTCAGCCACTAGATGTTTCACTAGAACACCAGCATGACTTTTTCTTTTTTCCAATCAGGTGCGTTCCATGTGGGGAAATGGGAAGTAGGGAGGGGATACATGTAAGCTAGCCCCTTTCGTGACTTTCGGTTTGCAAGCCTGTGGCTTTTGTGACCGGAGTCACTTGCCCACCCGCCCCGATCACCCAGTAGAGAAACGACCAAGCGTCGTCAAGGGGCTCGCGGTGTGTCAAGAATACATCAGATCTGAATTTCAAAGATACCCAGCGTACAATATGGGTCTAACACAGCTTCACGATGGGGTCTGGAAGCTCGGAGTTGCTAATAAACAGTTTAAAACATTGTTACTCGACGAGTGGTATTTACAGACCGAACGTCCATCTCCGCCGTTGGTGTCACAGCGCATGCGCACCATGCCGCGTTCACGTTACTGGGAAGAAGCGGAAGAACCAGAGGACATCTCGTTGCTACAACTAGGAAGCCTTCACGCTTTGACTCTATATATATATCTATGGATGAAACGCCCACATCCATACTTCCGCAATTCGTGACGCGAAGTGGGAGATATGGGGTCTATAAAAGAATCCCATATGTCCTAGTAGGAATTACCACTAGGAGGCTGACGTGAATGGTTTTTCCCAGTCGGAAACTGGTTCTTCTGCTTCTTCCCAGTAACGTGAACGCGGCATGGTGCGCATGCGCTGTGACACCAACGGCGGAGATGGACGTTCGGTCTGTAAATACCACTCGTCGAGTAACAATGTTTTAAACTGTTTATTAGCAACTCCGAGCTTCCAGACCCCATCGTGAAGCTGTGTTAGACCCATATTGTACGCTGGGTATCTTTGAAATTCAGATCTGATGTATTCTTGACACACCGCGAGCCCCTTGACGACGCTTGGTCGTTTCTCTACTGGGTGATCGGGGCGGGTGGGCAAGTGACTCCGGTCACAAAAGCCACAGGCTTGCAAACCGAAAGTCACGAAAGGGGCTACATGTAAGCATACATTTTGGACCCACCAAAAAGCTTTACAATTATAAATTCATTAATCAATTATTGGGGTGGAGCAATATTTTTTATTCCGCTTTCTAAAAGCTCTGTGGTGTTATTTATATATTTAAAAAAAAAATTATATATAGCACCTAGGTAGAATCTGTAATTCCGTTAAACCGCAGCATCTAGGCAAAAGATCCCCCCCCCCCCCTATTATGTGGGTTGGAGTTAAGGGGATAGGCGAGGGGTATTGCTGACTACACTTTACTGCCAAGAGGTGGACCCTGGAGTAGGGAGATCAAACGTTTTTCTGCCGTCACCGAAAATATATATTTGTTTAAATCGGTGGTAGAGCCAATCTTTATTTAAATTGCATATTCCATCTCTATGAGATGGTCTACTCTACAACATGAAACAATCAAAAACCTTAGTAGTAATGAAATAAATTATTTTGTTACAGCAACTTCCTGTAATTGGCTATAATTCATTATAATCGATCATGGGAAACTGCCTTTTGAGCCCTCCGAGATTATTGTAAATAGCAACGTTCGCTACAATTTGAGTGGTGGTTCTACCAAATGAAAGTATCGTCTGGGACTTTGGCTTTTTGTGAGAAGTGGCCTGAAAATTGTAAGGGCTGAAACTTCTGAATACCATTGTGGGTGGGTCCGTGTACGTTTTGATAGGGTCCAGCTGCATCCCGGAGAATACGCTCACTGGCTTCCGCCAGCCACAGGACGTGCCGCGTGATTACACAAACAAGCCGCATTTCTCGGAGACACTCTGATTGGCCGACGCCTGTTTCTACACTGGTTAGGCTTAGGCACTCTTCGAAGTTGGTTAAGGTTAGAGTTTGTCTTGGAGCGTGACGGCAAGTTCTTTCGACGGTTAAGCTTAGGCACTCTTTCGAAGTTGGTTAAGGTTAGAGTTTGTCTTAGCATGGCGATAGAACGCCAGGTAGTTTGCAGGCTGTTTGACGAGGAAATGGGCAAAGACACAGCTCGTCACAGATTGGCCAAACGCGTCAGTGGCCAATCAGAGAGCGTCTCCGAGAAATGCGGCTTGTTTGTGTAATCACGCGGACGCGCCTGCCAGGCAGCCTGTTACTGTTCCGCAACTGTAAGTTACTTCCGGGGTAGGCCTGATTGGCCCCGACAGGCACGTGACAGGCGCGGCCACGCCTCCGCGGCAGCCTCAGGACGCGCAACTTATAGTTGCGGAACCGGTACAGGCTGCCAGGCATGATTACCAAACCTAGCCGCATTTCTGGCAGATGCTCTCTGATTGGCACTGACTGACGCTCTCTGATTGGCCACTGACGCGTTTGCCCAATCGCGTGACGAGCTGTGTCTTTGCCCATTTCCGCATCAAACAGCCTGCAAACTACCTGGTGTTCTATCGCCATGCTCTAAGACAAACTCTAACCTTAACCAACTTCGAAAGAGTGCCTAAGCTTAACCATCAAAATAACTTGCCGTCACGCTCTAAGACAAACTCTAACCTTAACGTAAGGTTATGTATATAACCAAGTTATATGAATACTGGTGACGCTCGGCGTCATCTGCACTAACCTCACTTCGTGCACATGCACTGAATAAAAATCCACAATGTACCTTTACATACCAACATCCGTCTGGCCACACCCCTATCCGCTACCTTCATAAGCAGGTGTGTGGTCACCTACTCGCCTCCTTCCCAAACTTTAACCACAAGGCGAGATCAAGGGCCGCGGTGGCGTCCCGACGCTGAGCGTTGTTTGTAAGTGTAGCTGTACAATAAAAGAGTCGAGTCGCGCTGGTTCTTAATGCCGTGTATTGCCAAGCAACAAGTAAACAAACCACACCTTCCCCAGGAAGTGAGACACGTCATATCATACAGGCACCGGCCCAGCACGCCCACAAGGCGGAGCTGTAGCCCAGCCTGTAACATCTCCCTTCCTTTAGTAAGTAACAACATCAATCCGTGCAGACCTAAGTAGTATCAAAACACCTCATCAATAACAACCACAATTAAACACAGAATCACAATTTTCCCACATTCCCATTCCCTTTTTTTTTTTTTTTTTTTATATCTTACAGTCCATACGCATGTGCACAGTCCTTGTGTGCTGGGGTGCGAGCGTGACTATGTGTGTGTGTGTGTGTGTGTGTGTGTGTGTGTGTGCATGTGTGCATGTGTGCGTGTGAGACAGTCTCAGTTTGTGTGCGACCTAGAGGTTAAGTCTGTCCGGAGGCCGTAACGGCCTCCCGCTCCGGGAGAAGGCCCGGGCCTGTAACTCACGGCCTGGTGTGTTACCAGTCTGCGGGGAAGACGGCGTCGACCTCGGGGCTGATGACTTTGGAGACTCCTCAGGACCGCTGACGACCTCTTCGGTGCTTCCCCCCCTCGCAGGCTGTTCTGGGGCCAATTCTGGGTGAACTGACGGCTGGGGAGGGGCCGCTTCTGCTGGTCGGAGATCAACCCTGTTGCGGCGATACGCAGTTCCCTCCACGTCGACCAGATAGGACCGGAGTCCCAACTGCTGCAGGCACACGCCTCTTCTCCATCGGCCCGTCCTGTCACCCGGGAGTGGCTTCATCCGTATGGGCTGGCCGACGTTCAGCTCCGGCAGATCCTTCGCCGATCGGTCATACATCAACTTCGCTGCCTGATGTTTCACTCTCAGCTTGTCCGGGACCCCTGTGACGACCTGAGGTACCAGCAGCTGGTCGGCCACAGGGAGAAGGGTTCTCAGTCTCCGCGACATAAGCCGCTGTGCAGGGCTGCACTGCATACCCTCAGTGGGTGTGTTTCTCCAATGTAAAATGGCCTTCCAGGGGTCCTCTCTGGCCCGGTCTGCCTTTCTGCACAGGCTCTTCACAATCTTTACCGCCGACTCCGCTTTGCCGTTAGCCTTCGGGTGCCTCGGTGAGGACATAACGTGCTCAAAGCCCCACTCCCTCGCAAACGCCCGGAACTCCCCACCGGCAAACTGGCCGCCACCATCAGAAATGGCCCTGTCTGGGACCCCGTGGCGAGCAAACTGTGCCTTGCATCGTCGGATCGTGGTGTCCGCTGACAGGTCAGGGAGCAAGTCGACCTCCCAGAAGTCCGAATAGTGGTCCACCACCAGAAGAAAGTTCTGTGCTGCATAGCTGTACAGGTCCATGCTTACCAGCTGCCAGGGCCGTGTGGGGAGCGGGTGTGACATCATAGTCTCTTTCTGTTGTTCGTGTGCATACTCATTGCACACGGAGCACTGCTGTACGTAATCTTTGACTTCCCCTTGCATACCGGGCCAGTACAGTGTATCACGAGCCTGTCTGTAGCACGCCTCGGCCCCCACATGGTTGTAGTGGATCCGTCTCAGCATTTCCGGACGCATAGCTTTCGGAATTATGATGCGCTGACTCCTGTAGAGCACGCCATCCTGTGCACTTATCTCGTCCCTGATGGCCCAATAGTCCCGGACGGCTAAAGGGGTCTCCTCTCTGTGGTCTGGCCATCCCTTCAGCACGACTGACTTGAGTGTTTGCAGACACACATCCTCCTCAGTGTGTGTTCGAATCTGTGCCAGACGTTGGCTGCTGACGTTCAGATAGTCCGCCTGCCGAATGGCGGCCGTGTCCCACTGCTCCTGCCGCATGCTGCAGACCATTTCCCGTCTGTACAGTGTATCTGTTCTCTGTGGTGGGGTGGTGGCTCTGCTGAGTGTGTCACTTATGTACATTTCGGGGCCTGGCTTGTACACCACCGCCAGGGAGTAGTTCTGCAGTGTGAGGAGCATGCTCTGAAGGCGCTTTGGCGCACTGAGGAGAGGCTTAGTGAAGATGGACACCAACGGGCGGTGGTCGGTCTCTGCAGTCACATCACCCCTCCCATATAGGTAGTAGTGGAAGCGTTGACAGGCGAATACGATGCTTAGACACTCCTTTTCTATTTGTGCATAATTTTGCTCCGTTTGGGTCAATGCACGAGAGGCAAATGCGACAGGCTGTCCCCCCTGAAGCAAGCAGCAGCCCAGACCCGTCTGACTGGAGTCGCTCTGTACGGTGACCGGCTTGTGGACGTCATAGTACCTTAGGACTGGCACCGCCGTGATCAGAGCCTTGATTTCCTTCATGGCAGCCTCATGTTTGGGCAGCCAGTGCCACATCACATCTTTGTCGAGCAGTCTCCTCAGAGGCTCACATACCGCTGACAAGCGTGGCATGAATCTCGACAGGTAGTTCACAAACCCAACACATCGCTGGACCCCTTTTGCGTCTGTGGGGTTTGGCATGTCCAGAACCGCCCTGACCTTGTCAGGGTCAACCTTGAGGCCCTCTGCGGACAGTATGTGGCCGTGGAAGCGGACCTCCTTCAGTCGAAACTGCAGCTTTTTCAGGCCCAGTCTCAGCTTTACCTCTCTGCATCTGTCCATCAGAGCGACGAGGTTCGTGTCATGGTCGTGGTTGGCCTCATCCTCTGTGTCCCCACAGCCCACTATGAGGATATCATCAGCTATGGGCTCAATCCCCGTCAAGCCAGCCAGCAGCTCATGCTGCTTTCTTTGGTACAGCTCTGGAGCCACTGACACACCGAAAGGGAGTTTTAGCCAACGTTTCCTACCCCACGGTGTCCAGAACGTTGTCATCAGGCTGCTCTCTTCGTCCAAACGGCACTGTAAAAATGCATCCCGTGCATCCACCAGCGTGAATATACGTGCCTTTGGCAGCTTATACAGCACGTCATCCAAAGTGGGCATCAGGTAATGGGACCGTTTCAGAGCTCGGTTAAGGGGCTTTGGGTCTATACACAGTCTCAATTTGTCTGGCCTTTTCACTATGACCAGATTGCTAATCCAGTCCGTGGGTCGAGTGACTGTGGTCAAGTGCCCATCTTCTTCATATTTATCCAGCTGTGCTTTAACAGCTGCCTTCAGGGCCACTGGAACGTTCCTGGGAGCACACTGCACCGGCGCCACCGTGCTGTCCAGCTCAAAGTGAATATCACCGGGCAGAGACTCAACAGGGCTGGTGAACACATCATGGTAGGTGCTGACGAGCCACTCTTTGGTCAGTGACACCTTCCTGCAGTGCTCCACTTTATTCAGCTCCTCAGGAATGGTGAAGCGTATCAGACCAAGCCTCTCACATGTCTCCCCCGAAAGCAAGGGCCTCTGGCCAGTATGTACGACTTCAAAGTCCAGTCTGTGCGTCTTACCCCTAATGACGCATTGTGTGCTGTACACCCCCAACGAGCTCATCCACTCACTGTTGTAAAGTTTCAGTTTGATGAAGCTCTTCTGAAGGGGTGTTCTAGGTGCCAGTCTTGACTTGTCCTTGATGCTCATCACATTGCATGTGGCTCCCGAGTCGAGCTGGCACCTTTGGAGGCCTTTTTGCAGTGGTAGGTTGACAAACCACTTTTTACCTTGAGTGTTCACAGCCCCCACGCTCTCTACTGTGTACACGTCTCTCTCCTCCCGGTCGCTGTCCTCCCGTTCCCCTGGCCATGGGTCATCCACAGCATTTAACTGGCGAGCCTGCTGGCCTCTTTTCATGCAAACTTTTGCAAAATGGTTAGCCGTGCCACATGAACGGCATGATTTACCAAAGGCGGGGCACTGGTCACGCCCACGTTTGTGCCGTGTGCCACAGTACTTGCATTCACCAGTGTCTCTCATGTTCTGTGGCTGTGCCGATGTGTTGGCCTCGGATGGCCTGCTGGCAGGCCTCCGTCCATATCGCTGCCCTTGTGTGGCGTTAACGCTGTCCCCAGGCCCGGAGCTGCCGCTGCCCAGAGACATGGTCTTTAACCTACTGTCCATGACCTCAGCTGCTCGACAAATACTGATGGCCTGATCCAATTTAAGGTCCTTTTCTCTTAATAAGCGCCGTCTAGCGCCCTCATCAGTTATCCGTAGGACAATACTGTCTCTTATGAGTTCATCTTTAATAGCTCCATATTCACAAGAGGCAGCCTTTTCTCTCAGTCTTGTAACAAAAGCATCAAACAGCTCTCCATCCTCCTGTTTCAAGTTGCCAAAAACGTACCTCTCGAATATCACGTTCTTAGCCGGTGTGAAGTATTGCTGCAGTGCTGTCAGAATAGCCCCCACATCTTTTTGTTGCGCCACGGTGAGTCCCAGGTTGTGTTTGTAAACATGACGACAGTCATTCCCCATTAACCGTCTGAGCGCCGCCGCCTGTACTGGCTTTTCCTTCTCGCTGAGCCCGGTCGCAAGCAGATAGTCCTCGAACTCTGCTTGAAAGCTCACCCAGTTGCCGTGAATGTCTCCCGTCATCTTCATTGGCTCCGGAGGCGGAATGCTGGATGCCATTGTCGCCACAAACTCTCACCCAAACAACACATAAACGTCCGCTGTTATTGCAAACAGCTGTTTCGGGCCGTATATAAATCCTCTTTGGGTCCTCCTAGTTCCACTTCTGACACCATGCTTGTAAGTGTAGCTGTACAATAAAAGAGTCGAGTCGCGCTGGTTCTTAATGCCGTGTATTGCCAAGCAACAAGTAAACAAACCACACCTTCCCCAGGAAGTGAGACACGTCATATCATACAGGCACCGGCCCAGCACGCCCACAAGGCGGAGCTGTAGCCCAGCCTGTAACAAGCGTCACCAGTATTCATAGAACTTGGTTATATACATAACCTTACGTTCTATATCATACTGGCTGCCGCTCAGCGTCATCTGCACTACAGGAGCTGAGCGGGAGCCTGAAGCTCGACAAATGTACCCTGCTGAGGCCCCCCACAACCATCAGACCGGAGAGGACCGAGCCCCCCGACCCTCCCTAATGGAGGATACCCTCCCTATTGGAGGACGGGAGGGAGATGGATCCGACCGTGCGAAGAGAAACTCGAGCAACTCAACGCACAGGGTGAGCAGACCGTGGCTTGACCCCACGACTACGCACACGCACAACCCGCATGCCACCAGGGAACGAACGGAAGGAACAAACCTCGTTACTGCCCCCAAAATCACGTGGTCAAGAGCAAACTCAACCCCGTGGCAAGGCCGTAGCAGCGGAGCGCGAAGGAAGACCCAGACCCACTGAAGGGACTGGATCCCCCGGAAAAAGGGGGCCCGGAGAGGTCAATGACGCCAAAGCATCAAGACCTCACCAGGCGGTCACTTAGTGACACCGCCCCCCGCATCGCCAGCGTATTCGGACAGGGCCCCTCCAAGAGCGGGCCCTTCCCCCCACTAGTACGCCGCCTGGCACACTGACCCTGGCAAACTCAGCATGGCCGTAACTTGAAGCACTCAAAAAGCTATACTACAGCGGAAGCAGGCAGCGCACCGGGGAGACGACCCCAGAGGGGGTCGATCCCTTAAACCAGGCAGCAGGCGTTTGACCCGAGCCTGGAGCACTGCGGACGAGACAGGCGCCAAAGGGGTCAACTGAAAACAGCACCCCGGCGGAAGGGGCGTATGCTGGCATTGTTGCGCACCATGACAAAGCCTCCACCAAAAAACCCGACCCAGAGGGGTCGAGGCAGAGAAAGCTGACACGATTGGCAGGCGTCATGAACGTGCAGGGGCACACTCAACCGGGTAACCCGGGAGTTGACTCTGCTCCAACACACCAGGGAATCAACCACCCTCTTGGTACCACATGCGGTGGTTGTTCCTATAACACCTCAAGAAAAAACTCCAAAACACACCTGCGGGTATACACTGGCTATACCGCAGTACAAGTGTTTCAGTTTTCAAAAAAGGGTTATTCCAGGCCTACGGGTCGACGAAACATAACTTCGGACCGGGCCCGGCGGCTCGGGAAGCACACAGGGCTACCAGAGGAGGTCCAAAAGACCACCCCAACAGCCCCCTCTTCGCCATGCGTGAGAGAGGAGCGAAAAGAATGGAGAACCAGCCCCTTCATGATAGTGCAAGGTACAATATGTACCCAACAAAGGGTCTCCATAACGCCCAACCCTGTGACACCCGGGCCGACCCGGCATTTTTTTCCCCGAAAAAAGCACAAGTCCCTCAGGGTACCAGAACAGCAGATCTGCGTCCCCGGCAGACAACGGGTTAACTGACCTGGACCAGCATGACCAGAACCAGTCCCGTGCCCTAATCACGCCGACATCCCCACTCCAAGAGAGGGGGTAGGTACGCGTGTCGATCTAAAACATAAAAAGAGGGCGCCACCCAGACGGTCCCATTCGTACCGCGCTCAGTGGCCCACCCCAAGGGCGTGAGACCCCTCTACCTATGTTTTGATCTATTCCGTTAACATCCCCCAGATATGAACGAGAATTCGTCGAGACCTAGTAACAGGCGCTCGGAAGAGAAAACCTCCATCCCAGTTGCCCTATAAAAACACCCCGAGCCAGCACTATGTACGTGTCGAGACCCAAACACATCAATGGATAGTCTAACAAGACACCAGACATTGTTCCTCCAAGTCGCCTGGGAGAACGACAAGGAGCCGTCGTGCTTCATGTTCTTTCATCTTTTTAATAAAAAAGAAAGAAACACAGAATGACATGAATCCCACGTGACGTGGCTGAGGGTAATTTTTTTTTTCATTTTTACATACCGCCACCCTCGCCACAGGGAGGAGACGGGAATCCCCAGAGAGACTTCCCACGCGAGCTGTATAGATTGAAAATAAATATTGCAACATTGAGCTATGTAACACTTGGGTTAGGGCTCTCCGAGGAGGAGGCACTGAACCAATACACACTCAATAATCGAATTGAATCGAATACACATACAATAGAGCAGAACTCCTTTTTGAAGTTCTACTCACCTTGACAATCTGAGGAGGAGGCTCTGAAACTCTGAGGAGGCTCCCTCACTGGGAAGGAGAGTCCGAACTCACAGAAGGCACTTCACCCTGAGGAGGAGCTTCGTGAGGAGGAGCTCTGACAACTCCCTGAAACAGATCCATAACATGGAACCTGAACAACTCACGGAAGTCTTACCAATAGAGACGCGCTCAGTGACGTACTCTATGGCGGGGGAATTTCCGCGGTGCACACGCCCAATTTTTCAGGCCGTGGGACCAGGAAACCCCCCCCCCCCCCCCCCTACCCTGTAACATGCCGAACAGCAACGTGACAGGAACCCTGAAGGACAGGGGCTTTTAACCCCTGACCAATCAGAAAAGGGGAGGGAAGGATTACCAGTTCACCCCTTTACGACCCCTCACCCCTGATACGATGTAATGACAAAGTAGAGCATGACCCAGTCATAGCATGCTACATGAAGCATCTAACAGCTTCACATAGCTCATGTGCTAACCTGCTATCTGAGTTTTACTAAGGGAAAAAACACAGAACAGAGAGGGCCCCTTTAAGAGCCCCGGTCCAGACTTACACATGTGCTTCTGTTGGCCAAACCTAACCCAGTTGTAGATCACAACGACACACACAACCCTTCATCACAACAAAAAATGGCAAAGTACACTCTTACTACAGAGGAACGCCGTTTTTCATAACGAGAGAAGACACAAGTCCTCGGTTATGTATTGGCCACAGACTTTGCTAAGCACACATGATAAGTGACCAAACAACCTTTTCTTTAGGAAAAAATTGTTTCTCAAGCGGAAGCACAACCCCAGCAACTTTAAGCTGAGGGTTACATCCTTTCCCCACAAACACAGTGACACAATATATTGTAAACAAACATGTCTGAGAGGAGGGGGGAAGCCCCAGGGAAACCGGGGGGGGGTAACCCCTCCTACTTTACCCTTGATACGACCAGGTTTGAACAGGTACTCTGTTAATATGTGAACATGCTGTTCATTGTCATCACAGGCTGAGAAAAAGATTCATTCCTCAATCACATGTCACTAAGCATAGCTTCACAGGTTAACTAACCCTCTTAGTTGTGAGTTCACCCACGTTACAAAAGTTACATGAACACATGTTCTCATCACAACTAACCAGTTCATTTTTACACATGTAAAAAACAACGCCGATTTACTATGGAGAGAGAAGCTATACCAGTGACAAGACAATTCACACACAACACGCGTCGTATCCCCAATGTATTGCAGCAACACATGTTTTGGAAACATCGTTATTACAAAACATTTAGAAGGGAAGAAAAGAAGAAGTGTTTAAAGTCCGGTCAGGACTCCTACCTTCACCCTGAGCGCAGGCCGAGAGGACTGCAACACTGGTCAACGGGACACCGAGTCGAACCCAGCATCTCCTGCGTTGGTGACGAGGGTAATGTCCGCTACGCCACCCAGCCGCCGTTCTCCATGTTGACGAAGTCCTCGCTGGCACTGGCACCCGGGTGTAGGGTCGACTAACATCCTCTGTCAAAGATGATGTCGTAGTCAGAGTGTTTAAGGCATGTTATAGTCATAGTAACGTTCAACAGTGTAGCATTAAGCTAACAGCCGTCCGACTGATAGCAACAAGCTAACGTTTACTAGCCTAGTGAACACAACGAGCTAGCGCCGCAGCTAACAGCTGACTGGCTAACACAGTAGGCCACAAACTAGCACGCCAGCTAAGCAGCTATCACCTGAACTGTACACAACGACATAATAAGCCACACTTCAGACAGGCCGCCGGGGTCCGTCCCCATCCTAAGAGGGAAGAGAAAAAGAAATGTCAAACACAGTTTTCAACAGTGATTTACCAGACATACAGCGGAGGCGGCACAATTCCTGTATGGGCTGCAGCCGACTTGAGCATGGAACTCCCGATAACGAAGATCCATGCCCACTTTTCCTCGTGCTTTAGGGTGTACTTCCACATTCATGTGAAAGATGGGGCCTGCACGGGACAGAGAAGCATCCGCTCGCCCAGAGAATCCCGGGTTCAACCAGGTCTCGGTTGCGGCCCACTAGGTTGACCATCATGGGCGTCAGACCAAGATCCTCCGTCCGCCGCTTAAGAAGCCGAGCAGAGGACCCCAATCCGGGGCCGGCCTTCGTAAAAATTGTCAGCTAACCCCCATAGCGTTAACAGACAACTAGCGCTTGCAAGCAAAACAGTACTCACCCAGCACGGAAGCAAACCGGCTTCTCACAACAGCCGGTGCCTCCCACAGTCCAGCTGTATAACCGGAGGTTCAATACCTATCCAGCCGCAGCAAGGAGGACTGCAGTTGGGGAGTATATCAGCGGCGCGAGCCCCTAATACGAAAAAGCCGGTGGAGGTCAGAATGATCATCATCTTCCAGACACTCCAGTGACGAAGACAATATCGCCGTATTTTCTCGAAAATAGTGAGAGAGAAAATAAAGATATAATGTCAACGTATCTTCCCGTCTTCTGTTTTCCTCTCAACTTTCTTCAGCTTAACAACCTTGTCAAGTGATGTATACAACAGGCACTTCCTTGTGGTGAAAGTGAAGAAGGAGGCGAGTAGGTGACCACACACCTGCTTATGAAGGTAGCGGATAGGGGTGTGGCCAGACGGATGTTGGTATGTAAAGGTACATTGTGGATTTTTATTCAGTGCATGTGCACGAAGTGAGGTTAGTGCAGATGACGCTGAGCGGCAGCCAGTATGATATAGAACCAACTTCGAAGAGTGCCTAAACTTAACCAGTGTAGAAACTGACGTCGGCCAATCAGAGAGCGTCTGCCAGAAATGCGGCTAGGTTTGGTAATCACGCCCCTGGCAGCCACAGGACGCGCGCTGATTCGCGGAAAGTACGGAAGTATCTCGAAGTACGCCCCTCCCCCTTGACCAAGCACGGTTGAGACGTGCGGTTGTAGATTGATTGAAAACTTTATTAACAGATTGCAGAATGGGTACAATACGGTTGGAGAGAGGGTCGCGGCCTGGAATTGAGACGTGCGGTTGTAGAGAGTGATTGATTGAAAACTTTATTAACAGATTGCAGAATGGGTACAATACGGTTGGAGAGAGGGTCGCGGCCTGGAATTGATTGAAAACTTTATTAACAGATTGCAGAATGGGTATTTTTTTAGCATGGTGTTATTCACCCTCAGCTCAGAACTAGGCAAAATCTGCATATGGCTCGCTGATAACAAACTATCATTACACATGGGCAAAACAGAGTCCATTCTCTTCGGTTCAAATAACAAACTCAGCAAGACCGACGGCTTCTCAGTTACAGTGGGTGACAATATTGTCACAAGGAAAGAAGATATTACCTACCTGGATTCCATCCTAGAGGCAAATCTTTCCTGTGACAAAATGGCATCCAATGTAATAAAAAAAGTCAACCAACGAACTCGATTCTTGTACCGGATCTCCTCACTGGTAAACAAGAATACCCTGAAGACTCTGGCAGGAGCACTCATTCAAGGGTACTACGACCATGCACCTCATTGTACCAAAGCACCTCAAAGGCGCTAAAAACAAAATTACAAACATCTCAAAACTAACTGGTCAGACTACTGCTTGACCTTACTCCTAGAACCCACCTCACCCCTGCCCACTTTGACAACCTAGGATGGCTTAGAGTAGACGACAGAGTACAGCAACTTGCAATGGGCCTGGTCTACAAGATGCACTACACGACCAAGGTACCCATGTACATGTCAAAATACTTCCCAAAGGTCAGTGAATACCACGATCACAACACCAGAGGGAGCTCCACTAATCATGTTAAACCCAGATTTGGCTCAAACAAGGGACTAAACACGTTTCGCAATTATGCCACATCAATGTGGAACGCCCTACCCAAAGCTGTAAAGGAATGTGAATCACTACCCACTTTCAAAAACACTCTTAAAAAACACCTACGGGAGACTGCAATTCGAAACTGGCCCCTGTAAATGTCCTAACACAACCCCCTCCAATGTACAGTAAATTACCAAGTATGGTCTTGTCAATATTCCAATGTACAGTTTTGTTTGTATAGTTGTACAGTGTCCCCCACCCACCCCTCCTACCCAACCCCCCCCCCACCCCCCCCCCCCCCACCCACCCACCCAACCACCTCCAATGTACAGTCCCCCCCCACCCAATCCAATGTACAGTTTCTACGCCAAATGTATATACTCTTTCTTTCTGGACTCTTTTTGTATCAAAAACAGTACTGTATTTGCAAATCTGGTATGTCATAAATGTATAGATGTAGCAGTACTGTCTATCTGTATGTCATGTATGTCATATATGTTACGATGAATTGAAAATGGGGGACCCTGATGTAAACAAGACGAAAGTCTTTCTCTGGTCTGCATCCCCTTAACAATTGTATGTATTGAGCTGTACTGTACTGTACCCATTCTGCAATCTGTTAATAAAGTTTTCAATCAATCAATCAAACCGTCAAAAATTACATAAAAAAAATAGAATTGATATTCTCCTTTGGTTAATTACAATCAGTGATGCCACAGATTACTTGTAAAATGCCACAACATAAGAATGACAATTTTTTTCTCTCTCTCTCTACCAAATCCATTCTGATACTGAATGAATGAATGTATGAAAACTTTATTTAACAGATTGCAGAATGGGTACAATACAGTACGGCTCAATACACAATTGTTAAGGGGATGCAGACCAGAGAAAGACGTTTGTCTTGTTTACATCAGGGTCCCCCATTTTCAATTCATATTGAATGACAACGGACTCAGTGCGTACTCCGCAAGTTGCGCGTAACATGAATCTCTCTCTCTCACTCTCTCTCAAGTAGCCAAATTACACTATAAAACGAACTGGATAGTTGATTTAACTTCATGCTGAAGAGCCATTCTAAAATCAGCTATAAACGTAAAGTGGCTGTGTGTGTGCGAGCGCACGTCCCATCTCCGTTTTGCATTTATAGTCATGACTCAATGAGCAATCTGAGCATTACCGCTCTATACAGTACTCCTCTAAGCAATCTGGCTCTCAGTTAACCCAATCGCTAGATAGATTAACGAATTCCACATAAATCTATAGTTCATTAACGATGCAGCAGCTGATCTGATACTGTACACACACACACACGTCGTCTGTTTTGCCTCAATACTGTATATATATATTGATGCAAAACATGCGGTGGCCAGGAGCACGCAACAAGATGGTATACATTATGGAATATTGAATAGTATATTCCACTATAGCAGTATTATATGGTGTGCTGTACATTTGAATCCAATCTAATGTGCACGCGGCCATCGCATTATAATAAGCTGGACAGGTGTGTATGTCTGTGTGGTGGTGACAGACATACACACAAGGCACCCCCCCTCCCCCACAATGGAGTACAATCAGACACATCTGTAAACAACCAGCCCCCCCCCCCCCCCCCACATTGCGGGCTTTCACACAGAGGAATACAGACTCCAGCAAAGGACAAAGAATCACCCCCTCCCCCCCTCCCCACCCACGGCACAAACAGCAACAACGCCCCCCCTCCCCCCACCACAGGACAGGACACAAATGAACAGAGTTACCTCAAGTGTGACGACGTCAATCTGATTACCAGCAAAAATGGACTTCACATATTCCATCTTAATACAAATAGCCTGAGACCTAAACTGGCTGAAATCAAACAGTTGTTTTTAAACGGTAAGGCTAACATATTGTGTTTCACAGAAACAAAATTAGACTCATCTGTACAGGATCCAGAGATTGAAATTGAAAACTACTCAATAGTCAGGAGGGATAGGAACCAGTATGGAGGTGGCGTCTGTGTGTATATACACAAGGATACCAAATACATCAACCGTACTGACCTTAACCATGATGAAATTGAAACTGTTTGGATTGAAATCTTATTAGACAGGGCGAAACCAGTACTAGTAGGCACAATCTATAGACCACCAGAACAGAGTGGCTTTTATGACACACTTGATGGGTGTTTAGCTGGGGTGGAGGGGGTAGAAAAAATTCTTATTGGGGATTGGAACACGGATATGCTGCGTAAAGCAGCACCCGTCTTCAAGGCCTTCAGTAGATTTTCTGATCTGCACGGTTTCAGCCAGCTAATCACCCAACCCACAAGGGTATGCGATTCGACACAAACCACCATTGACCTCATTTTGACCTCTGACAAGTCAATGATCTCCAATAAAGGGGTGATAGCATGCGGGTTAAGTGATCATTATATGATTTTCTGTACCCGCAAAAAGCTAAAACAGAAGGCCGGCTGTCACAAAACAGTCACATCTAGAGACCTCAAAACTTACTCTAGAGAGGCCTTTAACCTAGAACTGGGGAGCTTGGACTGGTCAGATGAACTCAGTGGTACACAGGTTGAAGAAACATGGCTTGGATTCAAAACCAAATTCACAGCAATACTCAACAACATGGCACCCATAAGAACCACCAGGGTTAAAAATCGCGCTGCGGCATGGATGCACACTGAAATACTGGCCGCTATGAAAACCAGAGACAAAAAATGCTCTGAACTTCATAAAAGTCAGACAAAGCTTTCCAAAAGCTCAAACAGTGAACTCCAAGCCCACGTGGTTGAACTAAAAATCCAAAGAAACAGACTAAGAAATGACGTAAACACCATGATCAGAACCGCAAAAAGAAATTTCATCAACGACAAAACTGAGGAAAACAAAAACAAACCCCGCGAACTTTGGAAATTACTCAATAATCAACTAGGCTGCAGTAAAAAACTTAAAACCAGATTCTCAAACATAAACATAAAGACGGACAACACGCTCATCACAGACAAGCTGGATGTAGCCAATTACTTAAACATCTTCTTCACAAACATAGCCACAACACTGGTAAACAAACTACCCTCCCACTCAGGGCATTATGGGGTAGAACACATAGTAGCATACTACAAAAACCTAGGGGTCCACAAAGACGACTTCAAACTTGAAATGGTAACAACCGATGAGGTACTCAAAAAATTGAGCGCCCTCCAACCTAACAAGGCCACTGGCCATGACAACATCCCCTCCAAATTCCTCAGAGACGCAGCAGCCGCCATCACCAGTCATCACACACATAATAAACCTCTCTATAAAACAGGGGCACGTCCCCAAGGACTTCAAAATTGCAAGAGTGACCCCTCTGCACAAAAAGGGCAGCAAATTAGACCCAGGCAACTACCGCCTTGTTTCTATTCTTACCTCCATCTCGAAAGTCATGGAGAAAATAGTCTAAGAACAGGTCGAAAAGTACCTGGCGGAAATAAATCTAATCTACGAATTCCAATCTGGCTTCAGAACGTCCCACTCCACTGACACATGCCTCCTCTATTTGAACGACCACATCAAACAAGAGGTGGACGCAGGCAAATACTGCGGCATGGTCATGCTGGATCTACAAAAGGCCTTCGACACTGTCAATCACTCCATTCTAATGGACAAGCTAAAAGCAATTGGTTTTGATAGCTTATCAGTGAGCTGGATGCAATCCTACCTGGAGGGGAGAGAACAGATGGTAGAGGTAAACGGTACTCTACCCCCCCCCCCCCTCACAGTGAGCTGTGGTGTTCCACAAGGAAGCATACTAGGACCGCTACTCGTCCTAATTTATGCAAATGACATGTCGTCAGCCTGTGACTGCAACTTGTTCCTGTTTGCGGACGACTCAGCCCTGCTGGTCTCTGACAAGAACAAATTGCAGGTTGAAAAAACCCTCAGCATGGAACTAGGCAAAATCTGCATATGGCTCGCTGATAACAAACTATCATTACACATGGGCAAAACAGAGTCCATTCTCTTCGGTTCAAATAACAAACTCAGCAAGACCGACGGCTTCTCAGTTACAGTGGGTGACAATATTGTCACAAGGAAAGACGAAATTACATACCTGGGTTCCATCCTAGAGGCAAATCTTTCCTGTGACAAAATGGCATCCAATGTAATAAAAAAAAAGTCAACCAACGAACTAGATTCTTGTACCGGATCTCCTCTCTGGTAAACAAGAATACCCTGAAGACTCTGGCAGGAGCACTCATTCAAGGGTACTATGACTATGCGTGCACCTCATGGTACCAAAGCACCTCAAAGGCGCTTAAAACAAAATGACAAACATCACAAAACAAACTGGTCAGACTACTACTTGACCTGAACCCCAGAACCCACCTCACCCCTGCCCACTTTGACAACCTAGGATGGCTTAGAGTAGACGACAGAGTACAGCAACTTGCAATGGGCCTGATCTTCAAGATACACTATTCGACCGGGGTGCCCATGTACATGTCAAAATACTTCCCAAAGGTCAGTGAATACCACAACCACTACACCAGAGGAAGCTCAACAAATCATGTTAAACCCAGATTCGGCTCAAACAAGGGACTAAACACGTTTCGCAATTATGCCACAACAATGTGGAACGCCCTACCCAAAGCTGTAAAGGAATGTGAATCCCTGCCCACATTCAACTCTTAAAGAGCACCTACGGGAGGCTGCAATTCGAAACTGGCCACCGTAAATGCCCAAAACCCCCACCACCTCCTAATAGACAGTCTCCTCCCCACCGCATGTATATATTCCCTCCCCGCCGTATGTATATTTCCCTCCCACCCACCCACCCCCTCCTAATGTACAGTTCCCTCCCCATCATATGTATATACTCTGTCAGGATCTAGGGGTAACAGTACTGTATATTTGAATACCGCTTATGTCACAAATGTATCAGTACTAAATACCTATATGTCCCTATGCCATAAATGTCATGTATGAATTGTGTATGTCATAAATGTCTATATGAATTGAAAATGGGGGACGCTGATGGAAACAAGACAAACGTCTTTCTCAGGTCTGCATCCCCTTAACAATTGTATGTATTGAGCCGTTTGATTGATTGATTGATTGAAAACTTTATTAACAGATTGCAGAATGGGTACAATACAGTACAGCTCAATA
Organism: Notolepis coatsorum; assembly: GCF_963971535.1. Lineage (NCBI taxonomy): Eukaryota > Metazoa > Chordata > Actinopteri > Aulopiformes > Paralepididae > Notolepis > Notolepis coatsorum. The sequence goes on along the minus strand of NC_140174.1, from coordinate 53,266,617 downwards.
CACACAATTGTTAAGGGGATGCAGACCAGAGAAAGACTTTCGTCTTGTTTACATCAGGGTCCCCCATTTTCAATTCATCAGGACATATGACATACATGACATACAGATATTCAGTACTGCTACATCTATACATTTATGACCAGATTTGCAAATGGGTGGTTGACGTTTTAGGCTTTTTTTTTTAATATATCGCATATGAGTAATGGAAATCATTCAGTTCTGTTTTACGGACTCTTATCTTTCTAAAAATATTTGTGGTATTGTAGATTTTTTCGTGTAATATATTTTTTTCCATTAGTATAATGTGCTAGTGAGTAAAATTGTCATATGGTGTGACATGAAGGTTATTCTGTACAAAATTGAAAAGGGGTGTATTTTTTATTATGTATGTTTATTTATCAGCATTCCTCATCACTACTCTACACATTTCTAGCTCTTCCTTGTGCAAATTAGTTACATTTTGCATAATCTTTCTTAATCAAAACTCATGGTAAGACGATTGCACTAAATTTGACTATGTATTTCTAATTCATTTTGGCAAATCTTCTTATAAAAACACCAAAATGCTAGAAATATTTGGTGACACTGTTATTTATCTGTCCCATTGATGATTTTAACATGTCTTACCAAAAAGCCTTCATAATTTCATAATTCTGAAAGTCACACCAAATGATATGCCGTCACGCCATATGATGAATCACACCACACAACAACCCGTAATGAAAAAACATGTATTTAATAAATTTAACAAACAACCAAAAACATATGAATTATATCATGGGTTCAAATTAAGAAAAACTGTTATAAAATGTTATAAACAGTGTCACAAAATACATCGTATAGCACTTGGGTTCTGAACAACTGAATAACCTGAAGAAACATATGAATTAATCGTCCAACCGTTACAATCAATTGTAATAATCATTGAAATCTATTTTTAATAAAATAAATTATTCACTACATACATTAAATGTAGTCAAACATAACAGTAGAATCATTTTGAAAAACTGTTTTAAAATAGTGTCTCACAAAAGACATTAATAGCACTTGGGTTCTGAACAACTGAAGAACCTGAAGAAACATCGTCCAACTGTATTAATTCCAAGGTGCTGTCTCATTTGAATATTGTCTTATCAATTCTAATAATCATTGAACATTTATTTATTTTGTAAGTCAAGGCAATTTAGTTGAACAGTGACTGAACAACAAGCCTCAATTATGTATTGCCGGCTCAGTACTGATTGAACAGAAGCCAGTCGTAGTTGGCAAGCATGGCAAACCGACTGCAATGCTGGGGTTGTGTGATTTTACTCAGTATTTATTTTTGGTGGTAGAAAATGCAGTCGGGCCTCCTTGGCCACACAAAAGCATTCTGCCTCCCAAGCTGCTCCAGACAATTCACCTTCAGCTCATCCTCATCTATTTCCATTATCTGCCCCACATATGGCCTTTCTCCATACTTCACTATTACAAATAGCCCCTCGACTTTTCATCATCATCACCATCTTCATCAATGAGATCTGACTGAACTTGAATGATGATGGGACCTTTGCTTGATGGGTCAGGTGGCACATCAGCAGGAGAGCTACTTGACTCTGCACGGGGCACATCCGATGTGTTGTGGTCAAACTCAAGTTGAGTTGGCTACGTTTAATGGTTAAATGAACTTTTCTCGTCTTCTTCTCAGGACATCCTCTCTCCTTACAGGATCTCCATTTAGCCTCTCCCTATATTCTCTTGTTCTGCCTGTACTTGCCATTCCTCTATGAAATCTGTCTCAAACTGAAAAACAAGTGAAAGGGAAATATTTCAACTACAACATCTTGTAGATAGACATGGATTTAGTTTGAGAAATGGAATAGTAGGGAAGTAGGGATACAAGTAGGTATACCTTAGAAAACGTGTTTATAATACAGTGACAAAGTGTTAAAAGGACAAAATATTCATTAAACTTAAGTATTAGTTATAAAATATGTATGAAATAGCATTATATATGTAGGTATTAGTTATAAAATATGTATGAAATAGCATTATATATGTAGTTAAATGCAGTTCATATCATATAGTGTGACACATGAATCATATGGTGTGACGAGAAAACCCTGTCACACCATATGATGAAGTGTCACACCATATGATGTTTCATGAACTTAGCACACCATTGTGCATTGGGGCTATATGCTAGCATGCTAACAACATGCTCATTGGCACATGGCAATATAGATTTAAGTTTAGTATTGACTAAAAAGTATCTTATTTTTGGCATTTTTACGTAAAATGCATCACACCAAAAGACAGTGTGAAAGGTCTAAAAGTGGAAGTGCCAAAATATACCTTATATATTGAGAAAACTAAGAGGGGTAACTCACCTTCTAACCTTGTAATGACTTTTCATAGATGTTGTCCTACTTCCTGAAAAGATGAAGGACCCCTCCACCCCAAAGGTTTCCAAACAATTGCCCGTTGAAAAATATGAAAATGGTGTCACACCATATGGTATCCAATTTTGGGACAAAACCTTTTTGTTTCTGGAGCATTCAAAATATTATGCCTGGACTTTTAGAAGATCACACTAACAAGTAGACATCTGAGTTGTCAATATGTAGTTAAATAAATAACAAATGCAAAAATTTTCTTGTTTTTATTCAAAATCAAACTTTGCAAAATGTCCGTGGGACAGTCACACCATATGAGCTTTTACTCATTTGGCTGACATTTTTGAATAACTGGAACAATATTAGCAAAAATGCTCTGTGCATTCATATAATACTAAATGTTCTGTGCAATATAACAAAATGTTCTCATATATTTTTTCATTATTTATTTATCTTTGACACTAAGGACTCCAAAAAGGCCACGTCACGTCAACCACCCAAATACAGTACTGTTTGTGATACAGAAGGAGTCAAGAAAAGGGAGTATATACATTTGACGTAGAAACTGTACATTGGGTCCTGTATTGTACCCATTCTGCAATCTGTTAAATAAAGTTTTCATTCATTCATTCATTCATTCATTCATTCATTCATTCATTCACGTGAATGTGTATCGGCCATGCGAGACTAGACGAACACGGCCTACTTCCGTACTTTCCGCGAATCAGCGCGCGTCCTGTGGCTGGCAGGCGCGACCTGTAAACGGAAATACGAACAAACGAAAAAAAACGGAAATACGAGGTGTTTTCCTATTTCCGTTTGAAACCAAAATCAAACAAAAATCGAACGAACGTACACCTACTGTATAATAATAAGTTACAAAATTCCAACCCGCACATCAGACAAAAAAAAGTGCAATACCAAAGGGGGATATTTTGAGTTCACTGTTTGACTATTCATATTCTACCTTTAATGCAACGATATTTACCCCTCGTTGTAGTTCTTCTGCCAACCTGTAGATGGCAACACTTCAAGAGATCATCTGGTGTGCAGTTAACTCGGGAGGAAGAGAAGAAAAAAACTTGCTGGTCAGGTCAGAAATAATAAACAAGAAGAATGGCAGATTTAGAAGAAATCAAACGCCTCGAATATCTGTCTTTAGTGTCAAAGGTGTGCACTGAACTGGAAAATCATTTGGGAATAAGCGAGAAAGATCTGGGTATGTTGAATAGCGTTATTTTCATATAGTTACGCTTAGCTAACACTATCGTTCACTGCTAGCCTCATAGTTACGTTAACTTGACTGACCAGTGACCACCTAAATGGTCGGTAACGTTTGCTATACGTAACTTAACGTTAACATCGACATCTATAGTATGACTTGGGTTTAGCTGTCGTATATTGTCATGCCTTGTCTTGTACGTTACACGTTCGTTTATGATGAATTGAAAATGGGGGACCCTGATGTAAACAAGACGAAAGTCTTTCTCTGGTCTGAATCCCCTTAACAATTGTATGTATTGAGCTGTACTGTATTGTACCCATTCTGCAATCTGTTAATAAAGTTTTCAATCAATCAGCCAGGGGTCAAGTGTTTTCGATTTGAACAAGGATGTCCAAACCCTTTTGTTTACTTTTTGATTGATCATTACTGGGCCTTTAAACGTTCCCCAAACTTGACCCTATAAGCTAGTTAACTAACATTAATTACGTTTGACCCCCCCCCCTTTTGTAGCTGAATTTATCATCAACCTAGCTGAACAACATCCAACATTTGAGAGATTCAAAGCCATTCTGCTTAAAAATGGAGCAGATTTCACAGTAAGTTTAGTAAACTTAACAGATCATAAGCCTTCGCACAACACTAACGTTTTTCATGAGACTTTGGATGTTGTGTCCCTGAGCTTACACTTTTCCTTTTACAGGATACTCTTACCGGTAATCTGCTCAGACTTATTCAAACAATGCGTCCATCACCATCAACGAGTAAAGGTATAATACGGTTTTAATTACATACAACCCAATATCAAATCAGCTGACGGATGCTATATGATGTTAAACCTATGTCCTCTCTCTCTCTCTCTCTCTCTCTCTCTGGTGTTTGGCTGCAGATGTGCCAGTGAAGCCAAAGAGTGAAAAGGAGAAGCTGAAAGAGAAGATACAAGAGAAATATCCAGCTTTATGTCGGCCTGATGATTCTGTATGGAGGGTATGACTGTCGAGATTAACATGTTCAACGCTTTAAGGGGGAACAATTCACATATGTTCAGTCAGTATTTTGTGAACACACACACACACACACACACACACACACACACACACACACACACACACACACACACACACACTCCACTCTCCTAAAGCTAGAAATACAATGAATGGTGTTCCGATTGTATGACCTCATAAATCCAGAGCCCCGTTCATTGTCTATGGAGCAGCTCCAGATTTTACATCCCAGGCTGGAGGGTTCACTTTCTTATTTCTAGCTTTAGGAGGGAGCGGTGTGTGTTTACAAATACAGACTGAGCTGTCCTAAGGCACAGGAAGAACATATGTGAGTTATTTAAATGGGTTGCGTTCCTCTTTTCTAAAAGAGAGGGAATTTGAAGTCTAATTATGTAGCTTGTGATGACGTTTTGGAGCTCTTGATGGTTTCCTCTCACACCCTGTCAGATCTCACCTCCCTGTCTGGATAAAGACGATAAAGACGATGAGTTGGTGGCAGCAGCTGCTATGAAGGAGCTGGAGATGCTCATGCCCAGTGTCAGTGGAACGAGCTCTGATCCCAGCAGGTAACAACATTTAGACCAGGGATCCGTGGGCCCTAAGGTTTGATTGATTAGATTAGATTGTACTTTATTGTCATTATATTCGCATACAACAAGATTTGGGACTCAAACTTAAGGTGCAGTAATAAAATCACACGAGTAATAAAAAAGAACATAAAATACTATACAGAACATAAAATACTATACAAGAAACATAAATACTATACAAGAAACATAAATACTATACAAGAAACATAAAATACTATAGACAATGTTACAATACTGTACAATATACAAAATAACAACAATATCAGTGGGTGCCTACTAGAAGCCAGAGCAGGCAGGTTCTCCCTGGTCCCTGTTGGGGACCACAGTGCACTTTACCTTGTAAGTATGTTTTTATTTATATAACGATGTTGCAAAGTGCTTCACATGATACAGAAATAATACAGATTACATCACATAACCCGATAATTAAAACAGAGGAGTTTGTGAGGGGTGGGGGCCGTAACAACAAAAGCACAGTCGCCTTAGGATTCACGGAGGGAGCGGGGCATAAATAGGAGACCTTGGTTGGGGGATCTGTGAGGCCTCGAGGTGGAAGAAAGTTGCAAGATTTCAGTGATTTACGAGCGGGCGAGGCCACGAAGGGCCTTGTATGTAATGGAAGTATTCTGAAGTCAAACCTACATAGGAATGTGAGAGTGGGTGTGATGTGAGATCTATGTCTGGTTCCAGTGAGCAGCCTGGCTGCAGTGTTTTGTAATCGACACTAAGCGACTAGTGCTTCTGTAATCTTGTGTTTTTGAAAAGAAAACATCAGGAAGCAGAATGCTGCGTTTTCTTTTAACTCCAGAGGAATCTGTGGAGGAAGGGCTCAGTCGAAGGGGATCCAGCCTGGAACTGCATCCTGTTCAAGGGGAGGGAAGTGTGTTGGTAAATTTCCCAATGTCTTTGCATCAATAGCCCGTTCCCAACACAGGTTTTAATTAAAGGAACCATCCACCTTTTTTCAACCATCGGCTCAGACTGCACTGAGCCACAAAACAATGTAGTTGTATAGGGCGTCATTGACAAGTCCTTGCTGAAATAGCCTTCGGAGTGGTAAGAAATCTGAAACAAAATGCCTCATTCTGATATATTCTCTCCATAGCTTCAAGTTTGAAACACAACAGTGGGTAGCAGAGGGGGAGAAGGAGAAATCTAAAACCATTTTTGTACAACTGGGTTATGAATGTGAGATACACTTTTTGTCACTCAACCTTTCAACGCCCAACACTCAAGGCCGTCCAAGTCATTTCGGAGAGAGACTGCTCTTTGGCAAAACAAGAGGAAGCATTTATTTATTTTGATTTGGTGGCTCATGGAGGCTCAATGTTGGGTTCTCGGAGCATGAATAATCAATTATGCCCTTTTACTTCACGAGTGTCTGAGTTGAACTCACAAAGGAACCGCGTCACAATATCGGTCCTCTATCCACCAACATTACATCCACCACTAGAAACTTGGGAGGAATCCTTGACCAAAATCTTAATCTTGAATCACACATAAATTAACTAGTACAAGCCTGCTTCTGCAAACTCCGGAATATTGACAAAATCAAACCTATGCTTTCAATCAGAGATCGTGAAACACTTATCAACACTAATATTTTCTTGCTTATATTACTGTAATGCTCTCTTCTCCTGTCTCAGCCAATCAGCCATGTCCCGCCTACAACTTGTGCAAAACTCTGCGGCCAGGCTGTTCACTGTAACCAACCATAGATCCCACATCACACCCATTCTCGCATTCTTATACTGGCCCCCCGTAAGGTATAGGATTGCCTTCAAAATACTTCGCATCACCCTACCCCTCATATATCACTGAACTCTTGCAACCTTATTCCACCTCGAGGCCTCTCGGATCCTCCAACCAAGGTCTCTATACCCCACTCGCTCTAGGCCTCTCGGATCCTCCAACCAAGGTCTCTATACCCCACTCCCTCTAGGCCTCTCGAATCCTCCAACCAAGGTCTCTATACCCCACTCCCTCTAGGCCTCTCGGATCCTCCAACCAAGGTCTCTATACCCCACTCCCTCTAGGCCTCTCGGATCCTCCAACCAAGGTCTCTATACCCTACTCGCTCTAGGCCTCTCGGATCCTCCAACCAAGGTCTCTATACCCCACTCCCTCTAGGCCTCTCGGATCCTCCAACCAAGGTCTCTATACCCCACTCTTTCTAGGCCTCTCGGATCCTCCAACCAAGGTCTCTATACCCCACTCCCTCTAGGCCTCTCGGATCCTCCAACCAAGGTCTCTATACCCCACTCCCTCTAGACCTCTCGGATCCTCCAACCAAGGTCTCTATACCCCACTCCCTCTAGGCCTCTCGGATCATCCAACCAAGGTCTCTTTACCCCACTCCCTCTAGGCCTCTCAGATCCTCCAACCAAGGTCTCTATACCCCACTCCCTCTGCAAATCCAAAGGCCACTGTGCTTTGCTGGTAGGCAGTGGCGTCTTTAAAATTTTTTATACACACACATATATATATATATATGTGTGTGTGTGTGTATAAAAAATTATAATATTGTGACAAAATAAAAATGCACACTAAATAAAAACATACAGCTATACTATTCCATGGGCTAGATTTAATAAGATTCGAGCTGAGTAAAGCGCTTCCCACACCTCCAGGGCGGCAAATGTGCAGAGGCTAGAGTACTTAGTTTGCTGACGGACCCGTTTTAAGGTGTGGGAAGGGCTTTAGTAAGCTCAAATCTTATTGGCTAGTATTGGTTTTGGACTCCACATACATGAATCACATGGTGGAAGCTGGAGAAAGACACCTCCCCTCTGCCTCCTCTCCTCTGCTGCAGTGACTGCCTCAGTGAGTCTGGCAGTGTGTTAGAGAGAGTGAGAAGGAGAAGAGGGATAAATAAAAAAATAAAAAAATTATAACACAGATGAAAAATAATGATTTTTTTATTATTATTGTAAACTATATATATATTTTTTTTTATATATTTTTTTCTTCATATTTCATATTAATTCATATTTTAATAATGGGGAAGCCTGGCTTACGTTGGCTTCCAGGAGGCTTCGCCACTGCCGGTAGGGCCCCATCCCTCTGGAACTCCCTGCCCCTCTCTACTCAAAACACCTCACTACAAACTTGCCTTCCCTGATTAGGAGCTGTACTGTAATGTATTTCTTTGCTGTTTTTATATTCTTGTGGGGTGTGATGCACCTTATTTTAATTATTGTGTTATGTGATGTACTGTACTTTGTATTGTTTCTGTATCATGTGAAGCAATTTGCAACATCATTGGAAAAGCTGCTATATAAATAAAAACATACTTACTTACTTACAATCGCTGTTAAAGGACCCTTCACAGGCACTGGTGTTTGTTTAAAGGGATACTATTGTACTACAGAGTTGAGTTAGTATTTGACTCTGGTTATCCTGTGCTATCTCCTCCCTCTCAGGCCAGACCAGGATCGACAAGACAATAGAAGTCGAGACCGAGACAGGGATGGCGGACGCCGGCGATCTCGGTCCCGCTCGCAATCGGGCGACCGCGACGGCGACAGGAACCACAAGCGCAGAAGGAAGCGTGCATCCCGCTGGAGCGACCGCTCGCCCAGCCCCCGCAGAGACGAAGACAAAGACTCTGATCGCTGGTCGGAGGTGACGGACAAACACAGAGACAGACTCGTGGACCGACCGCCGCCAGACGAGCCCGTCGTCGGCGACATCTACAACGGCAAGATCAGCAGCATCATGCAGTTTGGCTGCTTCGTGCAGCTGGAGGGACTGAGGTGAGTTGAGATACTTGGTATGGTAACCCATTGAAGACCTATAGCTCAGGGGTTCTCAAACTTTTTTATACCAACAACCCCATTTTAATTAGGATTTATTTTTGGCGACCCCACACTTAACACATTGAGTGCCAACGACTCGTCTTAACTCGCCATGTGTTGAGTGCCAATGACTAGTTTTCTAGTTTTTTTTCTCGTTATTTCTTTTATTAGCAATATCCATAAATTTTTCATCCATCCAGCCTGACGTTATCATTGGGAATGGCTCTGAGCTCGAAAAGGGCAAATACCGCCGCCTATCGTCTCCTGGATGGTATTGCACATCATTGGATTGGATTGGCTGAAAAAGTGCATAGAAAAAATTACTCCGGTCCACGTTTTACTTCTGGGGCATGCATCTGGATACTATTGCATTGACTGAGGGGACTGGAAGAAGCGTAGATTATCTGTTTTGGAGTATAACGTTGGATCAATAAACGCGATCGATATTTGGAATGGTGATCAGGAATTGGATTAATCTTTTTGCAGAACATCTGATGTGAGGTAAGGACTTTATGTTACCAGTTTTGGGTTAATCAGATGTTTTTTTCACAGCGATCACAACGTGTGTGCGTAACGTTAACGCTAAGCACGGCATGGATAATCGATTTTTCAGCCCGCTTCTCTAGCGTGCATAAGTACACATATAGTAGGGGTGGGAATCACCAGTTTCATCATGATACGATACGATATCGATTCTTTGGACAACGATACGATATTTGCCGATATCACAAAGTCTCTCACGATACAATACGATTAGATTAGATTCAGGTGCCTGCAATCGATATGAGATGATATCATATGCCCATTTAACACAATCAGTAACATTTAGATCAACTAAAAAAAGGTAACGAAAATATCATTTGACATTTGTATTTTTGAGCTCTTCCAGACATTTAAAGGAAAATCAATCTATTGTTTTTAATACAAATAGACCTCCTGTTCACTGTAAAGTGCCACGTTTTGATATATTGAGCTTTAAACTTTAAGCTCCATTTTTTGGAACTCAAAACTCAACCTAAAACCCCTCCCTACCTCCCTCTCCCAAACCGTTCCTACAACAATTTGTTGATGTTGCATGATCATGTATAGGCCTACATTTATTATGTATTATATTGTTTATGTTTAAATAACATTTAAACATCAAACTCCTCTGACCTCATCTGGTCTTTCCAAAGACGCGCGCACACACACAGAAAGGGAGAATGCTATGCTGTAACATCTACACACACGGAGCTACTGCTGTTGTTCTTGGGCGGATATGAGACTCGCCACAGGATTTTCAAAATAAGAGTATCGATATGAATCGATCTTATTACATTGCATCGATCCGATTCGATTGTTGATAATTACATCGATGTATCGATCTGGATCGATGTATCGTCCCACCCCTAACATATAGTATCGATAATCTAGCGTTTATTTGAAAACTATTCATAAATCAGCCGAAAAATTACAACGTGTTTTGTGTATTCCACTAAAGGGCTATTATCGCAGAATTTCTCTGAAATTACTAGAACTCTCCGAAACGATACTCGTATTCAAAACGGTATAAAACGGAAATGTACCAATGAAAAAACAATCCGTTTCGTACATGTTGACTGCAAGCAAGTCATTGATAAGCGAGGGGTGTTTTAGACCCATAGCCATAATTTAAGATATAGTTTAAGCGTTCGCAAATATCCCCAACCTCCCATTGACTAAAGCGCTGGCACGGAAGGGGTTATCTGGGCATAGGGGCGTCACTCTCAATGTGTTTAATGTATCGTGTAATTTCAACGTGCAATTAAGGAATATCAAAATAAAAGCACACGTTGTTGAACTTGATCATGCATATTTATTAGAACATTTAATTACAGCACTATGTTATCAATACACGTTTATAAAAGGTTGCCATTGCGCGACCCCACTGTCACCTACCCACGACCCCACTTCGGGTCGCGACCCGTAGTTTGAGAACCGTTGCTATAGGCAAAACATTTAAAAAAAATGTATAGCAGGTTTTCAGTTATTCTCAGGATTCGTTTTTTTTTATGCCACATATTTCTTGTGATCCTGCAATTTCCCCAATTATTTCCAGCTTTATTGTGTTGTCATAATCACATCCAATAGGTGTCTAGTCTACTGTATATTTGAACATTGTTCCAAACCGCTGCTCGGGGAGCAATTTGATTTCACTTGCCAGGCGCTTGAACAGTCTCCAATGTGGAAATGTTGCAAGAGGAGCTATATCAGGTGCTCCTAGTGTAATGTAATGAAATATTTGAAAGTAAGTACTTTTTAGCTGAGATCTGACTATTATTTTTTGTGAGTATATAAAAAAAAAAAAAAAATGGTGACTCCACACATCTCCCCTTAACCCCAGTCACTAACGACCCAGGGCTCCGACCGTCAGCAGGACTCTGACCCTCTAGCCTGCTCCGAGGTGACGGGATTCACCACAGTTCTAAGTACACCTGCCTTGGGCTTTATCTTTTAACAAGTCTATTCAACTTGATATATTGCCTGGTTTGGGCTTAGTTCTGCATGTGACTATAGCATGAATTAGCCTGGCTGTTTGAGCCCATTTACATTCACATATCTTGAGGTGAGAAGTCAAGGGACCCCTCTGAGAACGTCCATGCTGCCCATGGCATTTCCCTCGCATCACATTTAAGCTGGCTTAAAAGAACACGCCAACATTTTGGGAAATTAGCTTACCGTCTTCTCCAGAGAGAGACAAGAAGATGGATACCAGTTTCCTCTCTGTGCGTTCAGTAGAAAGCTATCTGGCTGCATGTTAGCCTAGCTTAGTACAATGAATGGAAGCGGACATGACCGGTTAGCCTTTGGGAGAGGTGTTAGTTGGACAATGCCTAAGCTAACCGGTCATGTCTGCTTCCATTCATTACTTTGGAGAAATCTACTAGGCAACGATTATTTTTATCGATTTAATCAAAATTATTCATCTACCAGAAAAACTACAACAATTGATTCAATTTGCAATTGAACATTTCAAAATAATTTACATGTTTTTCAAGTGCGGTACTACTGTCCTTAGGTCACATGGGTAGTTGCCTCTCTGACACCACCTACTGAATACCCACAGTAGGAGATGAGCCATGAAGTTTATTTATGTCTGTAAATGCTGTGTAGTGTGGATACCTACTGTACATGAGTATGGTGAGTAACATACATGCCATTACTGCTTTTTATCTATTGACTCATACAGGAAGTGCTCCTGCTTTACTCACTCTGCTAAACGCTCCCTAGTCCAAATGTCCATTCTCCCATTGTTTGACTATGGCGACTTCTATTGTCATTTACATGCATGTGTAACCCAGGGTTCAGATTCATAACTATCATAACTATCATTTTGACATAAATAGTTAATGCTATTAGGTAAGAACTTTCTAGAACGTAGAACATTCTAGAACTAGCGTATGATGTCATGATAGAAGGTTCTGGAACCTTTGTGATGTCATCGTATGCTGTCATATAGAACGTTCCGGAACATCTTGGATTCCTATAAAAACAGGCGGGTCCCACAAAATTGTTGTTTAAAGCAGGTACAAAGAGCTCTGGGGAATGTAGAGGAATGGGGAGACAAGTGGGGTTTTAAAATCTCCGCCTCTAAGTCTAATTATATGATTTTTGGTTTTAGAAAGAAGGTGCCTAGGGGAAGGCTGGTTATGTATGGATCTCCCTTAGAGAGTGAAGGTGTTTACATTTTTGGGAGTTTGGTTCGATGAAAGACTGAATTGGGCTGTTCATATAGAGAAAACCCTGGCAAAGTGTGAAAGAATAGTGAATGTGCTGAGAAGTTTGACTGGGAGTGGGTGGGGAGCGGATAGAGAGACCACGTGCATGATATATCAGGCGATGATCAGGTCAGTAATTGATTATGGCTGTTATGTGTACGGCTCTGCGGCCAAGTCTAATTTACGAAAGCTGGATGTGCTTCAGTGCAAGGCTCTGAGAATCTGCTGTGGAGCTTTTAAGACCACCCCAGTTTCAGCACTATTGGTGGAAATGGGGGCGTTGCCCTTAAACCTGAGGAGAGTAAAGTTAGGGCTACAGTACTGGGCAAAATTGGGTGGGACAAGTCTGTCCTTCCCAGCTAGGTGTTTACTTTCAGGAGATGGGGAAAAGTATAAGCCTTTTTTGGCCAGTATTAATCAGTGGGCCAGGAAGTTGCGATTGCATCAGGGGGGGGTTGCGGAGCACACTCGTTGGCTGTCAGTGCCATTTTGGCTAGTGCCTGATCGAGTCATTGAATTTAGGTTCTTGATGGAGGACGATAAGGGCGAGATTGTGGGAGAAATAGAGAGGTTCCTTCTGGACTCAGGGTCTCTGGAGGTTTTCACTGATTGTGGATCCTGAAAGTGGGAGGGCAGGCTTTGGGTGGTGTGTGCCTCGGTTAGGGATCGGTAAGGGACAAAGAATATCTGATGGCAGCTCTGTATTTGTGACAGAGTTGCTTGCCATCCTCTGGGCATTGTGGTGGGTGGAGGAAGTGGGACCAAGCCAGGTGATTATATGTTCTGACTCGGCTGCTGCACTGATGGCTCTGAGTGCAGGTGGGTCTAAAGCTCGCCCTGATCTCATTCAGGAAATAATGTTGGTTTTATATAGGATTGCGAAGGCAGGCTGGTCAGTGGAGTTTTGTTGGGTCCCGGGGCATGCTGGGATTGCGGGAAATGAGATGGCTGACTCCCTTGCCAAGCAGAGCCTGGGAAGGGAGGAAGAGATAGGCATTTCAATGGGAAGAGTAGAACTCAGAGAGAAGATAAAGAAAGGAGTTGAGGCTGAGTGGCAGGCTGAGTGGGAAAGGGGGAACAAGGGAAGGCACTATTTCTCTCTGCAGTCTCGGGTCAAAATCAAGGTGGATGGATATGGGTCGAGGAGTGATAGGGTGAAGATGTGTAGATTGAGGCTGGGACACTGTGGGTTGAACAGTACCTTGTGCATTGTGGGAAAACATCCAGATGGGGGGTGTGAATGTGGAGAGACTGAAACTGTCGGGCATGTCTTCCTAAAATGTGAAAGGTATAGGAAAGAGAGGGAAATCTTTTATAAAAGTCTGGTAGAGTTGGGAGTCTCTTCCTTCTCTCTTAAATCTTTCTTTGGCATGGATAATGAGAACCACCAGCTGATCACAGAGGCAGTGCTGACATTTCTGCATGCTTCAGAGCTGTACCAGAGGATATAGCGTTATTGTATTTATTAGTATTGGACAGGCAAGAGGAGCAGAGAAGAAGGAGATAGTGTGTTTTGAAGATGAGAAGAAGAAGAGGGTAAACAATCAAAAGTTGGTTTAGAGGCCTAACTATGGCACACCACTAGCGTAGTATAAGAACTGAGGAGGGCAGTAATACGCCTGCTGGAAATTCTAAAGAAGAAGAAGAAGAAGAAGAAGCTAGGCTAAGGGTAAAACAGAGAGGGTGAAGATGATTGTTAGGATAGCGGTTCAACATTTGGGAATGGAAGGTCTGAAATGGGAGGAGGTGGTTAGGGAATTGGGTGTGGGGGCTGAGAGGGACCAAGCAGCCCAGAATAAGATCGCAGGGGGCAAGGAGGGTCCCGCGGAGGGGGGCTCAAACAGGAAGTAGCAGCATTAGCTGCACTCCAATGGACAATGTAGGGGATGACGGGATCCAGTAGACTGCGGGAAAAGAAGAAGAAGAGCCCATCAAAAGAATTGCGGAGGGCAGTAATACGCCACGATGCGTCTACACTGCCGGAAAATCAAATAAGAAGAAGAAGAAGCCAGCTTCTTGAGACAGGATAGATAGACTGTCTATCCTACAACACATAGACTGAAACCTGCATTTCTCAACCAAGGTGCCTTGCCTACCGTTTTGCTGTGGAAAGGTGCCGTGCCTACCGTTTTGCTGTGGAAAGGAAGACACCATGTGGGAGGAGGAAGATACCAGAGAGTATACAAAGAAGATGTGGGAGGAAGACACCATGTGGGAGGAGGAAGACACCAGAGACCTGGACAGCCTGGACAGAATGAGGAATGGAAAGTGGGAGGAGGCAGACACCAGAGACCTGGACAGAATGGAGAATAGTGGGGAGGAGAATGAGAAAGGTGTGGGAAAAGGTGGGGAAGAAGAGGAAGAAACAGACGGAGAGGAACGACAGCGATGGGGGTGAGAATAGCCAGCGCAAGGGTAAGGGGTCGGGTGGTGACGACATGGAGAGTAGGGGGGAGGAGAGTGGGGGAGGAGGGTGGAAGAGGAAGAAAGTGAGGGACGATAGCTCAAGTGGGCCAGGAGGCGAGGGTGCTGGAAATGATGTGGCAAAAGTTATTCATATGGTGGTTAGGCTTGAGGGGGAGAGGGGAGAGTGGAAAATAGGTAGGCTCGAGTTGCCCAAACTCATTGACGAGGAATTAGGGGAGGTAAAGTACGCAAGAGTTTTGTGGGATGGGAACCTGGCCGTAGGGTGTGGTAGTGAGGGGCAGGTGGAGAGGGCTAGGAGGATGAGGAGCATTGGTGGGGTGGGTATACGGGAGGTGGTGAGAGTAGGGGAGAAGAGGAGATGTAAGGGGGTGATAGCTGGCGTGCCGGTCGAGATGGACGTAGGGCAGCTGGTGGACGAGTTAAGGGAGGACAGGCGTAATGGCACAGTTAAGAGAGTAGAAAGGATGAAGAGGGGAGCGGATAGGATAGAGACAGAGACGGTAGTGATTGAGTTTGAGGGTGGGGTTGTTCCTAGGGAGTTGTTTGCAGGGCAAATGGTGTATAGGGTTAGGGAATTTGTTCAGAATCCTTTTAGGTGTTATAGGTGCCAGGAGTTTGGCCATATAGCTAACACGTGTAGGAAGGGGCAGAGGTGCGCTAGGTGTGTCGGGGAACATGACTATGGGAAGTGTGGAGAGGGAGTGAAGCCGATGTGCTGTAGTTGTGGTGGGGAGCATAGTGTAGCGTTTAGGGGATGTGAGGTGATGAAGAAGGAGTTCGAGGTGATGAAGAAGGAGGTCGCGGTTCGGAGAGTGAGAAGGGAGGGTAAGTTATCGTATGCTGAGGCGGTTAGCAGGGTAGGACAGGGAAGCCAAGAAAGGGTGCAGGGGGTTGGAGAAGGGAATATGGCAGAGAGGGTAGAGCAGGAGGATAGAGAGAGGGTAAGGGAGGAGAAATTTGGTATTGTGGCCTTCGTGGCAGGGGTAGTTAATGGTCTGGCAGAGGCTAAGGGTAGAACAGATAGGGTAAAGATGATTGTTAGGATAGCGGTTCAACATTTTGGAATGGAAGGTCTGACATGGGAGAAGGTGGTTAGCGTATTGGATGAGGGGGCTTTGAGGGACCAAGAAGCCCAGAATAAGATCGCAGGGGGCAAGGAGTGTCCCGCAAAGGGGGGCTCAGACAGGAAGTAGCAGCAATAGCTGCACTCCAATGGACAATGTAGGGGATGACGGGTTCCAGTAGACTGCAGGAAAAAAAGAAGAAGAAGAAGAGCCCATCAAAAGAATTGCGGAGGGCAGTAATACGCCACGATGCGTCTACACTGCCGGAAATACAAATAAGAAGAAGAAGAAGCCAGCTTCTTGAGACAGGATAGATAGACTGTCTATCCTACAACACATAGACTGAAACCTGCATTTCTCAACCAAGGTGCCTTGCCTACCGTTTTGCTGTGGAAAGGTGCCGTGCCTACCGTTTTGCTGTGGAAAGGAAGACACCATGTGGGAGGAGGAAGACACCAGAGAGTATACAAAGAAGATGTGGGAGGAAGACACCATGTGGGAGGAGGAAGACACCAGAGACCTGGACAGCCTGGACAGAATGAGGAATGGAAAGTGGGAGGAGGCAGACACCAGAGACCTGGACAGAATGGAGAATAGTGGGGAGGAGAATGAGAAAGAGGTGTGGGAAAAGGTGGGGAAGAAGAGGAAGAAACAGACGGAGAGGAACGACAGCGATGGGGGTGAGAATAGCCAGCGCAAGGGTAAGGGGTCGGGTGGTGACGATATGGAGAGTAGGGGGGAGGAGAGTGGGGGAGGAGGGTGGAAGAGGAAGAAAGTGAGGGACGATAGCTCAAGTGGGCCAGGAGGCGAGGGTGCTGGAAATGATGTGGCAAAAGTTATTCATATGGTGGTTAGGCTTGAGGGGGAGAGGGGAGAGTGGAAAATAGGTAGGCTCGAGTTGCCCAAACTCATTGACGAGGAATTAGGGGAGGTAAAGTATGCGAGAGTTTTGTGGGATGGGAACCTGGCCGTAGGGTGTGGTAGTGAGGGGCAGGTGGAGAGGGCTAGGAGGATGAGGAGCATTGGTGGGGTGGGTATACGGGAGGTGGTGAGAGTAGGGGAGAAGAGGAGATGTAAGGGGGTGATAGCTGGCGTGCCGGTCGAGATGGACGTAGGGCAGCTGGTGGACGAGTTAAGGGAGGACAGGCGTAATGGCACAGTTAAGAGAGTAGAAAGGATGAAGAGGGGAGCGGATAGGATAGAGACGGAGACGGTAGTGATTGAGTTTGAGGGTGGGGTTGTTCCTACGGAGGTGTTTGCAGGGCAAATGGTGTATAGGGTTAGGGAATTTGTTCAGAATCCTTTTAGGTGTTATAGGTGCCAGGAGTTTGGCCATATAGCTAACACGTGTAGGAAGGGGCAGAGGTGCGCTAGGTGTGTCGGGGAACATGACTATGGGAAGTGTGGAGAGGGAGTGAAGCCGATGTGCTGTAGTTGTGGTGGGGAGCATAGTGTAGCGTTTAGGGGATGTGAGGTGATGAAGAAGGAGTTCGAGGTGATGAAGAAGGAGGTCGCGGTTCGGAGAGTGAGAAGGGAGGGTAAGTTATCGTATGCTGAGGTGGTTAGCAGGGTAGGACAGGGAAGCCAAGAAAGGGTGCAGGGGGTTGGAGAAGGGAATATGGCAGAGAAGGTAGAGCAGGAGGATAGAGAGAGGGTAAGGGAGGAGAAATTTGGTATTGTGGCCTTCGTGGCAGGGGTAGTTAATGGTCTGGCAGAGGCTAAGGGTAGAACAGATAGGGTAAAGATGATTGTTAGGATAGCGGTTCAACATTTTGGAATGGAAGGTCTGACATGGGAGAAGGTGGTTAGGGTATTGGATGAGGGGGCTTTGAGGGACCAAGAAGCCCAGAATAAGATCGCAGGGGGCAAGGAGTCCCGCAAAGGGGGGCTCAGACAGGAAGTAGCAGCAATAGCTGCACTCCAATGGACAATGTAGGGGATGACGGGTTCCAGTAGACTGCGGGAAAAAAAGAAGAAGAAGAAGAGCCCATCAAAAGAATTGCGGAGGGCAGTAATACGCCACGATGCGTCTACACTGCCGGAAATACAAAAAAAAAAAAAAAGAAGCCAGCTCTCTTTTCTCCTCGACATCCGAACCAGCAGCATTGACCAGACGGACAGGACTAACCAACAGACTGAAACCCGCGAGTCTCAACCAGCATCCCGGAGCAGTCCAGACCACCCATCCCCACGTGTGCCCAAGTGGGACGAGGTGGTGTGCCGGACCGATACCCGATGGCGAGCCAACCCCGGAACATTTGATATAACTCAAGGCTAATGCCAGCCTGATGTGAATACCCCTGATGCTCAACTATTGTTACACCAACAGTCCGGTAGGCTTGAACTGAACAAGACTCCAAGGACTTCCAAGGGCGTCGACCCCGTTCACCTTGTGTTATTTTGATATTGTATTTTGTATTTGATTTGATTTAACTTGATGTATGGGTACGGATATTCTCCTATAAGAAGGGGGAATTAGAGGGTAAATGCTTAACCACCGTATGCTGTCATAATAGAACCTTCTAGAACATAGAACCTTCTAGAATGTTTGTGGTGCCGTCATAATAAAACATTCTAGAACATTGAACCTTCTAGAACGTTTGTGGTGATGTCATAATAGAACATTCTAGATGACATATTGATTATAGCTGAATCCCTGATAGTTTTCCTGTAAAGAAAGGGTTTAAAGGGCCAATTCACCTAATAAGGTATTTGCATTCCCTGATAAACTGATATAGATTTACAGATGATAACCTCAGAGACGTCGGAACGAACCCCAATGTGTTGATCCAATCAACCTAGGCCTTGATATCGACCTAACCCTCCCGAAAGGAGAGGTTGCTGAAATAACCTAAAAGGGATACTTCAAAGCATTACTTGTACTTTACATCTGTATGTATTATTACTGTTTAGCTAGCGCGCTTTTAATTAAAACACCGGTTATTGTTATAACTCTGCCTCTGGTCTACTATTCTTTTAATTGTACATATTACTCCTCGCCTCATTCGAACCTAGAACTGTGCCCGTGACGAACAGCTGTTACTGTTAGTGACACAAGTGCTACACATGCAAGAAAGAGTGTCCTTGATCACCTTAATATTGTAACCAATTTCCCTATAACACCAGAGCTTCTCACCATATCTCGCTAGATGTTCCCTGTGTTAATACTTCCGTTGGTCAATCCTCTTTCCAATCTGCTGCTCCCAGCAGTTGGAACGAGATGCAAAAGACTTTGAAAATGGACAAATTGATCCCCCTCGCTACTTTTAAGGACTCTATCGCAGCGTTGTTTACACACTACAACTGTCACCCAGCCTTTTAACTGTAATTTGACTGTTCTGCTTCATGTATTACATACCTTGTAACTTTATTTGTTTGATGTGTTTTAATTATTTCCCTTTCCCTTACCTCTGTGATGTATGTATGTCTTTCTTCTATTTTATTCTATACATTGTTTTTGTCCCCTTTCCCTGTTACCCTTTGAGAGGCCTTTTTGTCCTCTCACCAGGCTGTCATTGTAAATAAGAATTTGTTCTTAATTGACCTGCCTGGTTAAAGGGGGTAGAATGCATTAAAAGGCTAAGATGAAGAAATGTTTAGCTTACTTTTGAAAATATTTAGTGAGCTAGCCTCCCTAATGTCCACAGGTAAAGTGTTCCATAGCTTTGGTGTGTAATTAGCAAAGGCTGCATCCTCGATTTTTCTTTTGGCTGTTGCTGGGAACCTTCAATAAACCAGCAGTAGATGATCATAGTGTTCTTGGGGGCACATAGTTGACAAGAGAATTGTAGCTTTGTCATGTTCCGTTTAGGGCTTTGTATATAAGGAGGATTTGTATACCAAATCAATTCAAAATGTTACCTACCGGTATAAAATATTTGAAAGGGTTTGGGTTCGATAGGCTGATTTGGTACTGGATTCGGATTGGAAAAGATCCTTTCAGTCCATGACCCCGGTGACTGTGAGGTAACTTTGAGTGTCTTTGTAGGAAACGCTGGGAAGGACTGGTGCACATCTCAGAGCTGCGCAAAGAGGGGCGAATCGCTAACGTAGCAGACGTCGTCAGCAAAGGCCAGAAAGTAAAGGTCAAGGTGCTGTCGTTCACCGGAACCAAAGCCAGCCTCAGCATGAAGGTGAGAGAACTGAGGCCTCGCTGCGGAATGTGTAGCTGTCTCTTTTAAAATGACTGTTGGTAACTACTTTCGAATGAAAATGTGTACGTTCTGTGCAGCGGTAGAGTAGGTGAAACACTGGGGAAGCAGGATATTACTGTTCCACTGTAACTTGTTTACAAGATCCAGTAATACACTTTTTTTTAAATATATTTCTCATATATCAACACATTCTATTGCAATAATATATGCCTGATGTGTCCCCCTGTGGAATAATATGAATACATCACACTGTGGGTTGGAGTGAAATTTGTATTCACAACAAATGATCATGTGAGTTGCGATATCCAGCATTTCCTGTCTTTGCGCCCAATTGTAAATACCTGGTAAACCAATGGAGGAAAACAATTGAGTACTGCTCCAAAAAAATCTCACACCCTTCTCCCAATATCTTTAGTATCTTTAATATCTTCAAACGCTCATCGTTGCTTAATAATGAACAATCAGCCAGTAACCGAAGCGATTTCCGCCCTGTCAGGATGTGGAGCAGGAGACCGGGGAGGACCTGAACCCTAACCGGAGGAGGAACCTGGACCTCGGGATCGGGGACGATGCCATGAGGAACCCGGACCGCCCCGTCGACCCCGCCCTGCTGGAGCTGGAGGAGAACCCCACGGAGCGCAAGAGGCTCGCCAAGATAACGGACCTGGAGAAATGGGAGATTAAACAGGTATTCATCAAGCGGATACATCCTTGTTTACCCAGAGGGACACTTTGTCCCCTGGCCTGTCTTTTTTATTTTTTTTATACACATGGTCTTTTTTATATCTTTTATATTAAACAAATGTACCCCCTGCAGATGATTGCAGCCAATGTCCTTCCGAAAGAAGAGTTCCCTGAATTCGACGAGGAGACGGGCATCATGCCAAACATAGACGACGAAGAGGGTATTGTATATATTATTTTTACATTTATTTATTTAATTCATCCGTTAAGTATTAATTGATTGATTCATTTGTTTTGTTGTATTTATTTATTCATATATATCTGATACCAAGAGCAACACATGACATGAATTTCTACCCCTGTGTTACGTATCAGAAACGAAAGCTAAATTACATGAATTTCTACCCTTATCCCATATAGAAGGATTTGAGATGTTTCTAATGATGCCATCTTTATTTGATCTGTTGAATCCTTTTGTCCAGCCATTCAAAACAAATGGTCTACAGTAGGTATTTTATTGCACAGTAAAAGTAATGGAAGGGACAGATACTTGGTATTGGCTTTGGTACTTCAGGTCTCATCAATCTGTGTCCACAGTGAACAAGTGGTATTGGTACATCCCTAACTGCACATAAGCACATGGTGATTATGCCTCTAATTGTCTAGTAATTATCATACGCTCTAATTGCCTTCATTATATATTTCTCCTGTCCGACAGATCAAGACCTGGAAGTTGATCTGGTCGAGGAAGAGCCACCGTTCCTGAGAGGACAGACCAAATATACCATGAACATGAGCCCGGTCAAAATTGTCAAGGTACATATAGAATAAAGAAAATGATAAATGATGCATTTATATAGCGCTTTTATCCAAAGCGCTTCACAATTTGTTCCTCACATTTTACCCATTCACTCACGCATTCACACACCGACGGCGGAGGCGACCATGCAAGGTGCCAACCTGCTCATCGGGAGCAATTTTGACACGCTGCCCAGGAGGAGCGGTAATCGAACCGGGAACCTCCGAATGACCAGATGACTGCTCTACCTCCCAAGCCACTGTCGCCCCTGTATATGCTTTTCACAGCAGCCTGACGTTATGCCAATACATAAAGGATCCAGCAGACGGTTCAGAATCTTCTTTTCAATAAACTAGAACCTTAATCTTAGTGCTGTTTTAGGGCTCGATCAGATTGATTTTATAATCCAATGCTAGAAACACAGCTGTCGGCATCAGTAGACAAGAGCACAAGGAGCAATATGTCATTATTGTTGCTAAGCAAGATGATGTCGACAGTGTGGTGTGACACGTTACACAACTTGGAGTGCCCCCTAAAATGCACTGCCTAAAAGAAAGTTTGTTGTTTCGGGGATGTGCACGCCTGCTGTGACCAAACCACTGAAAAATACTGAAGAAAAGGTACATTCTGTAGGATGTCTGGAACGAGGACTGCATAGACTCAACTATGTACAGTTAATGGTTGAGTCTACACCGTCCTCACTTTGACAAGCCATCGGCGAGGACCGTGTAGACTCAACCTTTTTTTATACACGCTCATACAAGATTAAATACACGGAAATCTTCAATAGTTCACCAATAAATACAATGATGTATAACGGGCGATGATTTGGTCAGTAAAGGTAGGTAGCTGTAATGCCGTCAAAAAGCTGCCTCTAGGAAAGAGAGCCCTGGTTGTTATTGCACTTTGTTTACATCTTCTTGTTTTGGTCTGATGTGGGTTGGAGTTTAGTAACTTATGTGAATTTCTCCAGACCTCTTGGCAGAACCTAGAGGTCGCTGCTTGACGCCATTACAGAGTACTTGTAATACTCCTCTGTGTACTGAAAATATGAACGCCCTGTGTAACTGTATTTTCTTCCGAGGTGACCATGTCCCACGTCGTCGTTATTAACCGCCTCTCCCCCTCCCATTAGAATCCAGATGGCTCCCTCTCCCAGGCAGCCATGATGCAGAGTGCTCTGTCCAAGGAGAGACGAGAGCTGAAGCAGGCGGTGCGCGCAGAAGAGATGGACTCCATCCCTACGGGTCTCAACAAGCATTGGATCGACCCCATGCCTGACTGTAAGGTCCCCTGGAGACGTCAAACCTGTTTCACGCTTCTCGCCGTCTGCGCGGCGGCGGCAGCAGCAGTAGCACAGACCACGTTGCAATGATTGGCGTCTCCGACCGCAATAATTATGAAGTATATCGACTACTGGTCCCGTGTCAACCCCAGCAGTTCTTTACTTCCTTCATAGTATAGAAACCTTGGGTAAACTTTGCGTAAACAAAAACATTGTCTTCCACTATATGCCATGGTGAAGTAGCCCAACGTCAGATTACCTGACATTTTCACAGAATCTCTGTTTTGAATTTCCCCCCTTTTCGATCCCATGTTGCAATGCGGCGACATCAAGGTGAAATAGGGCAATTATTCCAAATAGATATACATAAAGATGTTAAAAAAAATTATTTAGAGGGTCAGTTTTTAAAATCGCGACCGGTATCGCTGACGAGAGCTAATTAAAAGAAGAAACCCTATTCATCTTGGACCAGAGGCTAATTAAAAGCCAAAAAATCTATTAAAGTCTTCATCCATCTTGAGCCAGACCTCCTTCCATGTTGTAGTACTACCCGCTTGGATTATCTTGGCATAGCTGGAGATCATTATCTGGTTTCGGGGGTTAATTTAGAGTGGCTCGCGGAGGCGTAATGCACAGCGTATCAGTGTCTTCCATAGCCCGAGGTGGAATTGGAAGATTATGGGCGGGGGTTACGAGTTCCTTCCAGCCCTAGATACTGGAGCTGACTCATAGTTTAATACAAAAGGCGATCTGTTAGGAAAGTCAATATCATGGCAATTCATCTTAATTAAAAAAACAGAGGGGGGGGGGGGGAATGCATTTTGTAAGGGTGGACGGATCTTGCCAGAACCTTCCATCTGCTCTCTGACTCACCACTGACATGGTGAAGATTGAGGAAACATCTTTTTCTTTGAGGGGGGGGGGGGGGGTGTAGATCAAGATATAGTGTCTTCATTAAACATACAAGATACAGGGTTCACACAAGGTCCTTGAAGTGCTTAAAGTTCTTGATTTTCTTTACAAAAAAAAGTCCATGCCTGGAATTCCTTGAAAACAGCCCATGTTTTAACAAGGTTCTTAAAAAGTCCTTGCAATTCAAATCAACCATTCGCATTGAACGTTTTGTTCATCCATGATCAAATTGTTCTGAATCAAGAATTTTTTTATTTTTTATTTTTATTTAAAGTGTAACTAATTGTCGGAAAATTGGTTTTAAGCCATAAATATTAGATCCGGTTTTTTTCCTATAAAAAAATAAGAACTGCATTTAAAGGTGAATTGTATCCTTTTAAATACCCCTTAAAAAAAATAGTGCTTAGGAAAGTACTTGAAAGTCCTTGAATTTCATTTTGCAATGTCTGTGGGAACCCTGACAGTGTCTTCATTAAACATACAAGATACTTTATTATTGCAACATTATATTAATGCAACAGTGTCTGTGGTACAGCATGGTTGCTCAGCTCCAGTGCAAAATGACCATACAGGCACCATAAACCCTTACTACAACGACAACAACACGCACAAAGAGAGAACACGAGTGTGAGAATATGCACGTGGTGAATCAACATATTATTCCTCTCTTCGCTGCACAGATGAAGGGAGGCAGATTGCTGCCAACATGAGAGGCATCGGAGCGATGCCTGAAAATCTCCCAGAGTGGAAACGATATGCCTTCGGGGGAAACACGGTCTCCTACGGCAAGAAGACCGTGCTCTCTATCCTGGAGCAGAGAGAGAGCCTGCCCATCTACAAGCTCAAGGAGCAGCTCATTCAGGTCGGTGCATCAGATGATGTTTAACCTTCTGTCGTGTGGCAGTGAAAGGGTTAACCGGCTGTCGCGTGGCAGTGAAAGGGTTAACCCTCTGTATTGTCGCAGTGAAAGGGTTAACCGTTTTGGTAGTGCGACGGTGAAAGGGTTAAGTTCAAGTTTGTTTTTATTTGTCACATATAACGTACATGTACTTCACACAGTGAAATGCTTGGTTCTGTATGAGTCCATGAGAATGTGCTTCATACAGTAAAAAAAAGTAAAGGAGGAATAACACTATACAATATACTATACAATATACAAACTAAAGCACAATCTAAGTACAGTGAAAGACAATGAGGTACAAATGCAGACTTAATGAGGTACACAACTTTTAAGGCAAATGCAAATGAGGAATGAATGTAGTGCAAATCTTTTTAATAAATAGATAAATATAATGTAGTGTTAAAGTGTCTAAAGTGAGCGTGTGCATGTGGATGTGTGTGCAATGAGTGTAGATGGATGGGTACATAGAGTAGATTTTAATTACCCTGGCTAGTCTCTTGAGATGGAAGTATCACATTTTCAGGAGATACATACTTTTAATGACTTGTACTGCAACACATGTGACCCACCCCCCTTTTACAGGCTGTCCATGACAACCAGATTCTGATTGTAGTGGGAGAGACCGGCTCCGGGAAGACCACCCAGATCACCCAGTACCTGGCTGAGGCGGGCTACACCGCCCGGGGGAAGATCGGCTGCACTCAGCCCCGTCGTGTGGCCGCCATGTCTGTAGCCAAGAGGGTCTCTGAGGAGTATGGTTGCTGTCTGGGCCAAGAGGTGAGTCACCTTGAGCTGTGCTACATCATCTGTGTGAACAGAAATACCTGTTAGCTGGAGGCCAGACCTGTTAGCTATTACTTGTGATTGTTTCAGTTACTCAATTGCAACAATGTGCTTTTTGGCAGTCTGGTAGGTTAATTTATGCCCAACCTTTCTACATTTTTTGTGGACAGTTTTATCCAAAGTCCCTTAGATAGATAGATAGTTAGATTACCATACTATTCACAAATTCTTGTATGGATTTCTACGGAAATAGGATGGCGGGAATCAAACCAACCCTCACTCTATTCACTGCATAGAGTGCATATAGACTAACCCTCACTCTATTCACTGCATAGAGTGCATATAGACTAACCCTCACTCTATTCACTGCATAGAGTGCATATAGACTAACCCTCACTCTATTCACTGAGCTACACAGGACTACAGTCTTCTAGACTGTCACTGAGCTACACAGGACTACAATGAGGGGTGACTGTAGCTCAGGAATAATAACGATTGTCTGGTAATCAGAAGGTTCCCGGTTCGATTCCGGCTCCTCCTGGAGCGTGTCGAAGTGTCCTTGAGCAAGATACTTAACCCTTAACTGCTCCTGATGAGCAGGTTGGCACCTTGCATGGTGGCCTCCGCCGTCTGTGTGTAAATGTGTGAGTGAATGGGTGAATGTGAGAATGTGAGGCACAAGTTATAAAGCGCCTTCTCCTCAAGAGCTCCTGAAGACAAACATAGTTAGAGGAGTTCTCTCCTCAACCTCTGTGTCTCTCCAGGTGGGCTACACCATCCGCTTTGAGGACTGCACGAGCATCGAGACAGTCATCAAGTACATGACGCATGGCATGCTGCAGAGGGAATGTCTCCTGGATCCGGACATGAGCCAGTACACCATCATCATGCTGGACGAGGCCCACGAGAGAACCATCCACACCGACGTGCTGTTTGGCCTGCTCAAGAAGGTACTTATGGGAAATGCACATACCGTCTTCTCCAAAGTCAGACAAGAAGATAAGATGCCAAGCTAGTCTAGCTCAGCACAAACTCATGGAATTGGATACGGATCAGCTAGCCTAGCTTACAACACCCGGGAGAGGTGTTTTGCTTTCATTCATTTATGCTAAGCTGGGTGCCTTTCTTAAGTAATTACCGGTACTGACATTCTGAACCATATGCATACTGTAGCTACGTATTTAAATTACTAACATTCTGTAGAGAGAGAGAGAGAGAGAGAGAGAGAGAGAGAGAGAGAGAGAGAGAGAGAGAGAGAGAGAGAGAGAGAGAGAGAGAGAGAGAGAGAGAGAGAGAGAGAGAGAGAGAGAGAGAGAGAGAGAGAGAGAGAGAGAGGAGAGAGAGAGAGAGAGAGAGAGAGAGAGAGAGAGAGAGAGAGAGAGAGAGAGAGAGAGGAGAGAGGAGAGAGAGAGAGAGAGAGAGAGAGAGAGAGAGAGAGAGAGAGAGAGAGAGAGAGAGAGAGAGAGAGAGAGCTCAGCCTCTCGCTCACCTAGGGCATGTTGTGAAGTTACACATCTATGACACTGTGTGTCCTTGTTACATTAGGAATTTGCGGTATTGCTGCATTCCAATACAGGGAAGGCACTTGATTATTTTCTCAGACACCGGCCACAGTGACTGATTAATTAATAAATTCACCAACACTTTCATTATTCTACCAGCCAACTGAATTTTACAACAGAATAAATTCTGGTTGTTTACCTGTCAAATTATCTAGAGTAGACTAATTAATCTGCCGTTAATCCCCACTAACCCTGTTCAAATACCATTTTGAATCTGAAATAAAAATGCACTTGCTTGCCGCGTGTCCCTCTCAGACAATACTGAAACGCAAGGAGTTGAAGCTGATCGTGTCTTCTGCCACGCTGGATGCCGTCAAGTTCTCTCAGTATTCTTTGAGGCCCCCATCTTCACAATCCCAGGGAGAACCTTCCAGTGGAGGTTCTCTACTGCAAGGAACCCGAGACGGATTACCTGGACGCCAGTCTCATCACCGTCATGCAGATCCACCTGACTGAGCCTCCAGGTACAGTATGCAGGGTTCGCACAAGGTCCTTGAAGTGCTTAAAGTGCTTGATTTTTTACCAAAAAAAGTCAAGGCCTGGAATTCCTTGAAAACAGCCCATTATTTAACAAGGTGCTTAAAAAGTCTTGAAATTCAAATCAACCATTCTCATTGAAAGTTTTGTTCATCCATGATATTATAGTTCTGAATCAAGAAAATGATTATTTAAAGTGTAACTAATTATCGGAAATTAGTTTTTTTTTTAAACTATGTTTATTGGTATTTTTTTTCTTTCAGTTTTACAGCATCAGTTCAACAGTTCAACAACCATACAAAAGGAAATGCTGCCAACTGCCCCCCCTCCCCGAGTTACAGAAAAATAGATACAAAATACCACCCCCCCCCCCCCCCCCCCACCCCCCCCCGAAATAAAAGTAAAAAATCAATATAAAAAAAAAAAAACTCTAGGCCAGACCCCCCCTCCCCTCCCCCAGACTAGGACCTCAACAAATTAAAGCCCAACCTCCAGGTTAAACCCTACTGATCAATTATGGGTAGTTTACATCATTGGTATATCATTTCATTATTTATTTTTTTCCATTTGACACCGGAAATGCCACTCTGAAAGAGTTAAAAAGGTCCACGCACGAATAACATGCACGCGCGAATCAAAAAAGCTTATCAAACGCCGACGTCACAACAGGTGCATATTAATGAGCCGAATCTAAAAGCTTATCAGACGCTAGCACGGCCGTGACGTCACTTCAGGAAACGTATGCCTTATGTCCGTCCGGGTCATAGTACTAGATCAATGGTGGCCCACTCGGTGCATCACAGTTAGCCTATAGCTCCGCCGTCCCTGCTACAGTCGGGACCACTACACTGACGTTAGCCTATAGCCCGCCGTCCCTGCGGGTGGTTCTCTCCTCTTTGTGTGCCCCCGTCCCCGCGGGTGTCCCGCGGAGGAGCTTGTGGACGCGACAACAGCGGCGGCCGCAGGGCGCCCGAGCCCGCAGCGCTAGTTAGCTCATAGCTATCGTGTACCACTAGCCTTTACGGGCTCGAGCACCCTACGGCTGCCGCCGCCGTCGCGTCCATGGGCCCCCCGGCAGGGCACCCGTGGGGACGGGGTGTACAGAGAGGAGAGAACCATTTTGGGTCGGCCGTTCATGCCGGCCAGCGAGCCGGATGTCGGGATATGTTGTTAGCACAATAGCTACCAAGCTAAGCTATGTTAGCTACTAACGTTATAAACACTGTGTACAACGACACAATGATTTACATTATTACAAATATGGTAACGTGGTTGTGGCTTTTACAAATAGTGGTTAGCTTTAGAGATGGATGGATGGCTATAATCACGGAGCAATAGTGTTAGGTGAAACAGATACATTTTCATTCGGCTAGTAGTAGCAAGCATATATCTATGGTAGCAAGGCTCTCTGCCTGCAGTGCCTGCCACTAGCTGTGTGTGACTCTCAGCGCCCCCTGGTGAGCCCCCTGGTGCCCTGCACCTGTTGTGACGATAATTTCGATTACACACGCACGTTATGAACCATTGATTAAAATATCCACGTGCGTGGTGATTGTGTTGGGCAGACAAAATGTTTGATAAAAACGCTAAAACTGGGTCAATTTCAATACTTTTTTTTCCCTTCTTCATGAAAGTCACCGTTGGCCTAGTCCACATTGTTTATTGAACAAAAATACAACGTGAAGGTTGGCCTTTAAGTTTTTTTTTTTTTTTTTTTACACATTTTGAGAATTTAGTAAACCCAGTTACACCCGTCTAACAGGTGCCCATACTTCTACACCAAACAAATAAATATCTAACGTTACATCTTTTCTCTTCAAAGAGCAACTACCGGTAATAACATTTACAGTATCATTCATTGCAATATATACCCATCAGAAAGACAAAAGGGAGCTTCAATAATAGCCTACATCGTCAACCTACTATGTAATCTGTTTTAAGTATTGCCTAAACCCAGCCCAGCGGAAATTAGTTTTAAGCCATAAATATTGGATCCGATTTTCTTTCTATAAAAAAACTGCATTTAAAAGTGAAGTGTATCCTTTTAATTTCATTTTGCAATGTCTGTGGGAACCCTGAGTATGGCCTTTTTCCCCCTTTCTAGTTTGTTAAACGATACATTAATTTAAAAGGCAACCATCCAATTCAATGTGTGTATATATATATATGAATTCAGATAAAATTGATAATATATATTGTAAATCAAACAGACAGTTCTGTTTTTAATCCTCATTATTTTGGTTGTACTGCATGGTGACTTGATCGAAATGTTGTAAAATGAATGTCTCTACTGGATCACAATATATCATATAATATTGATCATATGTTACTGAATCAAATCCCAATTGTTTTGTATTATATGTGATTTTGTGATATTGCCAAATGTTGAATTGTTGCCTTAAAGGTGCTATAGATACCATTGAGCCACTAGATGTCCCACTAGAGCACCAGCTCAACTAGCAGCATGTTTATCCAATCCGGTGCATTCCATGTGTGGAAATTGTATGTAGGGAGGGGGGCTACATGTACAATAAATAAATATTTTTTATTATAATATATAATATATGTTTTTAAATGATTATTCTACATAGACATTTTATCTATAGCAAATTTTAAGAATCAAAACTGTATTGTGTCACAAATAAAGTTTATATGGTAAACCCTGAGTATTACACCTCACAGTCTTTTGTTAGACTGAGCTGGGTTTCCCATATATATCCTGTTGCTAAGATTCTTTCTTTTCCCTTAACCTACAATGAAGCAATGGTTATTTTGACACCAATACCTTTGGGGAAACATCCCTGTTCTTATAATTAAACTTGATGCTATACTGTATGTACCCCACAGTTGGAATAGCCTTCAGAAGACTCAAGGCCTAAAACAACCTTTTTCTTTTCTCTGCAGGTGACGTCCTGGTGTTTCTGACTGGTCAGGAGGAGATCGACACGGCCTGCGAGATCCTGTATGAGCGGATGAAGTCTCTGGGGCCCGATGTGCCTGAACTGATCATCCTGCCCGTCTACTCTGCCCTGCCCAGTGAGATGCAGACGAGGATCTTTGACCCTGCCCCCCCAGGCAGCAGAAAGGTAACAGCAAGTGCTGGATAAAACCTCACGTCACCATTGTTACCAAACATTGGGACTAATTCTCTTGTCTCTTACATTTTGTCAAGGTTATCATCGCCACCAATATCGCTGAAACCTCACTGACTATTGATGGGATCTATTATGTGGTGGACCCTGGCTTTGTCAAGCAGATAGTATACAACTCCAAGACCGGCATCGACCAGCTGGTGGTGACCCCTATATCACAGGTGGGCTAACTAACGGAATCCTTATCAATATGAAACATATCCTGGTCCTTTTTGTGACATGCTGGAGGATGTTTTACAGACTTATTGATATAAGTTAAATTGATAAAACTTTATTTAAATGTTATTGGTGTAAAGAATACAAATAATAAAAATGGAATATTAACACCTATCTCCTAACACAGGGGTTCTCAAACTTTTTATACCACGACCCCATTTTATTTAGGATTTCTTTTGGTGACCCCACACTTAACACATCTGGTGCCATTAACGTAGAACTACGTTTCTGTCGCCCGATCGTTGAGTGCCGGAAACGTAGATCTACGTTTTTCTCACAGTATTTCTTTTATTCGCTATTGCCATTCATAATTGCTGTACTGAATGTGTCTGAGCTGGCAGACGGTCTTATACCGCCCTTAGCGCCTTCGGCCAGTAATGCACCCCGTTAGAAACGGGTTGGTTTCTTTTCTCTACCGAGCTGCGGCGTGGGGGCGGGTCCTAAACACTCCGGCAAAACACACGCTTGTAGGGATGGTTTTGACTACTACTGACCCCGCCCGCCCGTTGAAATGCAATGCCCAACAACGTCGGAGACAGGATCGTTGTGGATAACTGGAATGGCGATCAGATATTTGGATATTTTTTTGCATTACATCAGAGACCAGGTAAGGACATTATATATGAAAGCTTGCGTTGATCTGATATTTATTTCTACGCCGATCGACGCTGTCTCTGTGTCTGTATGTGTGGC
Source organism: Notolepis coatsorum (assembly GCF_963971535.1). Taxonomy (NCBI): domain Eukaryota; kingdom Metazoa; phylum Chordata; class Actinopteri; order Aulopiformes; family Paralepididae; genus Notolepis; species Notolepis coatsorum. The sequence continues at coordinate 53,234,783 of NC_140174.1, read as the reverse complement.
TGTTTGTCGTTGGGTTGCAGGAGGGGTGGGGGGGGGGGGGGCGCCGGTCTAAACAACATTGCATGCGTGCACGAGGAAGGATAATAATTATGATCTAGCATTGATTTCAGGAAGATCCGATAATCAGGCGAAAAATTACAACGTGTTTATTGAATTACACAAAAACGCAGTTTTCACGTCTTTTCCCTGGAATGACTCAGAAGCACCCAAACTATATTCATATTCAAAACGGTATAAAAACGGAAATGTACGGATGAAAAAATTAGTTTTTTGCACGTTGACCAGAAGCAAGTCACTGAGACTCGACGGCGTTATTAGACCCATAGCTGCTATACTATGAAATATAGGTTTAGCTCTACAAACTACAACTACGTTTACATGGGTTTAATGGACGGCAAGGAAGGGGTCACTTCCCGGAAGGGGCGTGGCACTCAATGTGTTAATGTATCGTGTAATTTCAACGTGGAATTAAGGAATATCAAAATAAAAGCACACTTTGTTGAACTTGATCATGCATATTTATTAGAAAATTAAATACAGCACTATGTTATCAATACACATTTATAAAATAAGGCATATTTAGTCCAAATATGTTGCCGGAACATAAAAATAAATATATGATTTTTTATTTAATTTTAATTTGTTTACATGCCAACCCCACTGTCACCTACCCACGACCCCACTTTGGGTCACGACCCGTAGTTTGAGAACCGCTCTCCTAACGGAACTTGTTTTTTTCCTTGCTCAGGCCCAAGCCAAACAAAGGTCAGGCAGAGCTGGTAGAACAGGTCCTGGGAAGTGTTACAGGCTCTACACTGAGAGGGCCTACAGAGATGAGATGCTGACCACCAACGTTCCTGAGATCCAGAGGACTAACTTGGCCAGCACTGTGCTGTCTCTCAAGGTATACGCTGTAGATTCGGCTGTAACGGCAACCCCACACCTGGATTGTAACAGTCTTTGCTATGGCCTGTTAGTTGTGGTCTTGAATCACACGGTACCTAAAGAACCAATTATTTCCTTCTAAATTTTCTAAATGTATTTCTCATTTCTGAATGTTCTGAAGCATTTCTTCGGCTTGCCACCCGACACCCATGTAACATTTTAGACCTTGGGCACCTGTTTTCTAAGTACAGCCTCTCTCCTAACCTCCACAGGCCATGGGGATTAATGACCTTCTAGCATTTGACTTCATGGATTCACCCCCCATGGAGACCCTGATTATAGCCATGGAGCAGTTGTACACTCTGGGAGCTCTGGACGATGAAGGGCTGCTCACACGCCTGGGGCGAAGGGTAAGAAATGGATAAACCTGCACAAAACGACTCATCACTGAAACCTGTCTGTCGATATCACCATATATGCTGATGACACTGCTGTGTTTGCTGGTAAAACCATGCTAATAGACTTGCTGCTCAAGCAGAAATCAAATGTTGGTCATCTCAAAACTCAAATGTTTATGCATTTGAGGTTTTGATATAGGTCTGATTTGGGTTTGTGTATGCAGAAAACACATTTGTAAATAATGCAATAATAAACATGATTGACACTCTGTACCATAAACATACAATGTGCATTGACTTAATTAAAGGTCCCATGCATTATAAATGGCCTTTTCCAGTGTTTAGCATTGTATCCTAGCAATTGGGGATTATATCAATGTGGTCTGTGTCGTTAATTATCATATTGACTCACCAGTCTAGTCTCGAGTTCACGAGATTTTCCCTCACTAACTAAGCTGTTCTGATTTGATGGTATTGCTGACGTGAATAAGGTACTGATTTGCAGTAACGGCCCCTCTATGGTTGTAGCGAATAGTGTAACCCGACACTTCCTCAAACGGGTTTTGACAGAGGCAGAGAATGAGCGAGAGAGAGGGACCGGCGGGACCGTGCAGAAGTGTGTGTAAATGTGTGTGCGCCATCTCTCTCCCTCGTCGGAGCATTTACACACAAACTTGACTGTGTGTGTGTTGGGGACGCATCTCTCTCTCTCTCTCTCTCTCTCTCTCTCTCTCTCTCTCTCTCTCTCTCGCTTGCTCGTTCTCTCTCTCGATCTCTCTCGTATGTATCACGCTGTGTGGGTGACTGTCACTGAAAGCGCTTATGGGCGGAGCCCATCCAATAACAGCCTGAAATCCTGAGGCTGAAAAATTATGCTTTTGAGTGCTTCATTAGAAATATAAAACAATTGGGGCGCCCCAGTGGCGAACCACATAGCGCGCTCAGCCGCGACACGGCCGACCTGGGTTCGACTCCCGAACCCGTCGTTATTTGCCGAATGTCTTCCCCCACTCTGTCTCCCATTCCTCCTCTGTCTCTCTCTACTGGACTGCCCAGTAGCAATAAAGCGATAAAACGCCAACAAATAAATCTTAAAAAAAAAAAAAAAATGGGGGCGGTCAGGTGGCGTAGCGGATATTGCGTTCTTCACCAACACCGGAAACGCTGGATTCGCCTGTTCGAATCCAGCTCACAGCTCCGGCGTTGTCACCAGCTTGGCTGGCCGTTCACACTAATACAATTGGCTGTATTAGAGGGTGGGAAAGCTGGCGGGGTGGATCCGGGTTGTTGTAAACAGCGACTCCTACAGTTCGGTCGGGGCGCCTGCTCAGCGCGGATAGGATCTAAGGGGGGTAGTGTGATCCTTCCACACGTTACACCCTCTCAGTGAGAGTCCGCGCTGCCAGGTGAAAAGAAGCGGTTGATTGGCTAGACGTGTGTAGGAGGAAGCACGTGATAGCCTCCACTCTCCCAGACCGACTGTGGGGGGTAAGTGCGCAGCGACCAGGAAGGGGATTGGGAATTGGCATAACGACTAACATTGGGATGGGAGAAAATCGGAGGAAAAAGGAGGGGGGAGAAAGATAAAAAAATATATATATATATATATATATATAAAACAACGAATAAAAAAAAAAAAAAACGTACAGATGTCTTCCATAGACTCATAGGAATTGTGTAAAGTTGCCCAAATAGTGCAAGGAATAGCAATGCATGTCCCCTTTAAGTACCGGTATGTTTTGAAATTGTGCCTTGGTTTCTAAGCATGTCTTTGTTTCTATGTGTCAGATGGCTGAGTTCCCTCTGGAGCCCATGTTGTGTAAGATGTTGATCATGTCCGTCCACCTGAGCTGTAGTGAAGAGATGCTCACCATCGTCTCCATGCTGTCTGTGCAGAACATCTTCTATAGACCCAAGGTACAGTATGTAGCAATACATCACATCATTCGTCATGGTCACATTATTTAATTGCTGTCAGCTATAAGCTTTTTCCCCCCTCTCTAAAGAGAATAATTTTCATATTGCAACAATTAATTTTACTTTCTACTGGCAGCAGTTATGCTAACTATTGTCTGTTGATCAACTTAAATGTATTAAGCAGATATTTTAAGATTTTATTTTTATTGCCTTTTAAGAATTTCATAAACGTATGAAAAAGATTTAGCATGTCCGATTAAACAAATTATAATAATAATAAAACAGAAACGGTGTGAAGCAGTGCATTTCAGCTGCAAGGAGCTTCAACCAAATTCCCTCCCTTCCCCCTGCAGGACAAACAGGCGCAGGCCGACCAGAAGAAAGCCAAGTTCTTCCAGCTGGAGGGAGACCACCTGACCCTGCTGGCCGTCTATAACTCCTGGAAGAACAACAAGTTTGCCAACCCCTGGTGTTTTGAGAACTTCATCCAGGCTCGCTCCCTCAAGAGAGCTCAGGACATCCGAAAACAGATGATGAGCATCATGGACAGGTGTGTGTGTGTGTGTGTGTGTGTGTGTCAGTATATATATATATATATTACTATATATAATCTTGTTATGCATCTGGCACATTTTGCATAAAACGCCTGTCGATTGTATAACCAAAGTAAATTGGTGACCACTTATAGCACATGCATGAGTCTGGTCTCTTTTGAAAGGAAACATTCTGAATGATCTTTCACTCAGAGTGCTAGTGTAATAGTTACAGAGGTAGATTGGTATGAGCTGAACATGAGCTATTTTCCAGATACTAGGAACTATACATGACAACAATGAAAGATTAAAGATATGCGTTATTGTTCAGTAATTAATGGAGCAGCTAATCCCCTCCACTTGATTTCCTTGTATCTCTTGTCTGTGTATCTATGGTCTGTAGTGCTTTACAAACAACACTGCAAGAAAAAGGCTGCAGGAAAAACAACTGTGAAGGATGCCTCACGGTGTGCACCAGTTCATGACCGCCAATAGGGGGGTCTGTGTAATTGTTATCAAACAAATTACTAGCTTCAAATGAAGTGCCTCTTAAAATCCAGACAAATATCTTTGCTCAGATACCATATTTGTTGTTAACCCATTCTCTGCCACCACTTTGATCATCCTAAATCATCCTCTGCCAGCGCTATTTGTCTATGGAGATGTTCACCTTCTTTGCAGGGCTATAACTTTTTAAATTGTATTGCTAAATTGACATTACTATGGCCCATTCAACATCAATTATCTATCGTTCAGGATGTAGGTACGTTTTACTTTTTCATTCACACATTCATACTAAAATACCGTCTAGAATATAAATATGTTTTTATTGTTTTCTGCAGTATTTCATAGAACGTGAGATATAGGCATAAATGCATATACCGGTATTAGATTATCAAATGCAGTTTGATACCGATCAACGTTATATTAAAAATGTCAACTATACATGGTCCTAAACGTCATGACTGATCATCTGCGGGTGAACGGAGGGGGGGGGGGGTCATTTATAATTCAATGACAGACGTTAAATGATTTATGACCTATATTCAATAAAAAACCGACTCTCTATTAATGACCGGGTGCGCTGTTGAGCTAAGCTATTATAAGCCGACCTCCTAATACAAACCGGGTTACTAATATACGCGTGAGCGAACCTCCTTACTTCCGTATGGAACACGGGTCGCGCGCAGCACGTAACACAACAACAACAGAGCAAGCATGGCTACCGGTACTAAACAGAGACGAAAGTTTGACGCTAAGTTTAAAGAGGACGTTTTGAGGTATGCGGCGGAGCATTCGGGAGAGAAAGCCGCAAAGCACTTTAACATTGATTCCAGACTGGAGGAGGGACAAAAAAGTGAGCGAGGAGATGGAGACACTACTTTCCGAGTGGAAACGTTATGAGAGCTAACGTTGCTACCTACTGTACCTGGAGCTGCTAACTGGCTAACGTTATGAGAGCTAACGTTGCTACCTACTGTACCCGGAGCTGCAATAAATGAACCCAGTACATTTTACTGGGTTCAAACTGACACAAAATGTTGATTTATTCATTATGATCTATTTTAAAATTAGAAATATAGGCCTCTCTCTTATACATGCCTCCTCCTAATAAAAGCGTGGTACCCGCTACAGTTGAAACAAATACAAGCCCGGGTCACTATTAGAGGAATTACGGTAGTATGGGTGATATATTGATCAGAGCAGTTTGTATCGAAAATGATAAAGAAAAACGCTGAAACTCACCCCAGTCTCCTCGTAGCATTGGGCGATGAGAGTAGAGCAAACGGATCCCAATTATGGGATGTTGATCGATGCAATCCATTTCCGGTTTGTATATTACTAATACACGTCCAAATCATGTTAATTATTGAGTTATGGCAAAGATCCATATCGACGGTGTCTGTATTGAGCCCCGGGATGATAAACGAGTGGCCGGACGAAAATAGGGGACGGACCGAGCTCCAATGGCCACTTCCGGTTTGGCAACTCGCCGATCGGCCACCAGGTGGCGGTATTGAAGCGTTGCAGAGTTGTGATGGCTCAGACAGCATCAGCCAAGACTCTGTGGGTGAAATATGAATACCATGACGAAAATATGAAATATTGATCTCAAACACGCCTTACGGGGTGATTGGCAGACAACGCATGGCGGAGAAACCCGCCTTAACACGTGATTGGCGGAGAATGGGTTAATACTGTTTTGTTGTTTTAACAGACACTTACACACTACATTTTAAATTAATTACCCCCAGGCCTTTCCTATTTTTAAAAGGTGGATTAAAAAGGCAAACTGGGGTAGACTCCAGTTCAGGTGAGAAAATATCAGAGTGAATAGAAGGATAACAGCGGCATACCCCATTTTATTTAGGATTCTTTTTGGGGACCCCACACTTAATGTATCGCGTAATTTCAACGTGGAATAAAGGAATATCAAAATAAAAGCACACGTTGTTGAACTTGATCATGCATATTTATTAGAATATTTTATTACAGCACTATGTTATCAATACACATTTATAAAATGAGGCATATTTAGCCAGAATATGTTGCCAGAACATAAAAGGAAAAAAAAAGATTATTATTATTTTCTTTTGCCAATGCGCACCCCAAATTTGGGTCGCGACCCGTAGTTTGAGAAACACTGGTCTAACCAATAACATTTACTAGGCTGTCTGTAAATTAGAATGTGCTCCTAATTGACATAGTCAATCCTGGTTAACTAAATTTCAAATAAAGCCTCCCTGTTTCTATGACTAATAGTAATGACCTGATTGTAACTGAGCACAACAGGATCTGAGAGATGTTGGTTGGAGAACTCTATTTTTAATTTGCTTGGCACAGCTGCACAGCCAAGCTGCCCCCCCTCAGAGCGGAGAGATAAGGCAAAACAAAAAAGAATAATAATTTGAGTGCCAAGGCTAAGAGAATAATCAAAGACTCTAGCCACTGTATGAAGCACAATCTCAGGAGGGTCATACATAACCAAGCATTTCATCTCTGAATACAATGGTGTCTGTTTACTAAATTATATTTTGGTGTCTGATTTCGCATAGGTTTATGATAGGTCAAACCTGCCTAGGTCTTACATTTCTACAACTGAATTCATTAACCCACACACCAAAGAAAACAAACTAGTTTATTTTTTTTTAAGATTTTTTTTTTGGCGTTTTATCGCTTTATTGCTACTGGGCAGTCCAGTAGAGAGAGACAGAGGAGGAATGGGAGACAGAGTGGGGGGAAGACATTCGGCAAATAACGACGGGTTCGGGAGTCGAACCCGGGTCGGCCGTGTCGCGGCTGAGCGCGCTATGTGGTTCGCCACTGGGGCGCCCCACAAACTAGTTTATTAACATTTAGAAATTTGTTTTATACTGTTATGTTTGCCATACACTGGTTATAGAAAGTTTCTCCAAATAGATCTCAAATTCCCTATTTGATAAGATACTTTTATCACTATGAATACAAGCCATTAAAATTTTCACATTGATCACTATGAATACAAGTGCTGCATCTCAAACAAAAATGTTTGCTTGAAGAGGACTTTTAATGATACATTTGTTTTATCTAAACGTTGACACATATTTCAGGTGCATTTTTGTAACGTGAAAGTTCAGTACATATTACCAAATACTTTGAGATGATTTTGTAGTGTGTGTTTTACTTGCTTTATTTGTCGATCTCAGGTGGTGACCCTTCTCTCCGCCATCCAATACCCGGGGTTCCTCTTAGTTGTTGCCTCTGTCGCTCCACATGGTTTTTCTTGATTTAGCACAGTTTCTGTACCAGTGTCCTGTCTGGCCAACAATTGAAGATAAGATAAGCTGGAACTGTCGTCATTGTATCTTGACAACTGAACAGGTCACATGGTTAGGCCAAGGCGCTAATCATAATGAGCACTGAACAGGTCATATAGACACTGATGGACCATGTTCTGAATTCACTTTGTCCAGCGTGGTTTGCTGTCCCATCTGGAAACTGTCCCATAGCTTGGTGGTGGTGTTTTGTAGCTGTGGTAGGGGAGCAGGGCCTCGCCCTCTGTCTCCTGCACCTGCCTCCTGGTTCTGGAGCAGTGGGGTCAGCTGCACCTGGTTCTGGAGCAGTGGGGTCAGCTGCTCCTGGTTCTGGAGCAGTGGGGTCAGCTGCACCTGCCTCCTGGTTCTGGAGCAGTGGGGTCAGCTGCACCTGCCTCCTGGTTCTGGAGCAGTGGGGTCAGCTGCACCTGCCTCCTGGTTCTGTAGCAGTGGGGTCAGCTGCACGTGCCTCCTGGTTCTGTAGCAGTGGGGTCAGCTGCACCTGCCTCCTGGTTCTGGAGCAGTGGGGTCAGCTGCACCTGCCTCCTGGTTCTGGAGCAGTGGGGTCAGCTGCTCCTGGCTCTGGGCCAGTGGGGTCAGCTTCTCCTGGTTCTGGACCAGTGGGGTCAGCTGCACCTGGTTCTGGACCAGTGGGGTCAGCTGCACCTGCCTCCTGGTTCTGGACCAGTGGGGTCAGCTGCACCTGCCTCCTGGTTCTGGAGCAGTGGGGTCAGCTGCACCTGCCTCCTGGTTCTGTAGCAGTGGGGTCAGCTGCACCTGCCTCCTGGTTCTGGAGCAGTGGGGTCAGCTGCTCTGGGCCAGTGGGGTCAGCTTCTCCTGGTTCTGGACCAGTGGGGTCAGCTGCACCTGGTTCTGGACCAGTGGGGTCAGCTGCACCTGCCTCCTGGTTCTGGAGCAGTGGGGTCAGCTGCACCTGCCTCCTGGTTCTGGAGCAGTGGGGCGGGAGGCATGGATAGGCATTGAGATGGTGGAGTCCACCTTGAGAAGCGACAAAGAGGGATAGATAGGTACAGGTGGGGGAGAGAGAGGGTGAGGTATTGTGAGTGTGTCATCTGTACTTTTCTCACTGCCAGCCATTTTATTTCTCTCTTCTCTCCTAGCATTCAGTCTCTCTTCAAGTTGGTTTAACATTTGCAATAGAAAATTACACTTCCCTGTGGAAAACCACATTTATTTACGCCAGTATCCATGTTTTATACTGTCAGAATCATAATTCTTAATTCATAAGGGCTCCTGAGTTACTTTACAGTTTACAGGATATGGTTCTGAATTACTTTACAGAACAACAGAGCAACTCCTTCTCACTTTGAGTTTCTTTGCAAAGGTCCGTTCTAAATTTACTTTATAGAACAGTTCGAACAATAGGACAGCTCGGCTCTCTCTCACTTTGAGTTTCTTTACAAAGTTCAGTCCTAAATGTTTTAAAGGACAGTTCTGAATTAACTGTATCTGAAACGGGTCAAGTCATATGGATAACTGAACAGGTCACATGGTTAGGTCAAGGCCCTAATCATATGAGCAACTGAACAGGTCATATTGACACTGATGGACCATGTTCAAACATTCTTTACAGAACAGAGCAGTGCCTTAAAATACTTTGAGTTTCATTACAAAGTCCAGTCCTAAATTACTTTATAGGACAGTTGTCCGAACTATTAGAGTACCCCTTACTTGAGTTTCATTACAAAGTCCAGTCCTAAATTACTTTTATAGGACAGTTGTACGAACTATTCAGCTCTGCCAAGCACACTGTAGTATATGAACAAAAAGATAGCTCTGACAGGTTCTATGTCCTATTTTAGACAAACCTAATTCAAGTTTAGACAGAATCAGAATTTCAACAGTTCACCGGATAATCAGGCTCGATCTGTCGACCTTGCACACGTCCACAGGGGAAAATACCGGAGGTGGCGTCCAGACGTTCTCTCAGCAGTTCTCTCGTCTCCTTAAAGCACATGTTTCTCTGAGGATTTTGAGACCGGGAAAGATGATGCTCCCCTGGAAAGCTCTACGGCATTCACCGACTTTCAGCCCGCTGGTGGTCAAGCCTCGGTATCCCATACCTCGTCACGAAATTGTTGTGGAATATTTTAGCCAAACAGGGAAACTGTAGAAATTCAGATCGAGTCAAACTACTTAAAAATAATAGTTTATTTCTGAAGACTCCTCATTTTACAATCTGTAAGTATACACAAGCATCCAGAAAGTGAGTAAGAGGTCTGGTCAGACTTACATTAAATACACAAGCTTGGGATGACAAATGAAAAAATAAAGATGGCAAAATGGAAAACAAAGATGGGTTTAGGGGTTTTGTCGTATCTGACACAAGATTGATATGAAACAAAAGACAACAAAGAAAAGGACAAGGTGACATATTCTGAAACTATTACATATCTAAGACAAACTGTCCTGGGCCTTGGTCGTTGTTTTTAAGAACACTTGGACTGTCGCCCTACTGTCTGAGAAACTATACTAGTCAACTATATTAACTAGTCAAGGCTGTACAGAGAATATGTATTTAACAAAGCTATAACATGCTGTCTGTACATTAGAGTGCTAATAGGCCCAGTAAGCTGTACAAATTATGTAATAGGATGAAACATATCATATTTTCCATAACAGTCCATAGCCTGAAGTTTCATTAATGTCAAACCTCTCCCTCTGACCATTGTGCCTGCGGCGGCTCTTATCAGTTGTTGTGTTCTGATGGAATGCAAACATTCTGCTCGCTGCTAACACTGACTGCCTCCTGCCTCTAAACCGCTTCCTCCACCGTACAGGAAAAACACCGTTATCATTCAATAGGCAGCGTAGCGATTTCAAAATGAGATTCGATGTATTGTCATTATACAGCACAATACATACATATACATACACACCATCCAACCAGAGTGGATAAATTAATTAAACAAAACAAAAAAAAAACTTGAACCAAGAGTGATTTGAACTTGTGACCATAGGCTCCACAGCCAGCAGACGAACGAGGCATTAATTAGTATTGGCATTCATAAATCAGATGTCATGCTAATATCTCATGTTCTACAGTAGGGCGTACTACTGTGATACCCATTTCAAAGTGTGTGTGTGAGAGGCTCGCTCTCCGCTCTCCACGCATTATTTCTACGCTCATACCGGGGGGGGGGGGGGGGGGCAAAACTAGCGTACGTCAGTGGCCAATCAGAGCGCAAAACGCGAACACGGAAGCAAACATGGGTTAGGATAAGAATAGACGCCCCCGGGCCGGATCCGAACCCCGGACGCTGCGATTACACTGCGAGCGCAGCTACGTGGGGTGCCACCGTGGTGCCCCTGGTATGACGTATCTTAAGATACACGTACCATCATGGAGGCATGCAAAGGTATGCATTTTTTACAATACCGTAATCAACAATATATCAATTTGATAAAAGAAATATGTATACATATGTGTATTTTGTTATTTAATCTAGAAATTGTACATTGCAGCAGTCTTCACCCAACTTTCCTCTCTGCCCGTCCTATCTACGATAAAAGCTGTAAAAAAAAAAAGAAAAAAGAAGATGCGTCATACCTCCTAGCCCTACATTCAGTCATACTGATCTGTTGGCCCATAATCGCAACATGGAATTGACCTGTCTCAAACCCCACCCTCTTTTCTTGATCCTCCTATCCTCCTATTGAGAAGGAGCAACAGTTGTGATTGGAGGATCAAGAAAAGAGGGCAGGGTTTAATTCCACATCACACCTGTCCTGGAGGTGATGTAAGATGATGTAAATGTAGCCTAAAGAATGATTGAATTCCTAAAAAGATTAAATTGTAATGTCATTGCAATCATATGCAAAAACATATTGTATTTTTAATTGTATAAAAGTAAAGGATGCAAATCATATACAAATAACATTGAACCTTTCTCTCAGACACAAGTTGGACGTGGTGTCGTGTGGGAAATCTACGGTGAGGGTACAGAAAGCCGTCTGTAGCGGCTACTTCAGGAATGCCGCCAGGAAACATCCCCAGGAAGGCTACCGCACCCTGATCGACCAGCAGGTGGTGTACCTCCACCCCTCCAGCACCCTCTTCAACCGCCAGCCAGAATGGTGAGTCCATCCGTGCCCCATCTGGGGATGATGGGTTACCCGATGGGGTTCACTGGGTACCCTGGGTCCAGGGTGGGGATGCGACAATTCTCTTCTTCCAAGATTCTCAGGACTACACACTCATATCGGCTGATGCCAAATACCGATCCTATCCATTGCTTTTACTGAACAATATAGATGTAGTCCATTGCTTTGATCGTTTTTGAAAATGTATGGAGATCTGTTCCGTCTTCCTCCAGAGATCCCTATGTGTGTGAAAATGTCATGTAATTTATACTTGTTAATGAACATATTTCTCGTACCCGTCCCCAGGCTTGTGTACCACGAGCTGGTCCTGACCACTAAGGAGTACATGCGAGAGGTGACCACCATCGACCCCCGCTGGCTGGTGGAGCTCGCACCGGCCTTCTACAGAGTGGCAGACCCCACGCGCCTCAGTCGGCAGAAGAAACAACAGAAACTGGAACCTCTCTACAACCGCTACGAGGAGCCCAACGCATGGAGGATCTCTCGCGCTTTCAGAAGGCGTTGAAGAGAGCTCTTGAAGTTACACAATCATACCTTTATATGGACATACTGTACAGTAGTTTGGGCCCGCTGGCTGAAAAACAAAGACACTTTCCCCTTTGTGCTCCAAATGTTGTTTGGTTTCATTATTGTATTTATTTTATTTTTGTCAAAGAGCAGCCCTTCCGAAACTCGCTATTAATCTCACAAATTAAATCTGCACTCATTGTCCTTGTCTGTGAGATAAAATCTCATGAAATTATATATTAGATTTGTCATTTTAATACGGATGGGAAAAGAGCTTCAGTTGCTCGGAAGAGTGGTCAGACTCAGTTGTAGAGTGTGTGGTGGATGACTAATTCATTCCAGCTTGACCAAGTTGAAGTAATTGAGCAAACGCTCAATTAACAAACAAACCAACCAACCTACAGTTCAGGGCTCACTGATTGTGAGGCTTCATTGCATTGTAACGTTTTCTGTGAAGTTGTATCCATAACAGGGGAAATGTCCTCCAGAGATTTATGAAAAGTCCAATTCTTCAATATTTTACAATATTAACAGTTTTTTTAATTTTTTTTTGTGATTGTGTTTTTTATTGGAATCTTGTATAAATACTATATGTGGTATTTGGCCACGTGACAGAATGATCTGTTTCTTTTTCTTTTTTTTAGATTAGTCCCTATGGTAACGGTCAGACACAGGTGTCCTGTCTCTTCAACACAGGCAAATACACTATTTACATTCAAGAAAAGTTAATAGGGCGGGGCGGTTACGTGGTGCAGTGGGCAAGGCGCTCACCACGAATACTGGAGACTGGGCTCGAACAGGGATGTTCGAGCCCAGTGCTCCACATTGCTTTCAGTTTAGCTGGTCGTCCGCACTAATACACATTTGCAGTATTAGGGGGTGGGAAACTGATGGGTGGGGATCGGGCGTTGTGGACAGCGACTCCTACAGGTCGGTTGGTGCACCTGCGCAGTAGAATCAGGAAGCGATGGGGGAGGCTCCCCTCCAAAGCCCAGACCCCTGACGCTGAAAGATGGAGCCGCGCAGGTAGAAAGATGCGACTGCTGTTACCTCGAGTATCGGAGGGGACTTGTGCTATGTATGACTTAGTCCACATTGCAGCCGGCTTGTGGGAGGCATGAAACAGCGTTCAAAGACAGGGGAGGGTTGAATTGGACGATACGAAAATTGGGATGGGAGAAAAAGCGGATAAAAAAAAAAAGAAAAAAAAGTGAATAGGGGTCATATCAAAGCAAATCTTAATTTGAAGAATGGTAGCCCTTTCATTAACACGTGGCAATGTTGCCATTCGCCTAATCATCGCTGACATAAATGCAGGTTTATTCAACAAGAATACAAAATGATATAATTTGATAGATACTCTGCGTGATTAATCAGCAATGATTTAAATATGTGATGAGAGACCATTGTGAAGAGAGGTAATTCTGGTAGGATGGTCGGTCCAGAATGGAAGGAAAAGGTTGCTTGGTTCTAGCGGCAGCTTTCCAAAAAGATTGTTGTTTGATATGGAAAATTGGTTGAATAGGTGACTATTTTGGTAAATTCCCAACCCACCCTAACCTGTCTTTCCCTCTGCAAATCCAGAGAGGTAGTGTCTAGACCCCATAGCCCGGAAGGACCTTCCTTGGGGTCGTCACGTTCACATTCACAATATCCTGTTGTAGACAGCCTAGCCATGGAAACCTTTGATTAAATACGTTTTTTGCATGGTCGATTTGGAGAGTTCAGCTACCATTGTGTTTTTGATGTGTTATCTGTGGCAAGCACCCTGTTAATCCAGGTGTGCTGATTATCTGCTGCCAATTTTAGCCAAGCTGCAGAGCTGCAACTCACCATAATATTCACCTAAAAGGTTGTTTATAAATATCCCTTAACCATAACCATTTCCACTGCTTACAAACTAAAAATAAATGTGTAAATATCCTTCCGGGCGATTGGATCTAGCCATTACCATCTGGGTGGATAACACACCCCTCAGGTTCATGTTGGGTGGATCCACCACACCTGTCCCTCGTCAAATAGACGCATCGCATATGACACTGAATATGTACAAATTACAGTTGTATCACTCAAATGAGTCATAATGTGGCACCCCGCACCCACAGCCAACATGTTCAAACACTGTTAAGGCATAGTATATCACCAGAAAGCAACGTTATACAAAAATATGATCTAACAAAATATTCTTTGGTTAATAAAACAGCATAGGCATCAAAGGGACAGTTTGGTCGACATTCAGCGGCACCTTTTTAAAATTAAAATAAACATTCACTTGGATTAACCTTTTCACTGCCACACTACAGAAGGTTAACCCTTTACTATCACACTACCGACGGTTAATAACGTAAGGTTATGTATATAACCAAGTTCTATGAATACTGGTGACGCTCAGCGTCATCTGCACTAACCTCACTTCGTGCACAGCACTGAATAAAAATCCACAATGTACCTTTACATACCAGCATCCGTCTGGTCACACCCCTATCCGCTACCTTCATAAGCAGGTGTGTGGTCACCTACTCGCCTCCTTCCCAAACTTTCACCACAAGGCGAGGTCAAGGGCCGCATTGGCGTCCTGACGCTGAGCGTCACCAGTATTCATAGAACTTGGTTATATACATAACCTTACGTTCTATATCATACTGGCTCCGCTCAGCGTCATCTGCACTACAGGAGCTGAGCGGGAGCCAGAAGCTTGACAAATGTACCCCGCTGAGGCCCCCCACAACCATCAGACCGGAGAGGACCGAGCCCCCCGACCCTCCCCAATGGAGGATACCCTCCATATTGGAGGACGGGAGGGAGACGGATCCGACCGTGCGAAGAGAAACTCAAGCAACTCAACGCACAGGGTGAGCAGACCGTGGCTTGACCCCACGACTACGCACACGCACAACCCGCATGCCACCAGGGAACGAACGGAAGGAACAACCCTCATTACTGCCCCCAAAATCACGGGGTCAAGAGCAAACTCAACCCTGTGGCAAGGCCGTAGCAGCGGAGCGCGAAGGAAGACCCAGACCCACTGAAGGGACTGGATCCCCCGGAAAAAGGGGGCCCGGAGAGGTCAATGACGCCAAAGCATCAAGACCTCACCAGGCGGTCACTCAGTGACACCGCCCCCCACATCGCCAGCGTATTCGGACAGGGCCCCTCCAAGAGCGGGCCCTTCCCCCCACTAGTACGCCGCCTGGCACACTGACCCTGCAACACAGGCAGTCACCATGGCGGTAACTTGAAGCACTCAAAAGGCTATACTACAGCGGAAGCAGGCAGCGCACCGGGGAGACGACCCCACTCACCCAGAGGGGTCGATCCCTTAAACCAGGCAGCAGGCGTTAGACCCGAGCCTGGAGCACTGCGGACGAGACGGGCGCCAAAGGGGACAACTGAAAACAGCACCCCGGCGGAAGGGGCGTATGCTGGCATTGTTGCGCACCATGACAAGCCTCCACCAATAAACCCCCACCCAGAGGGGTCGAGGCAGAGAAGGCTGACACGATTGGCAGACGTCATGAATGTGCAGGGGCACACTCAACCGGGTAACCCGGTAACCCGGGAGTTGACGCTGCTCCAACACACCAGGGAATCAACCACCCTCTTGGTACCACATGCGGTGGTTGTTCCTATAACCCCTCAAGAAAAAACTTCAAAACACACCTGCGGGTATACACTGGCTATACCGCAGTACAAGTGTTTCAGTTTTCAAAAAGGGTTATTCCAGGCCTACGGGTCGACGAAACATTACTTCGGACCGGGCCCGGCGGCTCGGGAAGCACACAGGGTCACCAGAGGAGGTCCAAAAGACTACACCAACAGCCCCCTCTTCGCCATGCGTGAGAGAGGAGCAAAAAGAAAGGAGAACCAGCCCCTTCATGATAGTGCCAGGTACAACGTGTACCCAACAAAGGGTCTCCATAACGCCCAACCCTGTGACACCCGGGCCGACCCGGCCTTTTTTCCCCTGAAAAAAGCACAAGTCCCTCAGGGTACCAGAACAGCAGATCTGCGTCCCCGGCGAACAACGGGTTAACTGACCTGGACCATCGTGACCAGAACCAGTCCCGTGCTCTAACCACGCCGACATCCCCACTCCAAGAGAGGGGGCAGGTATGCGTGTCGATCTAAAACATGAAAAGAGGGCGCCACCCAGACGGTCCCATTCGTACCGCGCTCAGTGGCCCACCCCAAGTGAGTGAGACCCCTCTACCTATGTTCTGATCTATTCCGTTAACATCCCCCAGATATGAACGAGAATTCGTCGAGACAAACCTAGTAAACTGGCGTTCGGAAGAGACAAACTCCATCCCAGTTGCCCTATAAAAACGCCGTTTTAATAACAAGCAACCAAGGCGCACCAGCCTCATGCGTGATTCCTATCAGAAACACCCAGAGCCAGCACTATGTACGCGTCGAGACCCAAAACACATCAATGGATAGTCTAACAAGACACCAGATACCGTTCCTCCAAGCCGCCTGGGGAACAACAAGAAGCCGCTTTTTTATTTTACATTTTCCAGAAAAAGAAAAAATAATACTGACATGGGTCTCATGCGACGCGGCTGAGGGAAACACCACCCCGTCAACCACACTTCATAAGAGGGGACGGTGAGCGATGTACCCCTATGACAGGGGGAAACCCATGACTCAACAGACCTATAAGGCGAGGAGTCAGGGAAACCCTAAACAATACCCCGTCCACCTACTCCAAAAAGGAGAGGACGGGGAACCCCCAGAGAGACTTCCCACGCGAGCTGTATAGATTGAAAAGAAATATTGCAACATTGAGCTATGTAACACTTGGGTTAGGGCTCTCCGAGGAGGAGGCACTGAACCAATACACACTCAATAATCGAATTGAATCGATTAAGTTCTACTCACCTTGACAATCTGAGGAGGAGGCTCTGAAACTCTGAGGAGGCTCCCTCACTGGGAAGGAGAGTCCGAACTCACAGAAGGCACTTCTCCCTGAGGAGGAGCTTCGTGAGGAGGAGCTCTGACAACTCCCTGAAACAGATCCATAACATGGACCTGAACAACTCACGGAAGTCTTACCAATAGAGACGCGCTCAGTGACGTACTCTATGGCGGGGAAATTTCCGCGGTGCACACGCCCAATTTTTCAGGGCATGGGACCAGGAAACTCCCACCCCCCCACCCCCCCCCCCCCCCCCCCCACCCTGTAATGTGCCGAACAGCAACGTGACAGGAACCTTGAAGGACAGGGGGTTTTAACCCCTGACCAATCAGAAAAGGGGAGGAAGGGATTACCAGTTCACCCCTTTACGACCCCTCACCCCTGATACGATGTAATGACAAAGTAGAGCATGACACAGTCATAGCATGCTACATGAAGCATCTAACAGCTTCACATAGCTCATGTGCTAACCTGCTATCTGAGTTTTACTAAGGAAAAACACAGAACAGAGAGGGCCCCTTTAAGAGCCCCGGTCCAGACTTACACATGTGCTAATGTGGGCCAAACCTAACCCAGTTGTAGATCACAACGACACACACAACCCTTCATCACAACAAAAAATGGCAAAAGTACACTCTTACTACAGAGGAACGCCGTTTTTCATAACGAGAGAAGACACAAGTCCTCGATTATGTAATGGCCACAGACCTTACTAAGCACACATGATAAGTGACCAAACAACCTTTTCTTTAGGAAAAAAATTTTCTCAAGCGGAAGCACAACCCCAGCAACTTAAGCTGAGGGTTACATCGTATCCCCACAAACACAGTGACACAATATATTGTAACCAAACATGTCTGAGAGGAGGGGGGGGAAGCCCCAGGGAAACTGGGGGGTCACCCCTCCTATCTTACCCTTGATACGA
The DNA here is from genome assembly GCF_963971535.1 of Notolepis coatsorum. NCBI lineage: Eukaryota > Metazoa > Chordata > Actinopteri > Aulopiformes > Paralepididae > Notolepis > Notolepis coatsorum. The sequence continues at coordinate 53,216,781 of NC_140174.1, read as the reverse complement.
CCAAGTTGAACAGGTACCCCTGTTAATATGTGAACATGCTGTTCATTGTCATCACAGGCTGAGAAAAAGATTTATTCCTCAATCACATGTCACTAAGCATAGCTTCACAGGTTAACTAACCCTCTTAGTTGTGAGTTCACCCACGTTACAACGTTACATGAACACACATGTTCTCATCACAACTAACCAGTTCATTTTCACACATGTAAAAAACAACGCCGATTTACTATGGAGAGAGAAGCTATACCAGTGACAAGACAATTCACACACAACACGCGTCGTATCCTCAATGTATTGCAGCAACACATGTTTTGGAAACATCGTTATTACAAAACATTTAGAAGGGAAGAAAAGAAGAAGTGTTTAAAGTCCGGTCAGGACTCGTACCTTCACCCTGAGCGCAGGCCGAGAGGACTGCAACACTGGTTAACGGGACACAGAGTCGAACCCATAACGAAGATCCATGCCCACATTTCCTCGTTAGGGTGTAAGATGGGGCCTGCACGGGACAGAGAAGCATCCGCTCGTCCAGAGAATCCCGGGTTCAACCCAGGTCTCGGTCGCGGCCCACTAGGTTGACCATCATGGGCGTCAGACCAAGATCCTCCGTCCGCCGCTTAAGAAGCCGAGCAGAGGACCCCAGTCCGGGGCCGGCTTTCGTAAAATTGGCAGCTAACCCCCATAGCGTTAACAGACAACTAGCGCTCGCAAGCAAAACAGTACTCACCCAACATGGAAGCAAACCGGTTTCTCACAACAGCCGGTGCCTCCCACAGTCCAGCTGTATGACCGGAGGGTCAATACCCATCCAGCCGCAGCAAGGAGGACTGCAGTTGGGGAGTATATCAGCGGCGCGAGCCCCTAATACGAAAAAGCCGGTGGAGGTCAGAATGATCATCATCTTCCAGACACTCCAGTGACGAAGACAATATCGCCGTATTTTCTTGAAATAGTGAGAGAGAAAATAAAGATATAATGTCAACGTATCTTCCCGTCTTCTGTTTTCCTCTCAACTTTCTTCAGCTAACAACCTCGTCAAGTGGGGTATACAACAGGCACTTCCTTGTGGTGAAAGTGAAGAAGGAGGCGAGTAGGTGACCACACACCTGCTTATGAAGGTAGCGGATAGGGATGTGGCCAGACGGATGCTGGTATGTAAAGGTACATTGTGGATTTTTATTCAGTGCTGTGCACGAAGTGAGGTTAGTGCAGATGACGCTGAGCGGAGCCAGTATGATATAGAACCCTTTCACTGTGACGATACACAGAAGGTTAACTGTAGCTGAGGGGTACAATTCCCTGACTGTATTGTTAGATATGATATTTAATACCACTACCTCATGTACTTTAACTTCTGGCCACCCAGTACAAGATATAAGTATGATGAACACTTTCCCACCTGATGAAACGAACCAACACAAATGTACCAAATCGAATATTTAATACAGCAAAAGGTGTATACAACATTCACTTAATTACATTTATGATTTGAAATATTGAATATGCACTTTTATGGCAAATGAGTATTCGTAGGTAAATCAACATTGAATGTCCAATCTCTGGTTGCGCAGGGAGTAAGTATACAACCTGGAATATTTAGGAAACGATAGCGATGGTACTTAAATGATTATAGCTGGATACACTAAGGGGGGGGGGGGGTGTCCCGCTGGTTGTAAGACAGTAGGAGGGGGGGGTTAGAGAAGCCGCTGGCGGTATCCCATCTGGCCGACGGTGTCTTGGGAGAATCCAAAGTCTTGGACACAGTGCCCACAGAACCTCGGGCCGCAGACGAATACAGCTGGACCCTCTGTGGAACGGTATCTGCCGGTCCACAACGGAGAGACGTGGTGCGACCTCACGTGTAGAGCGCCGCCTCACCTGGAGTCCTCTCCGGGGGGTAATTCCAACACTCGGCAGTGTTGGCCTTTATCCATGGAATAATCAAAGCACACAAAGCATAATCCAAGAGCCGTGGAAGGCTCGCCGTCGTCTGGGTAGAGTAATCCAATATACAGGTCCAGTCGCTCTTGACCCGGAGCTCCTCGGATGCAATCACCACTAGGGGTCTGACCAGCCTGGATAAGCGTCCAGATAATGTCAGGAACGATGGGGGTGCTGATAACTGTAGAACTCTAACCGAACGATGCACCATACATAAATAGACTATTATTAGCTTAATAGAATACGTCCAACTCGACGGTATGGTGCCAAACTATGACCATTCAACTATTAATCTACACAATATCTCAATGCCTATTCTGGGCCAAGTAGGCCTTACTACACCGCACGTGCGTCGTGGGGAGGCTTTTGCGTCTGTCACTCTGTTGGAGGGTAAAGAACTGGACTAAAAGAAAGTTCTACTTTACGAGCGCCATATATATATGCGCTATGAACAAATAGTACCATTCGTATTTCGCCCGGCATATTACTGCGCGGAACCGGGGGTTGCCTCGACATGTTAGGCGGCACGATTGAACTTGGACCTAGGGGTATGGCAACCTGGCGCCAGGTTCTCGTCCAATGGTAGAATGAAACTATTATGGGCTGTTTAGTAGAAACGGGGATATTCAATGCATATTGTACAAGGAATATACAGGGGATATCAAACGATATACAAATACAATTAAATATATATATATAAATAAATATACATATTCGGTTTAATCTGATCCTTCACAACATTAACCCTTTCACTGCCACACAACAGCAGGTTAACCCTTTCACTGCCATGCTACAGAAGGTTAACCCTTTACTATTAAGGCGGACCTTTAAAAAAGTGAATATCAGGAAGGCAGCAGGTCCAGACGGCATCCCCGGCCGCGTCCTAAAAGTCTGTGCCGACCAACTGGCCCCAGTATTCACTGACATATTTAACCTGTCCTTAGAACAGGCTGTCATCCCCACCTGCCTGAAGAAGTCCACTATTATCCCTGTACCCAAAAAATCCAAGCCTGCTTGCCTCAACGACTACCGCCCTGTAGCTCTCACCTCCATAGCCATGAAGTGCTTCGAGAAGCTAGTAAAGGGCTACATCTGCTCCTCCCTCCCCATCAACATGGACCCCCTGCAATTTGCATACCGCCCCAACAGGTCCACGGAGGACGCCATATCCCATGTGCTGCACACAGCAGCATCACACCTGGACAAGAGGCAGGGGAACTATGTGAGAATGCTATTCATCGACTACAGCTCGGCATTCAATACCATAGTCCCCTCCATACTCATAGCCAAGCTCAGGGACCTGGGCTTGGGCTATGACCTCTGCCAGTGGGTCTTGGACTTCCTGACTGGCAGACCCCAGGTGGTGAGAGCAGGCAACTGCACCTCCTCATCCATCACCCTCAACATAGGGGCCCCCCAGGGCTGTGTTCTGAGTCCCCTCCTCTACTCCCTGTACACACACGACTGTGTGGCTCAGCGGAGTAGCAATACAATCGTCAAATTTGCTGACGACACAGTGGTGGTGGGCCTGATCTCTGCCAACGACGAGAGGGCCTACCTGGAAGAGGTCAAGGTCCTGGCGGGATGGTGCCAGGAAAACAGCCTCTCCCTGAACGTCAGCAAAACAAAGGAGATGATTGTGGACTTCAGGAGGTCGGGGGTCAAGGACTACAGCCCCCTCAGCATCGACGGGGCACCGGTTGAGAGAGTCAACAGCTTTAAGTACCTCGGAGCCTACATATCCGAGGACTTGACATGGACCACACACATTAACAGTGTTGTGAAGAAGGCACGACAACGCCTCTACTTCCTCAGGCGCCTAAGGAAGTTCCAAGTCAGCCAGAAGATCCTTAAGAACTTCTACTCATGTACAATAGAGAGCATCTTGACCGGCAACATCACCTCCTGGTTTGGGAATAGCACTGCACAAGACCAAAGCAGACTACAAAGAGTGACACGTTCAGCCGAACGCACAATTGGAGGGGGGCTCCCCACCCTCCAGAACATTTACTACAAGCGTTGCAAGGGCAAGGCTAAGAGAATCATTAAAGACTCCAGTCACCCGAACAACTGCCTCTTTGAACTGCTGCGGTCAGGCAAGCGATACAGGAGTCTCAAGGCGAGCACAGAAAGACTCAGAAGAAGCTTCTATCCCCAGGCCATCAGGCTGCTAAACGAACAATGAATGAACACTACACAACAACAACCACCAAACGCACATAGCACACACATCCACACGCACACACTCACTTTAAACAAACACACTGTAGCACCCACTCCACACACTTATAGCACACACCCACTTTAAACAAACACACTGTAGCACCCACTCCCCACACTTTATATTTATGGATGAAGGATTGCACTACAACTCGTACACCTTACTGTAAATTGTACCTAAAATTGTACCTCATCCCATTTCTGCTTTGCACTAGATAGTACTGTACATTAGTACACTGCATAGTATTGTGTATTGTATATTATATGGTAACTCAGAACATTGTACATATGTCTATACCGAACACTGTGACCTCATTTTCTTCTTCTAAATTCATGCTATATTATGTTATTATGTTATTTGATACTATCTTGTCTAGCACAGTCTCTGGAGCGTAACAGTAAGAAGCATTTTGTATGAAAGTATTCTGTACTTCTGTATGACAACTATTAAAGAACTTGAACTAAAGAACTTGAACTTAACCATCGGTAGTGTGATCGTAAAGGATTAACCTTCTGTAGTGTGGCAGTGAAAGGGTTAAGATGACCAGTGAAGCTCTTCACTAATGTTATACTGGTATCAAAATGATAAAAGAAAGAAAAAGACCAACAAGGCAGTGGCTCACTAGCTACAAACCAAATAAAACATAATTAACCAACACAACTACAACAAACAAACAAAACAATTAACCAACACAACTACAGCAAACCAAACAAAACATAATTAACCAACACAACTACAACAACAAAACATAATTAACATAAATCGATCAATACGGAATGTATACATACCGTATTTAGTTTTTTTTTTTGTTGCATTTTTACAGCTTTTTCAGGTCAGACATGACCGACAGAAGATATGGGGGGAAAGACATGCAGCAAATGTACGTCGGGTTTGGGAGACGAACCTGGGTCGACCGCGTAGGTCTGCAGTGCAGTAACATGGTGCGCCCCTACAGAATGTATTAATTAATGTTGCGTTTATAATTTTTTTTTAAATATAGCCAAGAGTAAAGACCCTAACCCTGTCAAAACAGCAGTCAAAGTGTATATTTTCAGCACTACGTTTGTTTACCAATAATTTTAAGTATGGATGTCCGATATTATCGGCCTACCGATATTATGGGCCGATGTTGGCATTAAAATGTATTATTACATGCCGTTTTAACATTCGCCGAAATGCTTGATTGTGATTGGTCAATAGCGCTCGGCAGAGGTCCGTTATTACTCGATAACGGACCTCTGCCAAGCAATAATGACCGCTGTTCGCAGCTGCAGCAATCAAGCCCACTGACACACACTGCATCAGTGCAATCAGACACACCTGCCGGCTGCCGCCGCCGGCGATAATAATAATGACAGCGGAGCCACACAACAACTGCGTCTGCATTTGATCTCGTCTTGTCGATGGTGTAAAATGAATTAGGTATATTGTTAGTAAGTTAGCCATGTAATAAGCGGGATAATGTATGTAGCCTATACTCGGTCATTGTCGCAAAATAATTGACCTTCACTACGTTTAGAACACCTCGGCGAGGCGCCTTGGTATTCTAAACTCTGTGTCCGTCAATTATTTTGCGACAATGACCTCGTCCTTACATATCGGAAAATATATATATATATATTATATATATATATATATATATATTTTTTTTTTTTTTACATTTATTTAACCTTTATTTACTCAGGCAAGCAAGTAAGAACAAATTCTTATTTAATTTATTGTCAAAAGTATGCATAATGTTGTGTTAATTCCACAACAAGAGATATGTAATTTTAATTACCTGAAATTATTCAGTTTTTTGGGGGGGGGAAACCCAGCATATATCGGTATCGGTTGATATCGGTATCGGAAATTAAGAGTTGGACAATATCGGATATCGGTAAAAAGGCCATGTTGACAGAATCAGGCTATAGGGCGACAATAATGTGGTCAAGAGGCATGGTTTCTATCTTCAGCCTTTAACTGGCGTGGTTTATTTATTCACATGGTATGAGCAGTAACACACGAGTCCTTCTCTCTGTGAGAGGTAGGTGGGGGAGAGAGGTCGAGTAGGAGGAGACATCCCTATTTATACTCGCCACCTGGTAGTGTCTCGAGTGGCTCCGCCTAGAGCGCCCTCTAGTGGAAACAGTTATATATGCAGTTAGACAGTTAATAACAATCCTACCTAGAACCTCTGACTTCAACAGGCCAATATCGAGCATCCCTAATTTTAAGTGTTATTAGTGAAATATAATAATAATAATGCATTTTATTTAAAGGCGCCTTTCAAAGCACCCAAGGTCGTCGTACAGGGTTAAAAACAAATACAATTACACACAGTAAAAACTAGGGATGCTCGATATTGGCTTTTTTACCGATACCGATATTCCGATATTGTCCAACTCTTAATTTCCGATACCGATATCAACCGATATCAACCGATACCGATATATGCAGGGTTTCCCCGTCCAAAAAACTGAATAATTTCAGGTAACTAATAATTTCACTGGATATATATATAACAAATATTGTTATTGTTTTTTTTTGTTTTTAAACCGATACCGATATTTTCCGATATCACATTTTACTGCCGATATCGGCCGAAAATATCGGACATCCCTAGTAAAAACACATTATTACAGAGTTACACATAGGGGAACAGTTATAATAAACTTAAAATTAAAGTGAATATGACAGAATGAACAAATGTGTTTTGAGACTGGAAACAAAGGTGGGCAGGTTGTCTATTGAGCGGATGTCTTGCGGTAGGGAATTCCAGAGGCGGGGGGCACAGCGGGAGAAGGCGGTAATCAGGCAGGAAGAGGGAGTGACAAGTTGGAAGGAAAAGGAGTATCTGAGTGACCGAGAGGGAGTATAGGACTGGAGAAGTTCTGTGAGATTGATTGATTGATTGATTGAAAAGTTTATTAACAGATTGCAGAATGGGTACAGTACAGTACAGCTCAATACATACAATTGTTAAGGGGATGCAGACCAGAGAAAGACTTTCGTCTTGTTTACATCAGGGTCCCCCATTTTCAATTCATCATATGACACACACGACATACAGATAGACAGTACTGCTACATCTATACATTTATGACATACCAGATTTGCAAATACAGTACTGTTTGTGATAAGAAAAAGAATGTATATACATTTGACATAAAAACTGTACATTGGAGGAGGTTGGGTAGGTGGGGTGGGGTTGGGTGGGGCTGTACATTGGAGGTGGGGGGGAGGGGGGTTGGGTAGGGGGGGACACTGTACACTGTACATTGGAATACTGACATACATTTGACATAGAAACTGTACATTGGAGGAGGTTGGGTAGGTGGGGTGGGGTTGGGTGGGGCTGTACATTGGAGGTGGGGGGGGGGGTTGGATAGGGGGACACACACTGTACATTGGAATACTGACAAAGCCATACTTGGTCTTTACTGTACAACTGGGTTAGGACATTTGTAGGGGCCATTTTCGAATTGCAGTCTCCCGTAGGTGTTCTTTGAGAGTGTTTTTGAAAGTGGGTAGTGATTCACATTCCTTTACAGCTTTGGGTAGGGCGTTCCACATTGATGTAATTGCGAAACGTGTTTAGTCCCTTGTTTGAGCCGAATCTGGGTTTCACATGATTTGTGGAGCTCCCTCTGGTGTTGTGATCGTGGTATGCATTGACCTTTGGGAAGTATTTTGACATGTACATGGGTACCTTGGTCGTGTAGTGTATCTTGTAGACCAGGCCCATTGCAAGTTGCTGTACTCTGTCGTCTACTCTAAGCCATCCTAGGTTGGCAAATAGGGCAGGGGTGAGGTGGGTTCTAGGAGTCAGGTCAAGCAGTAGTCTGACTAGTTTGTTTTGAGATCTTTGTAATTTGGTTTTTAGTGCCTTTGAGGTGCTTTGGTACCATGAGGTGCAAGCATAGTCATAGTACCCTTGAATAAGTGCTCCTGCCAGAGTCTTCAGGGTATTCTTGTTTACCAGAGAGGAGATCCGGTACAAGAATCGGGTTCGTTGGTTGACTTTTTTTTATTACATTGGATGCCATTTTGTCACAGGAAAGATTAGCCTCTAGGATGGAACCCAGGTAGGTAATTTCATCTTTCCTTGTGACAATATTGTCACCCACTGTAACTGAGAAGCCGTCGGTCTTGCTGAGTTTGTTATTTGAACCGAAGAGAATGGACTCTGTTTTGCCCATGTGTAATGATAGTTTGTTGTCGGCGAGCCATATGCAGATTTTGCCTAGTTCCGAGCTGAGTGTTTTTTCAACCTGTAACTTGTTCTTGTCAGAGACCAGCAGGGCTGAGTCGTCCACAAACAGGAACAAGTTGCAGTCACAAGCTGACGACATGTAATTTGCATAAATTAGGAACAGTAGCGGTCCTAGTATGCTTCCTTGTGGAACACCACAGTTCACTGTGAGGAGATAAGGAGGGGCTAGGTTATGGAGGGCCTTGAAGGGGAGTAGTAATACTTTGTAGTCAGTGCGTGCCTTAACAGGCAGCCAGTGACGTTGGTGGAGAACAGGAGTGATGTGGTTGGTGGAGGGAGTTCTAGTGATAATGCGGGTGGCTGAGTTTTGGACCAGTTGGAGTTTATAGAGGTACTTGTGTGGGAGACCAATGAGGAGGGAGTTACAGTAATCCAGGCGGGATGTGACCAGGGCGTGAATAAGAGTAGCGGTGCTGGTAGGTGTGAGTCAGGGGCGGAGATGATTGATGTTGTGAAGGTGGAAGTAAGCAGAGACCGTGTGATGTTATTTATGTGAGATTTGAATGACTATATCTATGCTATCGAGGATGACACCCAGACTCTTAAAGGGGACATGTACTGCTATTCCTAGCACTATTTGGGCAACTTTACACAATTCCTGTTAGTCTATTGAAGACATCTGTAAGGTTTTTTTCAAAAAAATGCATTGTTTTATATTTCTAATCAAGTACTCAAAACCATCATTTTCCAGCTTCAAGATTTCAGGCTGTTATGGCCTGGCTCCGCCCATAAGCACTTTGAGTGACAGTCAGTCCACACAGTCTGCGACTGGTAGACAGAGAGAGATAGAGAGAGAAAGAGAGAGAGAGAGAGGGGGGGGAGGTGCGAGAGAGAGAGAGAGAGAAAAAAAAGACAGGCCGTCTCTTCCTTTCGTTTTTTCTCTCCCTGCGGCAGCTTGTGGGGGGGGGGGGGGGCCTCCCTTCCTCCCCTCTCCCGTGTGGCGCGGCAGGCCCCCCCCCCCCCCCAAGTGCTCCCTCCCTCTCTCTCTCTGTCTCCCTCTCTCTCTCTGTCTCTCCCTCTCTCTCTCCCTCTCTATCTCTCTCTCTCTCCCTCCAGAGTATGCAGAGGTGTCGGGTTTCACTGCCTCGCAGTATGAGGAAGTGGTTTTCCACTCGCTGTCTAGTCTATGTAGATTGTGGGCGGGCATTAGCTACAACCACAGAGCCAATCACATCACTGTCTTCTACCCAGAGCCTGAATGACGTGACTCAGGCCTTCAAATCAGGATGGACTAATTTACTGGAGCAGGAAATTATCTGAGTTGAATCAGAGCAATCCGCCAATATGGTATTTAGACACTAAAACACATTGATACTAACTCCTATTACTATAATACAATGCTAGAGACTGAACAATGACATTTATAGTACATGTCCCCTTTAATTAACCTGAGGGGAAGGGAAGACTGTAGAGTTGTCAATGGTGAGGGGAAAACGGTTGGATTTGGCTATGGTAGATTTGGAACCAATGAGGAGTACCTCGGTTTTATTACTGTTTAGTTTTAGGTAGTTGACTGTGAACCATACATTTATTTCATGTAAACATTCAGCAAGGGAAGTCGCGGGAAGGGCAGAGTCAGGTTTAGTGGAAAAATAGAGCTGGCTGTCATCCGCGTAGCAGTGAAACTGCAGACCATATTTCCTGAAGATGTTGCTAAGGGGTAGGAGATAGATTAGGAAAAGGATAGGGCCCAGAACACAGCCCTGGGGGACACCGGTGGTAACTGGAGTGGAGTGTGATTTGACATCTTTCAGTTGTACATATTGAGTGCGGCCTGTGAGGTATGAGTTGAACCAGTGAAGAGGGGTGCCAGTGATGCCAATGGAGGTTAGTCTGTCTAGAAGAATGGAATGTGAAATGGTGTCAAATGCTGCAGAGAGATCCAGAAGTATAGTGAGGAGAGCAGAATCGGCAGCCACTAGTAAGTTGTTTGTGATTTTAACCTGGCTGTTTCAGTGCTATGGAGAGATCGAAAACCAGATTGAAATATGAGTTTATAGAAATCTCAGCGCATCGAGTCAGAAAAAGGCACAAACAGTATTGACGTGAGGACACGATGTATGAGGACAAATGTATAGATGTAGCAGTACTGTCTATCTGTATGTCATGTATGTCATATATGTCCTGATGAATTGAAAATGGGGGACCCTGATGTAAACAAGACGAAAGTCTTTCTCTGGTCTGCATCCCCTTAACAATTGTGTGTATTGAGCTGTACTGTATTGTACCCATTCTGCAATCTGTTAATAAAGTTTTCAATCAATCAATCAATCACCTAACTTGAGTGTAGTCTTTTGAGAGAAGAGACCCAGGGCTTTCGATGGGCTTTCGAATTTCATAAAACTACACTTCCCAGCTCACGCCAGCCCCTGTCAATCATCTGACTTCTAGTGTGACGTTTTTTTTCCCTCTTTATTTTCGGGATCATATTTCACGGGTGGAACAAACCTGAACGTTATTGCCATTAAATAGAACCCAGTTATTTTCTCTTTCTCTACCTTTCTGTGAACGTCTAGCAAAGAAACGCATTGCAATCTGATGAGAAATGTCGGAGTAATTTACATTATAAAAATGTAACAGTAGATTTCATTCACGGTTTTTGCTGCCCTGTCAGGGGCTGCTGCAGAACGTTGTGGGTTTGATACCTGTTAACACTATGTGAAGAGTAACTTTAACACCCTGTGGAGTGGGACCATATGTTATCTGAGCCAGTGTTAAAAATAACTCTTAAGTGTTGATTTAACACTGCAGAATTTACGGTGTAGGACGCGATCCGCTGGGTCACATGATATCTGACTAGATATCACGGAGGAGAGGGTTTTCAGGAGAATAGTACAACGATAGATAATATGATCATTTACATTGCATTGTTTAAACATACCTGGTGTTGTGCATTTGGTTTGAAATGTGTTGTGAAGGTACCAACCAAAATAATGGATTATCGTCGCTGGTGGCCTACGAGGTGGACATGGAGTCAGCAGATACATAGGGCCCAGTTATGGGACCATTACCACTCATGCCTGGGATGACTAGGAGACGACTTAGAAGATCTGACTCTTTTTATGAATTACTATTAATTTTTGTTATAGGTAACATGTTGACTAAACATGACCTTCTTATAATCATATCCTGTGTTTTTTATTATATTAAATTCAAAACTACCCTTTAATACTACCATACTATATTGGTCATGTGACATGTCATACTAATACGATGACTTAATGGTTTACACTCTGCTCCATGTACTTTAGATCAAGTTATAACAATGCTTCAAAGAGTGCCTTCAATTCGCTCCCCAAAGACCCTCTCTTTTCATCAGACACATGCTTTCTCTCTCTGTCTGCCACACACACACACACACACACACACACACACACACACACACACACACACACATGCTCTCTCTCTTTCTCTGTCTGCCACCCACACACACACATGCTCTCTCTCTCTTTCTCTGTCTGCCACACACACACATGCTCTCTCTCTCTCTCTGTCTGCCACACATTACACATGCAGACCCCCTCCCTCTCCCTTGGGAAGAGAGGTATCAGGGCTGAAAGAAACATAATGACTGCAGCTGCAGTCGTGTGCACACTCATTATGGGTGCACACACACACACACACACACACACCACACACACACAAACACACACACACACACACACACACACACACACACACACACACACACACACACACACACACACTCACTCCTGTGTTCTCTCCAGGTGCCTCAGCCGTGTCCTGTGTTATCAGTAGAGTGGAAAACTCCTTGGACACGTTCATAATGGAACCGTTAGAATTAGATACATGTATGTAATATGAGGACTTATTGCACCATGTGTTATGTCATGAATCGAGTACCTCAGGCGAAGAACCATTTACAGTAAGTATACAGTAAGTTTGACGTTTTCAGAGGAACAATGTTTTCAAACTGTATTATCTAAAGATGGTAAGAATTCTGAACGGCTCCTTAAAGGGGGAGGGTTCTTGTCTCAGCTGAATTGCAGAAAAGGCACAATGCATATATTTAAAATGTTCTCAGTGTTGGGACAACCCGTCATTCTGTAAAAACAATGCCAAACACAGAAAAAGGCCATTTTCACAATAGGTCCCCTTTAAGATTAGATCTGCATATGCATGGTTCTTGCATGAGGCCCATTATTTTCACACTTTATTGTCTAAAGATGGTCATTTAGAGTGATAATGCTAATCTGATGTACCGTGAATATACCACTGCACTGGCTTTAGAATGTTGTAGACAGTTTCAACTGCCATTCATCAAACAGAAACTGTGTCAACATGACCTACTCCACGGACAACGTTACCTTTGATTTAACGTACCCGTTAACCATAAACGAGTGGCCCAACTCCCGGAACTGTCCAAGGTGCTGATCCCCCAAGGTGCTGATGACTTTCTCCGACTTTTGCTTAATTAGTTTGTGTTGCCAAGCTTGTTGATAGCCTACTCCATTTGAAATTCCATAGCAACAAGACATCTTTAGGAACTATTTTTCTACGCCAAGTTCACTGAAATCGATATAAAAGACCCTAGAATTGTCTGTATTCATCCTATATTTTTCCTGGTGGTGCAACCTGCTGTATAAACGCAATAATACACTCGAAACCTGTGGTATGTCATGAATATTGCCATGGCTGTGATGCCTATGGCCCTAGAGCTTCGCTCTCGTGCCTGCGGGCGCATCACAGCCGTGGCAATATTCATGACATACCACGGCTTCTTGTGTATTATTGCTTAAATGTACTGTGATATAGGTATAGATACACTATGGTAGTAAGCCATACTGGCCAGTATAACTAGTAAGAGTAGGTAGGGATATATACAGATATAGATATAGTATATATACAGGTATGTAAACAGGAATATATGCAGGTATATTCAGACAGGTGTGGATAAGTAAATATGAATATATATACAGTATTATTGTGCAAGGCTATCATACAGAGTTATATGGGTAGACTATAGTTTGAGGTAGGTAGTTATGATTAGTGTAGGCAGTTGTAGACAGTGAGGGCAGTAGATAGGTATAGATTTAGTATAGGCAACAGAGTTCATAGTTGGCTGCACCATCTGCCCTTCCCCAAAGGTCCGCAACCAGGGCGTCATCCTGGATTCCACCCTTTCCTACCAAGCCCAAGTCAGTTCCGTCACCAAATCAGCCTTCTATCACCTCAGAAACATCTCCAGACTCCGACCATCACTCTTCGACTCCACAGCAGAGACCCTCAGCCATGCCTTTGTCACCTCCCGCCTAGACTATTGTAATGGGGTCCTGTCCGGGGTTTCAAGCAAAACCCTCCAGTACGTTCAAAACTCAGCTGCCAGGGTTCTCACCTGCACAGCAAACCCTGGCAGCACATCACCCCCACCCTTATCCACCTTCACTGGCTCCCCATAAAATCCTGAGTCACCTACAAAACCATCCTCATCACTTACAAGTCCCTCCATGCTCTGGCACCTCAGTACCTCACTGACCTCCTCCACCCCTACACTCAGTCCCGGTCCCTGCGATCCTCAGACACCGGTCAGCTCTCCATTCCCCGATCCAGACTGCGGACCTTTGGTAACAGAGCTTTCAGCGTGGCAGCTCCCACCCTCTGGAACTCCCTCCCTGCAGAACTCTGCAATGCCCTGGGCTGCTTCAAGAAACTCCTAAAAACTCACCTCTTTAACATGGCCTTTGACCTTTAGCTTCCCATACTTAATGTCTGTCTACCATGTTTGTCTCTTGTCTGTTATTGCCCTATGTAAAGTGACCTTGGGTTTCATGAAAGGCGCTATATGAAACAAGTTATTATTATAATATAATAATAAAAATAAACTGGACTTTTGAAGAAGTCTTTATTCATCATGCAGTGACACACACATGCGATGGGCGGCACACACAGGAACACAAATATTTTTTGGGTTGCCGATGAAATTGAGTCTCTGCGCTTGACCCATCCCGTCGTCCTAACCCCCAAGGGCAGCTGGGAGCAGAAAGGGTCTGCAACGTGGGGCTGCACCCCGGGGACCAATCCAAGTGCTTCTGTCCGTCTTCGTCAGGGAATCAGCAGTTGTGCATGTTTTTCCATTGGGTTTATCTTATCGGGAGATAAACTCCACACAGAAAGGCCTGGGAGATACCCCACCTGGATACCTGGCAACGCGGAAACCTGGTCCCCAAGCGGGAATCGAACCCTGGACCTTCTAGCTGTGAGGTGACAGTGTTAACCACTACACCACCGTGCCGTGCCGTCATTATTATTAAGAGAGATCCTCTGGGATGTGGACACCCAGAAATGTGAAACTGGAGACACACTCGACCTCCGTCCTGTTGATGTTGATGGGGCATGCGCGCCAGCTCTGGTCTTCCTGAAGTCCACGATGAGCTCCTTGGTTTTCTTGGTGTTGAGGGCCACGTTGTTGTTGGCGCATGATGCTGCCAGGTGCTAGACCTCCTCCCTGTAGGCCAACTCATTGTTGTTTTTGACGAGGCCCACCACCAAACTTGATAATGGTGTTGGTGCCATGTACAGGAGTGCAGTTGTGGGAGTAGAGGGAGTAGAGGAGGGGGCTCAACACACAGCCCTGTGGGACACCAGTGTTTAGGGTGAGGGTGGAGAAGGTGAGATTGTGTCCGTGGCCGTGTCCCTGACTGCCAAGAACCTTGGTGTAGTCCTTGACGATCGGCTGAACTTCTCCGCTCACATCGCAACGGCCAGAACCTGCAGATTTTTCCTGAGCAATGTCAGAAGGATCCGCTCCTTCCTGACAAAAGAAACCACTCAACTCCTTGTCCAATCAACAGTCATGTCTCGCCTCGACTACTGCAATGCACTGCTTGCTGGTCTACCGACCACCGCCACCAAGCCTCTTCAACTCATCCAGAATGCAGCCGCCCGTCTGATCTCCAACCTACCAAAGTCAGCCCATGTTACCCAACTTCTTAGGGACCTGCACTGGCTCCCCATTGCTGCACTAATCCGCTTCAAGGTCCTCAACCTGGCATATCACGCAGCGAAAGGAACGGCTCCCGCCTACCTCCGGTCAATGGTCTCTAACTACACACCCTTAAGACCCCTCCGCTCTATATCCTCTGGCCGCCTCAGACCCACTCCTATCCGAGCTCCGGGAGGGTCATCAAAGAGAAGCTGCCTATTCTCGGTCCTCGCTCCACAATGGTGGAACGAACTTCTCACCACAGTTAGGACAGCCGAAACCCGACCAATCTTTCGCCGTCGACTAAAAATCAATATCTGAAATGAAAAAACAATAACAAAAAAAACATGAACCTTCTTACTGTTTAATACTATCATGCACTCTTCCTACTATACTAATATGTCTTTACTACTATGCACTCAACACAGCACCCAAGTTTCAGCACTGTTTCTCAGCTGTAAGAGTTGTACCCTTCCTGCTGACTTGTCGTACCGAACTTGTAAGTCGCTTTGGACAAAATAGTCAGCTAAATGACTAAATGTAAATGTAAATTATTCTCTAACCTACTGGGTTATATTGGTGAAGATTTGAGGTGAGCCAGGACCAGTTTCTCGAAGCACTTCATAATGATCTGCTTGCTGCAGGAGGAGCACTGGCACAATGGAGGTGGTTTTGAAGCACGCTGGGACAACTGCATGGGCTAGTGACAGGTTGAAGATATCAGTTAAGACCTATACATGCAGGGCACCCAAGTGGCGACCCATGTAACGTGCTGCGTCGCGAAGCGGCCAACCCAGGTTCGATTCCCGGACCCGCCGTCCTTTGCCGAATGTCTTCCCCCCGCTCTGTCTCCCGTTCTTCCTCTCTCTCTCTCTCTCTCTACTGGACTGCCCGGTAGTCGGTAGAACAAACAAATAAAAAAAATCGACCAAAAACATAACTTAAAAAAGAAAAGACCTATACATGTGTAGCAGTCTGGAAAATATGGTATATTATTCAGAACTGCTGACTGGTGTTTTATATCCCTTTTGTACACAAAGACATTCTAACTAGTTTCATTGATATTCACACGAACAATGACACAAGCGTCCCCTTCCGAAGAGCAATGGAATATGGATCATATTCTACAATGCTTTTCCCTTGGGACTGGCAGGCGGGACCAGCAGGGGGCAGTAGCAGGCAGAGAGTGTCGGAGGGAGATGGAAGGAGATATATGGCAGCGGAAGGAGAGAGACGTTCTCTTCGGCTTTGGACTTGGCCGTGAACAGTCGCAGCCACGACTGTTCACGCCTGGCCACGTGCTTTGGAATAGCCCCGTTGAAGAAGTGAAGCTGGAGAGCCCTGTGAGATAGCCACGGGTGATAGGAGGTACTTGCTAGTGGACACGATATCCTAGCAGTACCAGCGATAGTGTGTGAACAATTAGTGCAGAGCCAGGCACTAACAATCGGGTTATAATAGTTACAGTGAGCGGTATAGGTAGCGTGCGGCTAATAATCGATCTGAGTTCACAGTAGTCGGGTTATAGCAGTTACTGTGCCGGTATAGTGTGCGAGCCAGATACGGGCGTGGATCTACAAGCAGTCTGCCCGGGCGTCAACAGCTGTCTGCACCGGCGTTCTACAGCAGACCTGCTCCGGGCTGCCTGCAGGACACGGGAGTTATTTCCCACCAGCAGAGGTCGTCATCGCCCAGCACAAGCTCAGCCAGCACTGCCTCTCTGCCCAGCTCCGCCTGCTAGCACCTGCGACGAGAGCGTTCAACGCCATCTTGCCACCTGGACGGTGGTGGAGCGGCGCGGCCGCCATTTTGGTAGAGTAACATTAGGGCTTCGGTGCCCAGGATCTATTGCACGTTACACAGTGTGGTGCGGCCTGCGGGCGAAGTTAACGTTGCTAACTACAGACCCCAAACATTACATGCCGGCATTAGCATAGGGCTTTTGTTTTGGGTAATTGTGGGTCCACACTTTTGTTTTATTTCCTTTTCTTTGAGCGTGATAACATGTGTGTTTATTAATATTTTCCCATTCCATTAACCCTTCCCTGTGGGGAAGTTACAGACCGGGTGCATTATAATTAAAGCCTTTGGAGGTATTATTCTGGCCGTATAATCAAAGCCTGTTGAGGTATTATACAGGGTGCAGATCCAGACGTGGGTGATGAGTCAAACACAGTGAAGTATATTATCCCTGATATTAACCTAGAGGTGGGTGCATAATATACGTGTTTATGAGGTATTGAGTTACACACCGGAGCTATAGTAGGACTTCAGTCCAGTAGTCCACTCCTATTAAATAATTGTAACTGACAGTATAATTAACATAAAGACTTGAATGGGGTTCTGTGTGCGTGTCCATTCCTGTGCCCAGCATTAACTCTTTTGGTGTGGGTAACGTATATATGATTAACCTCTTCCTACCCAACTCTCCCCTTTTCATTGTAAGGTTTCTAGGGTCATTGAGGGAGGGTACTGCTTGCGGGGGGAACTCAGAGTATTTGATTACAATTCAGTCACGAGGTGTGGGAGGGTCTAAGGAGCAACTGGGAGGAGTGGGAGCGTGTTGGGGAGTACTGCTGACCGCCCTGCGGCAGGGAAGGAAGACCAGAGTACCAGACCAGGTTGGTAAATCCCGGGCCCCATCCACTCACACTACCAGCCTCCAGTCGACGCCCCAGGCCCAAAGACGAGGGTGCAGTCAGACAGAGTTCTACTGTGTCCAGCTACCTCCTGACTGCCAGCAACCGTTCCCACGAAGCAGGGATAATCCACCCTGCTACACATGCACATGTAGTGACCTAGTTGGACAGAAGTGAAATAAAGTTGAAGAAGGGATAGTAAGGGTATTCTTCTTCTTCTTTTTCTATTTGGGGAGACCTTGATTTACTTGTTTCCTGTTAATCCTACACAGGTCCAGGACCACAAGATTGATGGTTAAATGGAGTTTTGAGTGAGTCAGAAGATCTTAAAGAACTTCTACTCATGCATAATAGAGAGCATCCTGACTGGTAACATCACCTCCTGGTTTGGAAATAGCACCGCATAAGACCGCAGCAGACTGCAGAGAGTGGCTCGATCAGCCGAATGCACAATGGAGATGGGCTTCCCACTCTCCAGGACATTTACACCAGGCGTTGCAGGGCCATGTCTAAGAGAATAGTCACCCAAACAACTGCCTCTTTGCACTGCTGGGGTCAGGCAAGCACTACTGGAGTCTCATGGCCAGTACAGAGAGACTCAAAAGGAGCTTCTATCCTCAGACCATCAGGATACTCAATGTAACACTAACCCATCCATCTACATTCATTGCACAGACATCCACATGCACACACTCACTTTAAACAAACACTCACCCTCAACATTCACTTTAGACACTTTTAACGACACCATATTTGATCTATTTATTAGAAAATATTTGGACTACATCCATACCTAATCTTTGCATTTAAAAAAAACATTGACATTTTTGTACCTCATTGTTTGCATTTTGTACTTTAGTTTGTAAATTATATATTTTGTATAGCGGATGAACTTTATTCTTTTTACTGTATGAAGCACATTCTCAGCGGGCTCATACAGAATCAAGCATTTCACTGTAATGTACATGCACTTTATATGTGACAAATAAAACAAAACTTGAACTTGAAACTTTTGTTAGAATAGGATTTTTCCTTGTGTTTCCTTTTTTGGTTAATAAAATCACACGCCTAAGGAATTTTGCATCCTCTTCTTCAATTCATCAACACTTACTGTACTTCTATCTTGGGGTAATGTATTACTTTTACTCTCTATGATATCAACACATCCTCAGAGAATGATTTGTATTATTTCTGAATAAAGAACGATTTCTTCATTGCTAGGTTTGACATCAGAACTAAGAGCAATGTTTGAGTGATTATAAGCATGTCTATGGGTTTTGATTAGGGATGTTCGATATTGGCTTTTTTACCAATACCGATACACCGATATTGTCCAACTCTTAATTTCCGATACTGATATCAACCGATACCGATATATGCAGGGTTAACAACATTATGCATACTTTTGACAATAAATAAAATCAGAATTTGTTCTTACTTGCTTGCCTGAGGTTAAAGGTTAAATAAATGTAAAACATTTTTTAATATTTTTCTTTTTTTTTAAACCGATACCGATAATTTCCGATATCACATTTTAATGCCAATATCGGTAGGCCGATAATATCGGACATCCCAATTTTTGATGGAATAGCGTTTTTGTATGATAATGGATGAGGACTAGACAGCCCACTGTGTGGGAGCATGGGTCATATGTTTTTACTTTGAAGTATATTCTGTGAGCAGCGCTGGTTTCCAAGGAAGAATTCAACTGGAGATTGGTTTCAGAGACAATGGCTCAATTGATAGAAGTTGTTTTATTCAGCAGGCAAAGCAAAGCAGGTTTCACAGCACTGCAGCAAAGGTCCATCCTTGACACAGCCTCTTCCAGACTGAGTCCCTAGCAATGGTCAAACCGGGTTCTTATATCTAAATTGTTGACCCCTATTCTCATCAAAAATGAGCTGCTCCAAATCACACGTATTACAAAGGTTTCTGTGATAAACAGGTTTTAACAACAATGGTCTTGTGATCAGGGGTGAGTCAGGGCCCCACCCTAGCTGGTTATCTGGGTTTCTGTGTGTGTGTGTGTGTGTGTGAGTGTATAAGTGTGTCATATGAAACTAGTGTGTGTGCTCAATTCATTTGCATTGGCTCTGATGAAGGGAAGCTGATGTGCCATAATTACTGGTGTTATTTGTCTAATAGCCATCTGAGTGTGTCTATATGGGTGAGAGTGGGTGTTTGTGTGTTTGTGAGGTATTGTGTGTGTAGTTATTAATATGTGAGTGTGTCTATATGTGTGAGAGTGGGTGTTTGTGTGTGAGGTATTGTGTGTGTTAGTTCTATTTCATTCTGGCCTCCGCTCAGCGTCAGTCTGCACTGACTTCACTTCGTGCACGTGCACTGAATAAAAAATTCCACAATGTACCTTTACATACCAACATTTGTCTGGCCACACCCCTATCCGCTTACCTTCATAAGCAGGTGTGTGGTCACCTACTCGCCTCCTTCTTCACTTTCACCACAAGGAAGTGCCTCGGTAGATACCCACACTTGACGAGGTTGTTTAGTTGAAGAAAGTTGGAAAACAAAAGAACGGGAAGATACGTTGACATCATATCTTTATTTTCTCACTCACTATTTTCGAGAAAATACTGCGATATTGTCTTCGTCACTGGAGTGTCTGGAAGATGATGATCATTCTGACCTCCACCAGCTTTTTCGTATTAGGGGCTCGCGCCGCTGACATACTCCCCAACTGCAGTCCTCCTTGCTGCGGCTGGATGGGTATTGGCCCTCCGGTCATACAGCTGGACTGTGGGAAGCACCGGCTGTTGTGAGAAATCGGTTGCTTCCGGGTGGGGTAAGTACTGTTTTGCTTGCGAGCACTGGTTGTCTGTTTATGCTATGGGGGTTAGCTGACAATTTTACGAACGCCGACCCCGGACTGGGGTCCTCTGCTCGGCTTCTTAAGCGGCGGACGGAGGATCTTGGTCTGACGCCCATGATGGTCAACCTAGTGGGCCGCGACCGGGACCTGGTGAACCCAGGATTCTCTGGACAAGCAGATGCTTCTCTGTCCCGTGCAGGCCCCATCTTTCACATAAATGTGGAAGTACACCCTAATGAGGAAATGTGGGCATAGGATCTTCATTATCGGGAGTTCCATGCTCAAGTCGGCTGCAGCCCGGATGGGAATTTGTGCCGGCTCCGCTGTATGTCTGGTAAATCACAGTTGAAAACTGTGTTTGACATTTATTTTTCTCTTCCCTCTTAGGATGGGGAGGGACTTGGACAGCGGCCTGTCTGAAGTGTGGCTTGTTATGTCGTTGTGTACAGTTCAGGTGATAGCTGCTTAGCTGGCGTGCTAGTTGTGGCCTACTGTTGTTAGCCAGTCAGCTGTTAGCTGCCGCGCTAGCTCGTTGTGTTCACTAGGCTAGTAAACGTTAGTTTGTCAGTCGGACGGCTGTTAGCTTAATGCTACACTGTTGAAACATTACTGTGACTATAACATGCCTTTAACACTCTGTGTAACTGAGGGGTACAATTCCCTGACTGTATTACTAGATATGATACTTACTACCACTACCTTTGTACTTAATATTCGGCCACCCAGTACACGGCATAAATATATTATCATAAACACTCTCACGTAGATGAAACGGATCCAACACAAATGTACGAAGTCGAAACAGGTCTTTATTTCTACACAGCGATGGTGTGTAGAACAAGCACTTAATCACTTAATTACATTTATGAATTGAAATAGTATGCACTTTTATGGCAAAGAGTATTCGTCGGTATATCAATAGAGAATGTCCAATCTCTGAAGGCGCAGGTGGTAAATATACGACCTGGAATAGTTAAGGAATAACAGCAATGATACTTTAATGATTATATACTAGATACACTAGAGGGGGTTAATCCGGTCGCTTGTAAGCCGACAGGAGTAGGAGGGGGGGGGGGGGTAGAATCCGGCTGCCTCGTCCGGCCAAGGGTATCCCAGGTGAACCCACTGTAGTGCCGTTCAATGCGCCGGCGATCCTTGGACCACAGATGAAAGCAGGTGGACTCTTTGTGGGCCGGCTCTCTCCGGTCCACGGGGGAGAGACGTGAAGCGACCTCGTCTTGCAGAGCGTCTCCTCACCTTGCGTCCTCTCCAGGGGGGGGGGTTCCAACACACGGCAGTGTCGGGGGTCTTTATCCATGGAATAATCAAAGTATACAAAGCATAATCCGTGCCTGGGAAGGCGGGCTGTCGTCGGTAGAATAATCCGGTATACAGGTCCACTCGCTCGTCGGCTCTGGGGCTCCTCGGGTGCAGCTTCACATGGGGTCAACCACCCTGGGTAAGCAGCCAGTTCTCTGCCCGAAACGATGGGGTACTGACTACGGTAGTATTCTCACCGCACGAAGCACTATATATTAACAGACTATTATTAGCTTAATAGACTACGTCCAACTCGACGATATAGTGCCAAATATGACTATTCAAATATTAATATACACGATGTCTCAATACCGATGGTAGGCGAACTTGGCCTTACTCCCACACGTGGCGTCGCGGGGAGGCTTTACGTCTGTGACTCTATTGGAGGGTAAGAAACTGGACTGAAAAGAAAGTCCTACTTTAGTAGCGCAGTATATATACGCACTATGAACAAATAGTCCCATTAGTGGTGCGGTAGCCAGATTCCTACGCGGAACTAGGACTTGTTCGTACATGTGGAGCGGTACGTTTGAACTGGGTCTGAGAGGTATGGCAGCCTGGCACCAAGGTCTCGACCAATAGTAGAATGGAGACTATTATGGGATGTTCAGTAGGCTAGAATGGATATTCAATGCATATTGTTCAAGGAATATACAAGGGATATCAGGGAATATTAGAGAATATACAAATACAATTAAATATATATATATAAATAAATATATATATTCGGTTTAATCTGGCCCTTCACAACAGCCACCCCCTGAATAGGTCCCAGACCTAATCAGTTAAACAGAGACAGATTAATCGCGTTGTCTATTTACACATAAGGGTTTGCTGTAGGGGTCAGTCAACTTCACAAAGTCATAGGGTTGTAGGGTCATGGTCATCATCGATTGTGTCTGGGAGTCGAGGCAGTTCTATGAGCCTCGCCACGGGACGGGTGTAAGTGCGACCCTGGACGAGCACTTCAGCTGCTCGGACCTTGCCGTCGGCACCGGTGATCACTTTGCTTACGCGGCCGGCCGGCCACATAGCTCTGGGCAGTGATTGATCAATAATCATGACGACTGTTCCTTCTGTCAAATTGTCTCTCTCCTTTACCCACTTCTGGCGGGTCTGTAGAGACGGTAGGTAGTGCAGTAGGAAACTGTTCCAAAACTTGTCGGCTAATACTTGGCTGTACCTCCACATTCGTCGGCCGTTCGCTTCTTCAGGCCGGTACATTGTCTGGGGTAATGCAGGATCTAGCCGCCCCATCAGGAGTGTGTTGGGGGTTCTGCGTAGGCGACCACCCACTCTGATGAGGGTATGAGCGTCGCTCTCGTGTTGCAGGAGTGCGGTTTCTCCCTCTGTGACTCGGGAGTGGAGACATCTAGTGGCTGTACTTCGGTTGAGAGATTTGGCGAGCGGGCCTTGGAGAGTCCATCCCAAACGGGTCTCGACTGCTGCAGGACAGCCTCGGGGTCCGGTATGAACCCGGTCTATCGGGACAATGAGGTCTGCATGGTCGGAGCCTATCAACAGGGTCGGCATAGCATTGTCTATGAGCGGGATCGGTAACTTGCGCAGATGTGCATATTTCTCCATCAGCTTGGCGACGGGGCATGTGTACCGCGACAGTCCTATTTCTTGGCTGGTGAAAGCGTCTGCAATCTGGTACCGTCGCTCAGGCTGGCCGCTTTCTGCGATAGAGAATGAGACATTCTCGCCCTTTATCGTCTTCAAATCTCATCTTATTGTCCGAATTGTCATTTGGGTTTCGCTTCCCCGCAGCCCTAGCTGGGCCGCAGCGGAGGCGAGCAGCAGGGTCTTCTCTGACCCGTCATCGAGGACGGCGTAAGTGTCCAGGACTTTATTCTGGTAGCTTAGTGTCACACGCACTACTTTTAGGAGTACTCGGGCTCCACTGCTGCTGGCGGGATCGATGTACATGACGCTCGCTTTGCGGCTGGATGGTGCAGGTGAAGGGCGCCGTCTGTTACTGTCGTGAAGTATGTCCAGATGGGCTCCATCGCACTTGGTGCACCTTTTCTTTAAGCGGCATTCGGCTGCCATGTGTGAGCGCGCACAGCGAAAACAGCGCTTGTTGGACTTTATCCATTGACCTGCTTCCTCCGCGTTCAGCTTGGGGAAGGAGTCACATTGCGCTAGCCAGTGTTCTTTCTCACAGTAGGGGCACACTATCTTCCACTTCTCCGTTCTGGAGGGGGTACTGTGGCTCCTGCTGCTCGGTACTGACTCCGATTGGTGCATCACAGTCACCGATCTTCTTCCATCATTTAGTCGTCTGGTTCCTTCTCTGGAGCCAGGGGTGCTCCGTCCGAATGTATCTAGCCGTAGGCTGCTGACTTCTCTCGCCAGGAAGTCTGCTAGATCGAGGAGGTTCGGTTCGGGGCCATTCGGGTCTCTGTGGTCCCTCTGCCGCCTAAAGCGCTCCTGACGAGCGGGCGGCAGCTTCTCCAGGATCCTTTCCACATTTGAGTTGGCGTAAAGTTCATGCCTCCCCTTCTCTCTTTGCGCTCCCAACATCCCTACCAGGGACTGCACTCTGATGGACAGGTCGTCCAGTGCTCGATTGTCTATTGCTGGGGGTAAGCGGTCGATGTGTCGGATCTCCTGGATCACGTAATCCCATATGCGCCCATACCTCTGGTCCAATGCTACCAGCGCTGCTGTGTATGGGGTGGTGGAAGTCGCGTAGGCGAGCGCTATATTATGTGCGCGGGGTACCTTTAAGTGCTTCAGTAGGATGGCGTATTTGTGGCGTTCATCCAATACATCCACCAACATGGTCTCCAGACACATGCGGAGTTCTGTATACTGGGCCCGGTTCTCTTGGGTGAAGTCGGGTACCATAGGCGTGCCAATGTATGACGCTGACTGTGGATACATCGGCGAGCGTTGGGGGAGAGGCCTCCTAGGCGAGTCTCCTCCCGCTTTTTGGTATGGGCTGGTACCGGCAGTGTACCATGGCCCGCTTGTCCAGGTGCTGTTCCTCGGTGCGGGTCGTGCGTCGTGCTCACCCGGGTATAGAGTCGGGGGTCTGTAGCGCAGCTCCGCGGGAGTATAGCCTGGGCTGTACCGGGCCTCCTGGTCCGGTAGAGTACTGTGCTGTCTTCGGGCGTGGTTCTCCTCCTCTTCCTCTTCGTCTTCAGTTAGGTCATCCAGTGCTTGTAGTCTCTGGTTTAGCCTCTCCACAGGATATGCTGCTCCTTCCCGGTTGCTAGGTCTCGCTTGGACCGGTGGGGGGAGGTGGTCTGTGGGGGGTATAGACCTCGTCTGTTGGTCAAGTTCAGGGTTGTTTACTCGGCTAGGGGATGCCGCCCTGGAGGTGTGTCTAGACGAGTTCCTGGAGCCTCTGGCGGAAAGAGAGGGTGTTGTCCGTCTGATCAGCTGTTCTATTAGTTGCGACTGCTGTCTGTCGCGCGCTGCGTCCCGTTGAGCACCGGCTCGTTCTCGGGCCACATTCTCTTCCATCTGAATGCGTCTTATTTCTAGACGTATCTGCTCGTGTTCGCTTCGCTGCTGGATCTGCAGTCGGTCGCGTTCAGCAGCGGCGTTCAGGCTGATGAGGAAGGCCTGCTGTAGGGTCCTCTCTGCCTCGCTGGGAGAAGGCGGTTGTATAGGGGAGCCTTCCCTCGGGGTACTCCTTGCGGAGCCTTGGAGTTCTATCTCCACGGTGCTCTCCCCGTCTTCTTCCGTGCCGAGTTCTCTCTCGGTAGCGTTGTATTCCTCCCGGGACTCATCGGGGACTACTTCTTCAGTACTGGCGGGGTGTGAAGTCATGTCTGGTTCCCACTGGTCCCCACCGTGAACTTGGTCAGTTACATTAGAGCCCGTAGGGGCCTCTATGGTCGGGGTAGTCTGGGCGTTGGGGTTAGACATACTTTTACTTTCTAGTTTTACCGCGTTTACTGTTAGTAGAAGACTAGGTTGTTGACTGACAGCGTAAGCCTCTAAGTACTGAGGGAGCCGTCGTTCGCGCTGCGGGCGTTGGTTAGGAGGATCGTTTCGTGGAGTGTTCATCATAGGCCATTTCAATATTAATAACACTATATTAATATTACACTAATTACCCTCCGGCTCGAAGGACCAATTGTAACTGAGGGGTACAATTCCCTGACTGTATTACTAGATATGATACTTACTACCACTACCTTTGTACTTAATATTCGGCCACCCAGTACACGGCATAAATATATTATCATAAACACTCTCACGTAGATGAAACGGATCCAACACAAATGTACGAAGTCGAAACAGGTCTTTATTTCTACACAGCGATGGTGTGTAGAACAAGCACTTAATCACTTAATTACATTTATGAATTGAAATAGTATGCACTTTTATGGCAAAGAGTATTCGTCGGTATATCAATAGAGAATGTCCAATCTCTGAAGGCGCAGGTGGTAAATATACGACCTGGAATAGTTAAGGAATAACAGCAATGATACTTTAATGATTATATACTAGATACACTAGAGGGGGTTAATCCGGTCGCTTGTAAGCCGACAGGAGTAGGAGGGGGGGGGGGTAGAATCCGGCTGCCTCGTCCGGCCAAGGGTATCCCAGGTGAACCCACTGTAGTGCCGTTCAATGCGCCGGCGATCCTTGGACCACAGATGAAAGCAGGTGGACTCTTTGTGGGCCGGCTCTCTCCGGTCCACGGGGGAGAGACGTGAAGCGACCTCGTCTTGCAGAGCGTCTCCTCACCTTGCGTCCTCTCCAGGGGGGGGGGTTCCAACACACGGCAGTGTCGGGGGTCTTTATCCATGGAATAATCAAAGTATACAAAGCATAATCCGTGCCTGGGAAGGCGGGCTGTCGTCGGTAGAATAATCCGGTATACAGGTCCACTCGCTCGTCGGCTCTGGGGCTCCTCGGGTGCAGCTTCACATGGGGTCAACCACCCTGGGTAAGCAGCCAGTTCTCTGCCCGAAACGATGGGGTACTGACTACGGTAGTATTCTCACCGCACGAAGCACTATATATTAACAGACTATTATTAGCTTAATAGACTACGTCCAACTCGACGATATAGTGCCAAATATGACTATTCAAATATTAATATACACGATGTCTCAATACCGATGGTAGGCGAACTTGGCCTTACTCCCACACGTGGCGTCGCGGGGAGGCTTTACGTCTGTGACTCTATTGGAGGGTAAGAAACTGGACTGAAAAGAAAGTCCTACTTTAGTAGCGCAGTATATATACGCACTATGAACAAATAGTCCCATTAGTGGTGCGGTAGCCAGATTCCTACGCGGAACTAGGACTTGTTCGTACATGTGGAGCGGTACGTTTGAACTGGGTCTGAGAGGTATGGCAGCCTGGCACCAAGGTCTCGACCAATAGTAGAATGGAGACTATTATGGGATGTTCAGTAGGCTAGAATGGATATTCAATGCATATTGTTCAAGGAATATACAAGGGATATCAGGGAATATTAGAGAATATACAAATACAATTAAATATATATATATAAATAAATATATATATTCGGTTTAATCTGGCCCTTCACAACACTCTGACTACAACGTCATCTTTGACAGAGGATGTTAGTCGACCCTACACCCGGGTGCCAGTGCCGGCGAGGACTTCGTCAATATGGAGAACGGCGGCTGGGTGGCGTAGCGGACATACCCTCGTCACCAACGCAGGAGATGCTGGGTTCAACTCGGTGTCCCGTTAACCAGTGTTGCTGTTCTCTCTGTCTGCATTCAAGGTGAAGGTAGGAGTCCTGACCGGACTTTAAACACTTCTTCTTTTCTTCCCTTCTAAATGTTTTGTAATAACGATGTTTCCAAAACATGTGTTGCTGCAATACATCGAGGATACGACGCGTGTTGGGTGTGAATTGTCTTGTCACTGGTATAGCTTTTCTCTCTGTAGTAAATCGGCGTTGTTTTTTACATGTGTAAAAATGAACTGGTTTGGTTGTGATGAGAACATGTGTGTTCATGTAACGTTGTACCGTGGGTGAACTCACAACTAAGAGGGTTATTTAACCTGTAAAGCTATGCTTAGTGACATGTGATTGAGGAATGAATCTTTTTTCTCAGCCTGTGATGACAATGAACAGCATGTTCACACATTAACAGAGGTGCCTGTTCGCCTTGGTCGTATCAAGGGTAAGATAGGAGGGGTGACCCCCCGGTTTCCCTGGGGCTTCCCCCCCCTCCTCTCAGACATGTTTGGTTACAATATATTGTGTCACTGTGTTTGTGGGGATACGATGTAACCCTCAGCTTAATTGCTGGGGTTGTGCTTTCCGCTTGAGAAACTATTTTTTCCTAAAGAAAAGGTTGTTTGGTCACTTATCATGTGTGCTTAGCAAGGTCTGTGGCCATTACATAATCGAGGACTTCTGACTTCTCTCGTTATGAAAAACGGCGTTCCTCTGTAGTAAGAGTGTACTTTTGCCATTTTTTGTTGTGATGAAGGGTTGTGTGTGTCTTGTGATCTACAACTGGGTTAGGTTTGGCCCACAGAAGCACATGTGTAAGTCTGGACCGGGGCTCTTAAAGGGGCCCTCTCTGTTCTGTGTTTTCCTTAGTAAAACTCAGGTAGCAGGTTAGCGCATGAGCTATGTGAGGCTGTTAGATGCTTCATGTAGCATGCTATGACTGTGTCATGCTCTACTTGTCATTATATCGTATCATGGGTGAGGGGTCGTAAAGGGGTGAACTGGTAATCCTTTCCTCCCTTTTTCTGATTGGTCAGGGGTTAAAACACCTGTCCTTCAAGGTTCCTGTCACGTTGCTGTTTGGCACGTTACAGGGTAAGGGGGGGGGGGGAGTTTCCTGGTCCCACGCCCTGGAAAATTGGAGTACGTCACTGAGCGCGTCTCTATTGGTAAGACTTCCGTGGGTTGTTCAGGTCCATGTTATGGATCTGTTTCAGGGAGTTGTCAGAGCTCCTCCTCACGAAGCTCCTCCTCAGGGAGAAGTGCCTTCTGTGAGTTCGGACTCTCCTTCCCAGTGAGGGAGCCTCCTCAGAGTTCAGAGCCTCCTCCTCAGATTGTCAAGGTGAGTAGAACTTCAAAAAAGGAGTTCTGCTCTATTGTGTGTGTATTCGATTCAATTCGATTATTGAGTGTGTATTGGTTCAGTGCCTCCTCCTCGGAGAGCTCTAACCCAAGTGTTACATAGCTCAATGTTGCAATATATTCTTTTCAATCTATACAGCTCGCGTGGGAAGTCTCTCTGGGGATTTCCGTCTCCTCCCTGTGGCGAGGGTGGCGGGATGTAAAAATGTAAACAATTTTTACCCTCAGCTGCGTCACGTGGGATTCATGTCAGTCTGTGTTTCTTTCTTTTTTAAATAAAAAGAGGAAAGAACATGAAGCACGACGGCTCCGTGTCGTTCTCCCAGGCGACTTGGAAGAACAATGTCTGGTGTCTTGCTAGACTATCCATTGATGTGTTTGGGTCTCGACGCGTACATAGTGCTGGCTCGGGGTGTTTCTGTTAAGAATCATGCAGGAGGCTAAGTACGCCTTGGTTGCTCGTTATTAAAACAGCGTTTTTATAGGGCAACTGGGATGGAGTTTTGTCTCTTCCGCCAGTTTACTTCTCGATGAATTCTCGTTCATATCTGGGGGATGTTAACGGAATAGATCAGAACATAGGTAGAGGGGTCGCACGCCCTTGGGGTGGGCCACTGAGCACGGTACAAATGGGACCGTCTGGGTGGCGCCCTCTTTTCATGTTTTAGATCGACACGCATACCTACCCCCTCTTCTGGAGTGGGCATGTCGGCGTGGTTAGGGCACGGGACTGGTTCTGGTCGCGCTGGTCCAGGTCAGTTAACCCGTTGTCCGCCGGGGACGCAGATCTGCTGTTCTGGTACCCTGAGGGACTTGTGCTTTTTTCGGGGGGAAAAATGCCGGGTCGGCCCGGGTGTCACAGGGTTAGGCGTTATGGAGACCCTTTGTTGGGTACACGTTGTACCTGGCACTATCATAAGGGGCTGATTCTCCTTTCTTTCGCTCCTCTCTCACGCATGGCGAAGAGGGGGCTGTTGGGGTGGTCTTCTGGACCTCCTCTGGTAATCCTGTGTGCTTCCCGAGCCGCCGGGCCCGGTCCGAAGTAATGTTTCGTTGAAACCGTAGGCCTGGGATAACCCTTTTTTGGAAACTGAAACACTTGTACTGCGGTATAGCTGGTGTATACCCGCAGGTGTGTTTTGGAGTTTTTCTTGAGGGGTTATAGGAACAACCACCGTATGTGGTACCAAGAGGGTGGTTGATTCCCTGGTGTGTTGGAGCAGAGTCGACTCCCGGGTTACCCGGTTGAGTGTGCCCCTGCACGTTCATGACGTCTGCCAATTGTGTCAGCCTTCTCTGCCTCGACCCCTCTGGGTGGGTTTTTTTTTGATGGAGGCTTTGTCATGGTGCGCAACAATGCCAGCATACGCCCCTTCCGCCGGGGTGCTGTTTCAGTTGACCCCTTTGGCGCCTGTCTCGTCCGCAGTGTTCCAGGCTCGGGTCTACAGCCTGCTGCCTGGTTTTCCCCGGTCGGGGGGCTCGGTCCTCCCCGGTCTGATGGTTGTGGGGGGCCTCAGCGGGGTACATTTGTCGAGCTTCTGGCTTCCGCTCAGCTCCTCTTGTGCAGACTGACGCTGAGCGGAGGCCAGAATGAAATAGAACGTACGGTTATGTATATAACCAAGTTCTCTGAATTCTGGTGACGCTCAGCGTCAGGACGCCGCTGCGGCCCTTGATCTCGCCTTGTGGTGAACGTTTGGGAAGGAGGCGAGTAGGTGACCACACACCTGCTTATGAAGGTAAGCGGATAGGGGTGTGGCCAGACGAATGTTGGTATGTAAAGGTACATTGTGGAATTTTTTTATTCAGTGCACGTGCACGAAGTGAAGTCAGTGCAGACTGACGCTGAGCGTCACCAGAATTAATAGAACTTGGTTATATACATAACCTTACGTTAATCAGGTTACACAAAAACCAAGGGCCCGTAGCCTTCAGCCCCTCAGACATCTCAAATACACATAATCAATATTATTTATCTAGCTAGTTTTAACCAGGGGTGTAAAGTACTTGAGTAATTGTACTTTGTTACAATACTTAAGTACTGTTTTTGGGGATTTGTACTTTACTCGAGTAGTATTAGGTTTGTATACTTGTACTTTTACTCAATTACATTTCAGAGAAAAAAAACATACTTTTTACTCCTTACATTTAAAATGCAGACCTACAAAGTACAAATATTGCAGGTCCAACCATTTTAATTAGTATATTTATTTCTCTGGCCGAACTAACATTAACGTTATTAATCCTGCGTCGCACTTTATTCTAAAACAGCCAATCAAATCCCCATCAATGGAAAGTTAACCAGCCCATACCATGCTGATTGGTCCTTGTGCAAGACTAGAAAGTGGGGATATTTGATTAAACACCTGCTATCAGAAGAATAGACAGTCAGAAAAAAAGTTTTTACTTTAACTTTTTAGTACATTTAAAAGTAGAAACTGTTTTTAGCCAGATACTCTGACTTTTACTTGAGTAAGATTTTGAGACGGTACCCATACTTTCACTTAAGTATAATTTCTGGGTACTTTTTACACCCCTGGTTTTAACTTACTCTTAAATTGATTGGCCATATGAATTAAATGTTACTTCAACTTCCTAAAGGACGACATCTTCTGTCATCATTGAAAGAGTATCTGTTGAATTACTTGTGGTTACTTACTATCAATCTATGATCTGTTCACACTAATATGGGGGGGGGGGGGGGGGCTAGCTCCCTTCTCTAGTAGTGGGAGTGACAGACACACAACGCTCCGCTCGGCAATGACTCGCGTGGACCCGTGTACAGCAAAACTCTGAGCAGCACGTGCGCCCGGAAGAACCCTTGTGGATCGCCAACAGGTGCCTCTTATTACCTAATCAACGTCAGTTCCACTTGGTTACAATAACACACAGCTGCAGCAATTATGATTAATTGAAAATGGGGGACTCTGATGTAAACAAGACAAGTCTTTCTCTGGTCTGCATCCCCTTAACAATTGTGTGTATTGAGCCGTACTATTGTACCCATTCTGCAATCTGTTAATAAATCTGCCAGCAGGCTATGCAGGATTACTCCATGAATACACGTTGTTACGACCCTGGCTCATGGGCACGCAACCTATGTGCAAACCAACACCAAAACCCTGTGCTCTAACTCGAAGTGCTACTATCTCAAGGAACTATTAATATAAATGTAAACTAAAGTACTAAGGTAAACCCAACGGACAAGGACTGGAAGAACCTGACAGCTCTTCTTCTAAGCACAGACACTGCATGTGTGTTACTAGGTCTGCCTTTAAAGCTCCCAGCAGGTAACCAATCAGCACTAATTGGCTAATTGGCAGCCCTCACCTGCATGCCCCGTGACACAGGAGTACTCAGGCCTGCCTGCACAGTGACACAGAAGTGATCAGCTCCTGGTACATAACACCTCCCCCACCAAACTGGTTGCCCCAGAGGCAACCACCACACAACAACCCATAAACAAAAACAAAAAAAAACACTGTGACCCATTAGTTGTCAGGGCCACTACCACAACAGCGATAGCGGGTCGGCCCCTGTCGAACACGACCACCAACCGTTTTGTATGCTCCCTTTCAACAGGCCCCTCCACCGATACCGACCTGTCAAAAATAGACTGCAAACCAAAATCAACCTGAGAACTGCGCTCAACAGAACAGAACACAGCAAAACAAAAACCATAGATCACTGATACCACCACCGCGCCCATATCCATCCCACCTGGCACTGGCAGTCCAGGATACTGCAAGCCGTGAACATCCAGAGTAGGATGTACTGCCTCAGGTACAGCCCCACCGTACCTGGAACATGGCAGTACGACAGTCACAAAAACGTCTGGAACACCATCTAAAATGGCGTCACCCAAAATAACATTGTCCTGATCAAAATCAAAATGGCTGCCACTCAACAGACCAGGTCGCGAAGGCGGCTCCTGCCCCACAGGACACAGGTAACTAGGTTGACCATCACACCTAGTGCATGGCAGAGAATCAGTGTGGACATGTGGATCAATGTCAGAATCATCAACTGACATACTGAGACCATCCCTGCCCACAAGTGAAACATTAGGGACAATAGAGCTACTGTGGGAAGGCTGGCAGCCTAAGTCAGGCTTAGTAGCCTCTCCAACTAGAACGGTGTCACATGAAACAACAGCACCTCTCATAGCATCCTTCCCACACTCCTCCAATTCGTTCGTGGCCTCAGCCACCATACAGGCTGGGAAGACCCTGAGACACTGCGCTGCCGTACCATCTCCTGCCACATGCTTCTCCGGCACGCATGTCAACTCTGGTTTCACCACCGGGCCTAACACAAAGCCACAATCAAGAGAATCATTATGCAGAGGTAGATCCACAGTGTGCTTTCCAAAATTCTCAACAGGTACACATTTTAATTCAACAAAGAATGTGTCACTAAGTGTAATGTCCCAAGTCGAAGTGTCAACAACATCACTTTTGTCCTTTGACATTTCCCGAGCCACAGCACACACAGGAAACACTCCTGGATGTTTCTGTGCCAGCTCATTAGGGACCTCAGAAACCACAGGAATGGGAGTTACAACCGGAGTAGCCAACACTTTGTCACCAGCCAAATCATTCCCTAGAATGAAGGACACCCCCTTTATGGGAATGTGAGAACATACCCCCACAACAACATTGCCTGATACTAAGGGAGAATTGAGCGTGACCTCATGCAAAGGTGCATCCACAAATCCACCCCCAAAGCCCCGAACAACGACACCGGAATGCAAAGAAGAGTTTTCTGAAAACGGCAAAACCCCCTCCAGAATGAGGGACTGAAAAGCACCGGTATCTCTCCAAATTGTTATAGCCTGTTTGGACTCTAGTGCATTAGTCAGGGAAACAAATCCATTCATCATAAACCTTGAGGAACCCTCGAGCTCTTTGTCCACACGTTTGATACTTCCCCCATCCCCATCTAACGTTGGCATAGGCATTCTGCATATGGTTTCTACCAGAGCCACGGTTCTGACATTATTCTGCTCAAGCACCGGGCACCCAGCAACGATATGACCAGGTTCTTTACAGTAGAAACAGATAATCCCTTCTGGGAATGCACCAGCAGAACCACCCCGCCTAGGAGGTGAAGTTAACTGACCAGCAGACACAGGTTTTGGGAAACGGCCCCCCTGAACAGGACGCCTATCCCCGGACTCAACACGGTAGTCCTCCAAAAACACGGACTTGTGTGTCAACACAAACTCCTCAGCGAAGACAGCGGCGTCGCCTATCTTCGATACCTTACGCTCATTTAGATGTGTGGAAACAGTATCAGGAACACATCTTTTAAATTCCTCTAGGAGAATCAACTGCCTAAGCTGCTCTCTTGACTCTGCCTTCTGAGAAGTGCACCACCTGTCAAACAGGTTCTCCTTCTCCCTTCCAAATTCAACATAAGACTGCCCCTCCGACCTGCGATAACCTCTAAAACGCTGACGATAGGCCTCGGGACCAACTCATAAGCCCTCAAAATGGAAGCTTTAACCAGCTCATAATCAGCGCTTTGTTCAAGGGACAGAGCAGTGTAGGCTTCTTGTGCCCTACCAACTAAAACACATTGCAGCAGCAGTGTCCAGGCGGTATCAGGCCACTTCAATGTGGTTGCCACCCGTTCAAAAAGGGGAAAATATCTTTCCACGTCTTTCTCAAAAAATGGAGGTACCATCCTAATATTCCTGCCTACATCAAAACCTGAACGTGACTCTGGATGCAGAGCGCCCGCCTGCAAGGCAGCATGCTTATATTCAAGCTACTTCTGTGCACGCTCGTGCTCCAACAACATTTGTTTCTCCTTAAACTCACGCTCCTCTTTCCTCTCTTTAAGCTCACGCTCCTCTCTCCTCTCCTCACGCTCCCGCTCTAGCTGCCTTTCCTTAAACTCCAACTCCCTTATCCTCCACTCACCCTCTACACCAGGTAATAGCGGAGACGCGCCAGACGAAGGAGGCCCCTCCACCCTCTCCTCAAGCACCTGCTCCCTAACGAGTAACACCCTTAACGCACTCAAGGCAGACGGCTTCAAACGTTTCTCCCCTGCAGAAAGCTCCACCCTGTAGTGTACAGCAAGTTCTAGCAGTTGTTCTTTGGAAAACTTCTCTAACAAGTCATGAGACAGGCGATCAACAAAGTCCCTGATGGAAGCCATTGTCACTGAACCAGCCACCCCAAGCTACACACCCTACCTCACAGTCACAAAGAACCACTAACAAACCACAAAGACCCCCCCAACGAACCACTGAAGAACCACGAAGAACCACTGAAGAACCATGAAGAACCACTGAAGAACCACTGAAGAATGCTAAATGCCAATAATAACAACCAGAAGGGAACGCGGTGGAAATGTGAGCTCTACGGAGCGCACCTTTCTAGGTTGCAAAATAAAAAAAAATAAAAAATAAAACACACCCACCCTAAATAGACGTGTCATACACGCAGGGTGTTAGGTGCTACCAGGTATGCTCACCAAACACTCAAACAAACAAAATAAATCCAACAAACAATCCCAAACAGGTGCGCCTTCTAACCTGATGTGACTACATATGCTTCTACGTCTAAACTGCAGTCAAAACCGGCCCACCACATGTCTACCCTAAGAAACACTAAATCAAGCCCTACCACACTACCTGTGTTTTCTGGCCGCCCTAATCTACCTACCCTTAAACTAATGCCCTGTAGACCTAACCATCTTCAACCACACCTGCTACCAGTCAAAGATCATACTTGACCATCCACCCGTCCAGTACATGATACGGTACCAGACAAGCAGATGGTGCTAATCCCTTCCCTGACTGCCCCAGGAGTACGTGGTGCACAGGACGCTAACCAACAACCAGAAAATAATGTCCCTATCTACATGTGGTGCCCACTAAACTATATATTTTAACAGCATAAGTAGTCACATCAAATTACAAACAAATACGGCATACTCACCTGTTTGATGAAATGGCTCAGCCCCCACGTTACACCATATGTAACGAACACCACCCAAACCATAATACCATGACACCCCGTGTAACACAAAAAAAAAAAACACCAAACAATTTCTAGGGGTAAATATCCCGGACGAGCACCAACTGTTACGACCCTGGCTCATGGGCACGCAACCTATGTGCAAACCAACACCAAAACCCTGTGCTCTAACTCGAAGTGCTACTATCTCAAGGAACTATTAATATAAATGTAAACTAAAGTACTAAGGTAAACCCAACGGACAAGGACTGGAAGAACCTGACAGCTCTTCTTCTAAGCACAGACACTGCATGTGTGTTACTAGGTCTGCCTTTAAAGCTCCCAGCAGGTAACCAATCAGCACTAATTGGCTAATTGGCAGCCCTCACCTGCATGCCCCGTGACACAGGAGTACTCAGGCCTGCCTGCACAGTGACACAGAAGTGATCAGCTCCTGGTACATAACACACGTTCTTACATGCGACGACAGTCAAGTGACAAAGAAGCCAATACTAGTAAAATTCATGGTATTCTCATGATGTATCATGCCTACCAATATGGCTCGTTGGCTATGGCTGTCGTTTATTTATAATCACCTGTTGATTATATCTATCAACCATCCATCCATCTACACTCATTGCACACACATCCACATGCACACTCACATTCACTTTAAACACTTTTTAACACTACACCATATTTGTATCTATTACTAAAAAAATTATTTTGTATAGTGTTTGGCCTTTATTCTTTTTATGATCTTACTATTGATGATGAAGTCCAAGTGAGCAACATTTTACATTGAACAAGGCACTAGCTGAGATGTAATGTGCATGTGAGCCCTTTCAACATATCTGGCTGAATAGATAGATAGAACAGTAGTGTTGAAGGCCTCACCACCAAACCTGATCAGATTATTTCCATCCTTTGTCTGCAGTAAATGCAGCCAATCATTTAAAATTAAAACAATCGAGGCCAGGCGGTTAGGTGGCGTAGCGGAGATTGCGTTCGTCACTAACCCCGGAGCTGTGAGCTGGATTCGCCTGTTCGAATCCAGCTCACAGCTCCGGGGTTGTCACCAGCTTGGCTGGCCGTTCACACTAATACAATTGGCTGTATTAGAGGGTGGGAGAAGCTGGCGGGGTGGGTCCGGGTCGTTGTAAACAGCGACTCCTACAGTTCGGTCGGGCGCCTGCTAAGCGCGGATAGGACCTGAGTGGGATAGTGTGATCCTTCCACACGCTACGCCCTCTCAGGGAGGATCCGCGCTGCCAGGTGAAAAAAAGCGGTTGATTGGCTGGACGTGTGTCGGAGGAAGCACGTGATAGCCTCCACTCTCCCAGATGATCTGACTGTGGGGGGTAAGTGCGCAGCGACCAGGAAGGGGATTGGGAATTGGCATACGACTAACATTGGGATGGGAGAAAATCGGAGGAAAAATGGAGGGGGGAAAAGATTAAAAAAAAGAAAAAAAGAAAAAAAATCGAGGCCTTGCACGAAATCTTTGTGTAGTTCCCTTTCTTCCAGCATGGCTGCCAATATCCATTGGTAACCACTTTCAAGAGAAAATGCCTAATTTCTGTTCAGTGGTAGAGTAGGTAAAACACTGGAAAACCATGCTATTACTATTCTACTGTGAATTATTTACAAGATCCAGTAATAAGACACCAACTTATTATGTTTCTGTTGATATAGCTCTCATAAATCAAGACATAGCAACTGTTGTCTCTTGCACATAATAGCTTTTAGCTATGTTACAGGCAGCCATCCTGGAAGAAAGATAAACATTCTGTGCAAGACCTCTATTGTCTACAACCAGGATAGAGTAGTAATACAGGTACTACACTGTGAGGACTGGGAGTAAAGAATGGTCCGGACTGCAGACTCATGGTAGAGTAGTAATACGGGTACCACACTGTGAGGACTGGGAGTAAAGAATGGTCCGGAGTCCGGACTCATGGTAGAGTAGTAATACGGGTACTACTACTACACTGTGAGGACTGGGAGTAAAGAATGGTCCGGAGTCATGGTAGAGTAGTAATACGGTACCACACTGTGAGGACTGGGAGTAAAGAATGGTCCGGGCTCATGGTAGAGTAGTAATACGGGTACCACACTGTGAGGACTGGGAGTAAAGAATGGTCCGGGCTCATGGTAGAGTAGTAATACGGGTACTACACTATGAGGACTGGGAGTAAAGAATGGTCCGGGCTCATGGTAGAGTAGTAATACGGGTACTACACTGTGAGGACTGGGAGTAAAGAATGGTCCGGGCTCATGGTAGAGTAGTAATATGGGTTCTTTATTAAGCAATATCTTTAACCACAGTCATGTTTATGGGTTGAACAGGCCTCAGAAGTGAGAGGAATGCAGCTCTTTTAAAAACTCAAAAATCCCTATTGAGATAAAAAAAAAAAAAAGCCTTATTATATACAAGTGGATGGGGTGGGCATGTGCAAGAGGTGCAGGGGAGATGGGGGCATGTATGATGATGGGCGGGGGGTACGACAGGAGGGTTTATGAAGGCAGGAGAGGGGGTGGGGGGGTGTTGGGGTGTGTGGCATTAGTACATGTAGCCTTTGGAGTAGGACTGGGGGGGGCCCATGTTTGGGGGTGCTTGTTCTGGGGGGTAGGACACCCCGTTGTCCAGGTGGGACAAGGGGACCGTGTCCTCCTCGTTGACGTAGCGCTCAAACTCGGCCTTCAGGCTGGGCCGCTGATTGTCGGGGAAGGCCAGGGAGATGAGGGCCTCGGGCTCGCATACAAACTTATAAACGTAACGCTCCCCTGCCACCTAGGAGAAGGAGAGAGAGGATAATGTTAAAGGTTAAATAATGTTAAAGGTTAAATAATGGGTATCTGTATACATAATATTAAATGATTGGATTGGGGGCAGGAAAACTTGATCCCTAGTTATAAATATTACAAATGATCACAGGACCAAAGAACATGATTGGACTGCACTCTGTATACCTTCTGCATGATTCCCTTCTCGTAGTAATAGCGCAGAGAGCGACTGAGCTTGTCGTAGTTCATGGCTGGACGGTTCTTCTGCATCCCCCACAGCCGGGCAACCTGATGAGAGAGAGAATGAGAGAGGGAGAGGGCAGGAGAGAGGGAGAGGGCAGGGGAGAGGGCAGGGGAGGGAAGAGGGAGAAGTGTTAATGCACCTGGGACGGTTCAGCTCTGGTGACCATGGCCTAGGATGGTTCTTAATGGGTTAACAGGATGTGTGCACACTTTAACCCTTTCACTACCACACTACAGGTTAACCCTTTACTATCACACTACAGGTGGTAGTGTGATAATATCTGTATTGTGATAGTAAAGGGTTAACCTTCTGTAGTGTGGTAGTGAAAGGGTTTACCCTTTGTCGTGTGGCAGTGAAAGGGTTAACCTTCTGTATTATCGCAGACCATTTGGTAGTGAAAGGGTTAAAAGGGGAAAACTGGGTTTTTCCTGGTTTTTGTATGGATTTAGAAGTCTGTGATGTTATTTAGGCGCTGGGGCGGATTATCTTTGCTCTTTGGCCAGGGTTTCAAGTCTTCAGATTAACAAGCACAAGCTGTTCAGAATGATTGCAGTTTGTGATGTCACACAATGAATTAGCTTTGATTAATGAATTAGCTGTGCTTTTTGGAGCCAGGAACACTGGCCAATACTGCCCAATTTGTAAAGGTGTTTACTCTTGGGTGTGGGGTGTCCAGGCACGGAAGGAAATGTGGTGTATGCTACACCCACCATAAACAAGAAAGAAAGAAACGATTAAAATTACATTTAGACTTTAGTTCTTTTGCAAAAACATGTTTCAGAGATTCAAGGAAGTCATATAAAATAGTTGAAAAGACACATTTACATTTAGTCATTTAGCTGACGCTTTTATCCAAAGCAACTTACAAGTTCTGTACGACAAGTCATCAGGAAGGGCACAACTCTATTAGTTGAGTAACAATGTTCATCAAAGTGTTGAGTGCTACAGTGTAGGTTAGTATAGTTATAGTATATTAGGACAAGTGCATGACAGTAAGGTTAATAGGGTTAGATTTTTTTTTTATGTCCATTAAAAGGAGCAAAGACTGTACCCCTCATCAAATGACATCTCTATAGATCAATATCAAATACAGGCAACGTACATGTTTTTAATTTGTTTTGTTTTGTTCATGAATGTCATACTGAGTATCCCCCGTTCGAACCGCATCACAATAACCAAGCAGAAGCAATACAATTCCATCCTCTAACCACTAGGGGTCCTCAGCAACAAGTCTAAGGCATCCCTCCATGCTCTCTCCACCCAACGCTGTCAACGCAGCCACGAGTAGGGCTAGTCCCCCACATGTGGATTCACTTCCTTTTTATGTAACCCATTACCACTGGTAGATGCTAGATCACACAGGGTCATCGCCGCTTTATTGCCGGGTCGTCGCAAAGCCGCAACTCGTCATAATCTTCACCTTTAAAAGGTTGTTTATGAACCTAACCCTAACCTTAACCACTCGCACTACCTTCAAATTAAAAATAAATGTAAAAATGTTGGCCCGTGGGATCTGGCATCTAACATTACCCCCCTCTTGAATGTGACCAGGGCTCCACAATGCGCGCAATGAAACAAGAGTCGGTGCCTGCTTGACATAGGCCGCCCCGTTGAAATACTGTCACAACCCCGCCGTGAACTCCCCCCCCCCCCCCCCCCCGACTGACAGCCGAGCACTAATTCTGATACCGCCTCAAACGGAGCGAACTTTGTTTTGATGAGTATCTCAAGACACGAGGCAGGTTCTAAAGAAAGAGGGGGGGGGGGGGGAGAGAGAGATAGAGAGAGAGAGAGAATGTGAGAGAGAGAGAGAGCAGGAGACTTATGACTCAGGGGTTAAGAGACTCACATCCCACAGCAGCCAGCCAGCCAGCAGTTCTGTTTGATCTTTGAGTGTGTGCTCTCTCTCTCCACCCTAATTGCCCTTGTAAAAGTCTTGGCCTCATCAATTTTTAATGTACAGTAAAAAGATAATGGAATTGACAGTATAGGCCTATCTGTGTGTGTATTAGGCCCAGTTACGGTGGTCGTCGTCGGCCGGTCCAAACAAGCTGCAGACTTAAACATCACAACAGTAAAGTAGGGAGCTAAGGGAGGTGAGGTGGCGGCACTGGCGGTGGGCGTTGGGACGATTTGACGATAGAGCTAGTCCTTCATTTTGCATCAATATACTGTTTCAAGTGTTGAATAATAAATGGAAACTAATGGGGGGGGGGGGGGGGGGACGACTACACACAATATGAGCCTATGAGAGCAGTTAGACAAATCTCCAGCCCTTCTGACACCCATTGTATACCACAAGACAATGTGCTGCTGTGCTTAAGTGGGATTGTCCACTCTCTGGATCACACGTCCACAGTATGTGTGCAGTTTTGGCAGCGGAGTGATGCCGCATGTTGAGTGGGGAACAACTTAATGCCGATGCACTTTGAGCGGAATCTCTCTTTAATCTCCCGTGGCGGAGGAGGTGCATGGCGTTATC
This sequence comes from Notolepis coatsorum, assembly GCF_963971535.1. Classification (NCBI taxonomy): domain Eukaryota; kingdom Metazoa; phylum Chordata; class Actinopteri; order Aulopiformes; family Paralepididae; genus Notolepis; species Notolepis coatsorum. The sequence continues at coordinate 53,175,097 of NC_140174.1, read as the reverse complement.
GCTGGACTCACGCCTCGGTCACGCAGAGAAATCTCTCAGCTTTCAAGGGTTTTGTCAGGGGAAGAGAAAACCAAGTTCGCTTCAGGCTGCAAATATTTTTTTTGCTCGATCACACAGTGCAGATGTATGTTTTGCTTGATCACAGTGCAGATGTATGTTTTGCTTGGTCACAGTTCAGATGTATATTTTGCTTTGTCACAGTTCAGATGTATGTTTTGCTTGATCACAGTTCAGATGTATGTTTTGCTTGATCACAGTTCAGATGTATGTTTTGCTTTGTCACAGTTCAGATGTATTTTTTGCTTGGTCACAGTTCAGATGTATTTTTTGCTTGGTCACAGTTCAGATGTATTTCTTGCTTGGTCACAGTTCAGATGTATGTTTTGCTTGATCACAGTTCAGATGTATGTTTTGCTTGATCACAGTGCAGATGTATGTTTTGCTTGATCACAGTTCAGATGTATATTTTGCTTTGTCACAGTTCAGATGTATGTTTTGCTTGATCACAGTTCAGATGTATGTTTTGCTTGATCACAGTTCAGATGTATATTTTGCTTTGTCACAGTTCAGGTGTATGTTTTGCTTGATCACAGTTCAGATGTATGTTTTGCTTGATCACAGTTCAGATGTATGTTTTGCTTGATCACAGTTCAGATGTATGTTTTGCTTTGTCACAGTTCAGATGTATGTTTTGCTTGATCACAGTTCAGATGTATGTTTTGCTTTGTCACAGTTCAGATGTATGTTTTGCTTGATCACAGTTCAGATGTATGTTTTGCTTGATCACAGTTCAGATGTATGTTTTGCTTTGTCACAGTTCAGATGTATGTTTTGCTTGATCACAGTTCAGATGTATGTTTTGCTTGATCACAGTTCAGATGTATTTTTTGCTTGATCACAGTTCAGATGTATGTTTTGCTTTGTCACAGTTCAGATGTATTTTTTGCTTGGTCACAGTTCAGATGTATTTCTTGATTGGTCACAGTTCAGATGTATTTCTTGATTGGTCACAGTTCAGATGTATGTTTTGCTTTGTCACAGTTCAGATGTATGTTTTGCTTTGTCACAGTTCAGATGTATGTTTTGCTTGATCACAATTCAGATGTATGTTTTGCTTGATCACAGTTCAGATGTATGTTTTGCTTTGTCACAGTTCAGATGTATTTTTTGCTTTGTCACAGTTCAGATGTATTTTTTGCTTGGTCACAGTTCAGATGTATTTCTTGCTTGGTCACAGTTCAGATGTATTTCTCGCTTGGTCACAGTTCAGATTTGCTCGACCAATGCCAGTACAGCTGATAGAGGCCTTTCATGGAATGTTTAGAATGCCCATTTGTCCTTCAGGTTGGAAGAGACAACAGTGTATTGATATATGAGAAATATATCAATAAAATGTTTAATAATGTGGTGTTTTATTACTTATTACTGGATCTTGTAAACAGATCACAGTGGAACACTAATGTTGTACTTTTCCAATGTTTTACCTACTCTACTGCACAGACATTTCAAGATTCTTTCTAAAGTGGCTACCAGTGGGTATAGGCGGTCACGTTGGATGAGAGACAACTACATAAACATTCCATGCAAGACCTCTATTGGATGTGATTGGCTGAACTTCAAGCCGCATTATATCTCAAACAGCAAATTTTTTTGCTCCTGCGTGCAAGGAAACTTGGCGTAGCCAAATGTGGGCATGACCAAGCCATTTGTGTAATCAGCTTCTATCCCCAGGCCATCAGGCTGCTAAACGAACAATGAATGAACACTACACAACAACAACCACCAAACGCACATAGCACACACATCCACACGCACACACTCACTTTAAACAAACACACTGTAGCACCCACTCCACACACTTATAGCACACACCCACTTTAAACAAACACACTGTAGCACCCACTCCCCACACTTTATATTTATGGATGAAGGATTGCACTACAACTCGTACACCTTACTGTAAATTGTACCTAAAATTGTACCTCATCCCATTTCTGCTTTGCACTAGATAGTACTGTACATTAGTACACTGCATAGTATTGTGTATTGTATATTATATGGTAACTCAGAACATTGTACATATGTCTATACCGAACACTGTGACCTCATTTTCTTCTTCTAAATTCATGCTATATTATGTTATTATGTTATTTGATACTATCTTGTCTAGCACAGTCTCTGGAGCGTAACAGTAAGAAGCATTTTGTATGAAAGTATTCTGTACTTCTGTATGACAACTATTAAAGAACTTGAGAACTTGAGGTCAATGCTATTACAGCGGTAGCTTAAAGGAACTGCAAGCTAACCTAACTTAGCACAATGAATGGAAGCAGATAGCAGATAGACGGAGCACTAGCCTAGCCTAGGTATTTTTAGCAGCTAGGCTAGCTGGTCTGTTTCTTCCATTAATTTGTGCTAAGCTAGGCTAGCTTGCAGCTGGATAGCTTTCTACTGAACGCGAGAGGAAATTGGCATACAGTATATCTTCTTGCCTGACTCTGGAGAAGATAGTAAGTGCATTTCCTATAATGTTTGCTCGTTCCTTTAAAGGTTAGAGGAGTGGGCTTGTGATTGGAAGGTTGCCAGTTAGATCTCTGAACCAGATAAATTAATAATGCTCTCTCCCCTCGCTCAACAACAACCGCTGAAGTGCCCTTGAGCAAGGCACTTGACCCCTAAATGCTCCTGTGGAGCTGCTCAGTGGGTTGTACTGGGAAGTGCCCAGGAATGTGTGGAACTATAATGAATGTGAAGCAGGGCGTTACCGTTATCCTGCATAAATAAAAGTTACAATACTAGCCCCTTTCGTGACTGTGATGCACGCCAACAGGGTTTGGACGAGTGAATCCACAGTCCCTTGCTCCTCCATAGGAAAATCCCATAATTAACTCTGAAGAACTGGTCCTCCGCGAAACGCTCGTTGTACAAGTATCGCAGAGAAATTTCAAAGGTACTCACAGTTGCACAAGGGTCTTGGACAGAGAAACGCAATGGTTTGAAAGCTCGGCGTTGCTAATAAACATTTTAAATAATTTCTATAAACTGGTCAACACAGCTTTATTTCAGGCATTGGGCGCCTGATGCACATGCTTGTGCTGTGATCACAGCACAGGCGCATCAGGCAGCTAAAGCCGTTTTGAGCAGTGTTGACCAGTTTATAAAAATTATTTAAAATGTTTATTAGCAACGCCGAGCTTTCAAACCATTGCATTTCTCTGTCCAAGAACCTTGTGCAACTGTGAGTACCTTTGAAATTTCTCGATACTTGTACAACGAGCGTTTCGCGGAGGACCAGTTCTTCAGAGTTAATTATGGGATTTTCCTATATGGAGGAGCAAGGGACTGTGGATTCACTCGTCCAAACCCTGTTGGCGTGCATCACAGTCACGAAAGGGGCTACAACAATACACACCTTATGAAAGAGAATATGGCTAGCATGCAATGTTGCGAGAAATGCAGTCATTCCCCACTGACATCTGGACTTAAGAGGGGGCTTGATCAGTAGCCTGTAGGGCAGCCTGTAGGGCTAATAATAAGTGGTATGAGTCCAGACCTACCTCTTCTGGTTCGATGAGTTTGAACTCCATGCCGCGGCCGGTCCAGGCGATGAAGTTGGCGTTCCCCGGGTCGTCCAGCAGGGCCACCAGGAACTGCCAGAGCTGTAGGGAGCCACGGCGCTGGTAGGGTGTGCCCTCGCGAAACACACCTCCTCCCTCCTGCTTCACCTCTCCTGGAGGAGGCCAACAGACATGTAAGCCTTATAGCAGGATCACAATGATGTTTCTAACGCAAATAACCAATGACATATCGATAACCAGGGGTGTAAAAAGTACCCAGAAATTATACTTAAGTGAAAGTATGGGTATCGTCAGAGTAAAAGTAAAAGTCAGAGTATCTGGCTAAAAACACACTTGAGTAAAAGTCCAAAAGTTTCTACTTTTAAATGTACTTAAGTACTAAAAAGTTAAAGTAAAAACTTTTTTTCTGACTGTCTATTCTTCTGATAGAAGGTGTTTAATCAAAGATCCCCGCTTTCTAGTCTTGCACAAGGACAAATCAGCATGGGTGGGTTAATTTTCCATTGATGGGGATTTTATTGGCTGTTTTTAAATAAAGTGCGGACGCAGGATTAATAACGTTACCGTTAGTTCGGCCAGAGAAACAAATATACTCATTAAAATGGTTGGACTTGCGAGATTTGTACTTTGTACTTTGTAGGTCTGCATTTTAAATGTAAGGAGTAAAAAGTATGTTTTTTTATCTGAAATGTAATTGAGTAAAAGTACAGGTATACAAACCTAATAATACTCTAGTAAAGTACAAATCCCCAGAAACAGTACATTGTACGAAGTACAAATACTCAAGTACTTTACACCCCTGTCGATAACCTTTTGCATGTCGTCTTGCCCGTGTTATGTCAGAATTAGCAAAAATGGGAATGTGGGGCAGAGAAACGTATGGCAATATCAGCAACATTTTATCCTGCTGTTGTCGATTATAACTGAACTGTCCTGGGGCACAGGAGTAACATGTTTTTTTTCTTCTTTTTCTAAGATATGTTTTTTTGCGGCATTTTTCAGCTTTATTGTGGATAGGACAGTCAGAGAGGAAATTGGGTGAAGAGATGGGGGAAGACATGCAACACACGTCCTGGGCCGGATTCGAACTCAGGACAATTGCGATTACACTGCGACCGCAGCTACATGGTGCGTCACCGTGGTGCCTGGAGTAACATGTTTTATTTCCTAAAATGGGTGGCATTCCCCTTTAAATGTGAAAGCGCATAGCTGTGGACAGGATAGAACGGAACACATGCTGTTCATTGATACCCATAGGAATGGTTGAAAAAGGAGGATTACAAATAACTGGGGTGAGACAATATGCAAATGTGATATTGATATACGATCGGTTATTTATTAGTAATGGGAAACGCTGTACACAAAGCGTGGGAACATGAGGACATGATGTAAGTAACTGGTGACTCTCGAATACACTTCACACATCACTGGTTGAACCAGTGCAAAAAGCCCTCAGGCTCTAAACTCAATCTTCTTTGGCACTAACGACACCATGGGAAAAACCACACGTCTAACTCACAGAGAAACCAAACCCACTGGCTCTGCCCTCACCTACGTACTGTAGTTAGGTTGCTTTGCGAGGACCCTCTGACGCTTATTGTGTGGAATGTCACTATATCTGATACACAAGAAGCTCTGGTACCAATACAAGATGGTGACCGGCGATAGGGGACTTGATCTCAACCTGAGATCCAGCTAGATGACTTTATGGGTTGTGTTTCTCTCTTGCAGAGATGGATACCCTGGGTGCCACCATCCATAACCCATGTGATCCAACTGACACCTAGCCAAGTGGATTGTGGCGTGCAAAGTTAAAGCTGTGTGTATGTGTGTGTGTCTGTACGCCTTTGATGAAGGCTGATTGAAAGTGCAGTGGATTAAGAGAACAGTTGCGTTGTCGAGGCTCACCTTCAAATTTCTCTGGAACCAGACGGGAGTCGTTTTCAAAGAGATAGCCTGGAAGATAAGAAGGGGATTGTGTTAGCGTCCCAAGTGGCCTTGTTCTTACTACAATTAGGTTGTCGAGGCGGGATCAATGCCAAGCTTTGAGCAGCATCTCAGCAAGACAGGGGTTTGTGTGATGGGTTCATTCGTGAATAACACTACTAAGGCGATGAGTACGCGACCCTCTTCTGCTTCCACTTGGACAGGAGTGCTCGGTGAGAGGGAGATGCTTTCACAGCACAAACAAATGAAAAGGGATACTCTCTGTCTTATGAGTAACACCCTCATAACTACACTTGTGGATTTATATTTTGGCCATTTTAAAGAAAGTTATTCCAGAGTTCCCACTCGCTAAGCGTAATTACAGAACATGAGGAATTTCCCAAAATGGTGTGACAAAACAATGGGGAGTGAATGGGGAGGATTGTTTTTCTTTTTCACTGGGAAAAATACTCTGGCTTTTTCCAGGAGTAATATTTATCCAGGGATTCTTGAGGCAGGGGTGAGGCCGGAGCCCCTGCCAATGGAAACACAGCCACGCCACCAGTTGGCCAATGGAAACACAGACACTCTAGGCCAGTTAGCCAATGACCGCAAAGCTTCAGCCAGCAAAGGCCCCGTTTAGATAAAGGATGGGTGGGAGAGAGAGAGAGAGAGAGAGAGAGAGAGAGAGAGAGAGAGAGAGAGAGAGAGAGAGAGAGAGAGAGAGAGAAGAGAGAGAGAGAGAGGAGAAAGAGAGAGAGATTGGAGACACGCATCGTTCTCATTCAATCAACATCATCGTGAACTCTTAGATTAAAGGAGCAAATCCTAATGTAAATAAATGGGTTGACCCACCAGAAAACCATGGTATTGGAGACATTTCTTCAATAGATTAATTTTTATTTGAAATTTGAATTTGATTTAGTGGGATACAAGATAACCAATTGTTCCAATTAAACTGAATGCATTTTGATACGGTAAAGGTTTAGTATAGGAGGTGTAGTGGTTACGTCATTGCCGTTTTTCGTGTTCCACCCTCTGTCCAATGCAATGTATTTCCCCATTGCCCATTTCTAAATTGTCTCGTTTAGAACAAATAGCATTAACATTTGCATGGTGTACCTTTCTGTGCTTATTCATCCACAATCTATAGCTCAACATGAAAATATTCGCAATTAATCATAAAAAAATAAATCGCCAAATTTTATTTCAACCAAAAATGCTTAAACAATAATAATAATAATAATTAATGTGATAGAAGGGAACTTATTTTGTGCAAAATGTTAAGCTTTTCAATTTCCATGCGGCAGAATTGTTACTATAGCCGATAATCCATTTTCCAAATGATAAATCCCTATACGTGTGGAACAACCAGTGACGTCAGACTACACCTCCCTATTGTCATGTTTGTGAACAGTGGCTAATCATATTTGGATTTAAGAGGAGTTATGTGACATCATAAACATGAAAGGGTTCATTATTATGTTAAAGAGGCACTTCACCGAAAAACAACAAGGATTTATTTTGCACATCATCTCACACACATCCAAAAACCCAGTTTTGCACATATTAATTTAGTTTGGCAGTTATTGAGTAATGAGTTAGAGTATGGCCACTGTGATGTGATGTCATCGGGGACACTGTAACCTTAATTACAGCTCAATGAAATGATAAGTTAGTAGTCCCTATAAGACAAGGCATCATTTCATGGAGCTGTAATTAACAAAACCCAAGGATTTAATGTCCCTGATGACATCACCGGTGGCCATATTCAAACTAACTGTCATAACTAAATGAACAAAAACTGTGCTGTCTAGTGTGCAAAATGTTTTGGGATGTATGTGAGATTATGTGCAAAATAAATCAGCTTTGTTTTTTTTTGGTGAAGTTCCCCTTTAAGTATTATTATATAAGAAATCTATATGTTAAATGACCTTCATTACTGTGCTGGGTGTTCGGGTAGCCCTCACTGTGGTGGTACATGGAAGGACATCCAGGCACATCTATGAGAAGGAAACACAGAAAGCTACACGTCAACAAAATGCATTCAATATGTTCAAGAGTATCGCATTTGTTTTGTAAGAACCCGTACAAAGATTATACTCCTTTGTTTCTTTGTATAATATGTATAATATACCCATTTAAAAATATATATGTATATTGTTTACCATAGTATTTCTACAGTGATTCACTCTAGTATGTCTATAGTAATTGTACAAAAACAACAACACAGGGATACTATAGTTTTACTCATTTTCATACAGGAATACAAAATGGGACTACGAAGCTAATAACCACGGGGAACAGAGGAGAAGAGAGTATTATGTGCATATTTCGGTGTGATCGCCCCCCCTCCCCCCAGCGTGGCAAGGGCAAAAGCCGAATTTATCATCATATCACTTGTCTTGTATCAGGGGTATTTTTAGGCCGTGAGCGAGCACCTGCACAAGACCAGACAAGCTGTACAGTATAGGGTGTGGGATTTCTGCTCTCTGTCTAGGCACATCATTGACTGACTCGAAACATTCACCGAAATAGATTTTTATGTTTCCCTCATTAATCTCACATTATAAGCAAGTTGGAACACTTATAAAAGCATTTGGAAAACGTGTTATGATGAGCTTTCTTTACAAGTTTTGCTATTTTTCTTGTGGCTGTTGACATTGTGTGTGTGTGCGTGTGTGTGTATCTGTCTTTGTGCATCTGTATGTGTGTTAAGTCTTTGTGCACACTGTGTGTTTGTCTTTGCGCGTCTGTGTGTCTGTGGGTGCGTGCACTTGTGTCACCAGGTTTATTTGTCTGCCTGTCTGTGTTTGTAGGCTATATGAGCGAGAGAGTGGGGAGAGAGGAGGTCCTATATAGTGGGTGAAAGGTGTAGCTCTCTCCTGCCTCTGGCTGGGGCCGTGACTCACTCCTGGGGAATGCAGCTGCAGCGCTGTGGCTGTGATAAGATGCCACTGGGGAAAATCAAGCCCTCCATTCCGGGGCAGCAGCACTCGATCACAGTGTAAATAATATGTCTGCCAGAGAGGGCGGGCTGCCACTAGGGAGTGATGGGGAGATTTTGTGCGAGAGCACCAGGGTCAATGGTGCTCTGAGTGGCCGGGCAATTTTGTCTCTTTTCATGCAACACAATGCTGATGATTAGGTGAGGGAACGCCAATTTCAATGTGAGACTATGACTCAAATCTGCATTTACACGGGGCCTGTGCGCAGTAGCAGCATCTGCCCGCTCTTGGTCACACTACAGAGATGAAAATCACACCACTATAATACATTATCAATCACTCGGGTTAGAGAAGCGGCCTTGTGACCGGTTCGATTCCCCTGGCCTGGCGGGGGAAGTGAGTGAATAACACTCTCCCGTCCCTGAAGTGCACCTTGAGCAAGGCACTTTACCCCTAACTGCTCCCCTTAAATTCTAGACTCCAGTGGAATACAAAGGTGTTTTGTTGTCTTGAAGGTATTTTGCTATCTGTTTTTGATAAGACCCCCCCTCTCTCTCTCTCTCTCTCTCTCTCTCTCTCTCTCTCTCTCTCTCTCTCTCTCTCTCTCTCTCTCTCTCTCTCTCTCTCTCTCTCTCTCTCTCTCTCTCTATCTCAGGCAACTCCCAGAGTTGTAACTCTCTCCTCCTCCCAGCAACACACTGTATCCACAGACAAGCATTCTTTTGTTGTTCCCCATTTCCTCCAAGGCTGTCCAAGTACCCAAAGCACAAAGCTCAACTTTGTCATTGCTATCTGGCCCCCTATCAAAGGTATGGGTCCAGAAAACAGAAAACAAAATTTAAAGGAATTTGTGTCGCTGTTACACAGGTTTTTATTATACATGAATGGTATGTTGGTTTCAGAGCTGGAAGGCAGTCTTTGTAGCTGTCCTTCTCTGTGCCTATAGGGCCCTGTGGGAATGGCAATAAAAACAGCTTCTCTCTCTGTTGACTGTCACCTCTATAGCGACTGTGAACAGGTAAACGAGAGACACAATGCATGTAGCGTATTGCATTTCTCACCCCTCACGTTTCATCATTCACTGAACTGAACGTGAGGGTGGCTGTAAAACTGAATGACATCTCAGCCGTCGCCTTATATTCAACAGGTGATTTTACCTATAATACCCGTTCCACAGTGAAGCAAACAAACTAAAACAAGGCAAACTATTGAACTTTTTCTTTTATTAAATTTTTATAATTTTTGACTCTTGTACTTTACTCATCAAGGTTATTTCAAGATACTAGCAGACGATTTAGCATGTTACTAGTTTCATGGTCATCGTAATGATAATAATGTCTTAATAATATTATTGTTACAAGATTCAATTGTCTTGTTCAGCGTATATTTCTCGCATCGCGAGTCGAGTACAATACCCACAAACAGGCAAAACAATCTGCAGGATGGGCGGCGGGATAATGTTTTTCAGTGAGAGGTGAACAAACAGAGGATCTCTAGAGAGGTTGGCTGCTGAGCCTGTCTAGTGGGACCGGGGCCGGTTGTTAAAGGGCTCAGGCTGGCTAACCCTACACCCCATCCACCCTATGCCCCCCCCCACTCTTCAGCCCAGCCCAGCTAGTGAGCGGGTCGTGTTACTGCGGCCACGCTCATTTTTCCATTATGAGTTCATCAGGCTGGAGAAAAGGAAACCGCTGGAGCAACCCGAAACCCCCGAGCGCTCCACCGGGGACTCTAGTCTTTCCAGTGCCCTCCATTTTCTCAATGAAATTCCTCTGCCTCCCTCTCTCACAGACCAATGGAGGGAGGGAGGGAGAGAGGGAGGAGTGTAGTGGAGGAGCAACGATTTTTTAAATTATTTTCTTTGCCTTTTCTTTTTCGCAAAGTGTCAGAGAGTTGAAAGGAGGAGTTTTGGAAGCAGGGGGAGGGGGTAGGGGGTAGGGTTGAGTCTGAGGAGTTGAGGAGCAGTGTTTGTCCTTTTTGGACATTATGTTCTAAGGTTGGCCGTGCACACCGGGGAGACAAGAGGCTTTTTGTGCGGCAGAATGCGATGCCACACAATACCAGTAATATATATTTTTTTTCAAAGCGCCTGTTCGACTCGGGGCATTGCCGGGTTGACATAGAAAGTGAAAGACACTTACATCTGAAGCATCTATACATAATAAGATAAGATCAGATATGATATTCCTTTATTGATCCTCTTGGGGAAACAGTACTGTTTGTCTTTTCTTTTCAGTGCCATGATTTTGACCTGAGATTGGTCTGTGCCATATGCCATGGTTCATATGAATGGTTCCAATCAAATCTCTTTCAAATGTGGCTGTGGTCATGAATGAGAATGAAAGGAAGTAAGTGTTCCAAAACACCCCAGAATGTTCGAGGTTCCCCATAGGTCACGCGACCCGTCACTCACCAGGCTCATAGGTGTAGTCCGTAGGCTCCTGCTTGACCATCATGTGCGCCGGTGGGAACCTGTGTGGGTGCGAATGGGGATGCGGATGCGGGTGGGGGTGGGGTGCGTGGCCCGGTGCTGCCATGTGGGCTGCCCGCTCGTACAGCGGGTCCAGGTACTCCTGTTTAAAGCTGTGCTGCAGGTAGGGCAGGCAGGGGTCAGAGTGCTGTCGATGGTACCCACCTCCACCACCACCTCCACCACCACCTCCACCACCACCTCCACCACCACCCCCTGGCCCTCCACCTCCTCCAGCTCCACTGCCCCCACTAGGAGCTCCCCCAGCTGAGGCGGGGGCCATGCGTTGGTATGCCTGCCCTTGTTGGGGGAAGGGGCCGCACATAGGGTCCACGGTGGGGGTCTGATACCTGGAACTGTTGGACACAGTAGAGGGGACGAATAGATAGATAGTTAGGATAGATGCATTCATTCATTCACTAGACTTGGTTTGTTATAATGGGTCACAGGTTTCAATAGGCTTTGCTGTTGTGAAAGTCAGCTAATCAAATTGTGGTGTTTTCCCATTTTTCCACCAAATTAAATTGAAGGTTGATGGTCCTTAATGTGTACTGAAAATATGTCATAACCCTACGGACCACGAATCATTGAAAACCCATTCCTTGAGGTAGCGTGTACAACTGCATGGATAATAATAACAATATCAACGAGGTACATCTCATTTTAATTCTTGAAAGTTGATTCATCCACAGAAGTCTGTTTTAAAAGGGGGAATACCACTCGCTCACATTATGTTCTTCCTGTGCCCACCGCTCTCTCCTAAAGCTAGAAATAGGAGAGAGAGAGAACCCTCCGATCGGTGATTGGGATGTAAAATCTCGGGCTGCTCCATAGACAATGAATGGGGCTCTGACTTTATGAGGCCATAAATGTCTGTGTGAGCTGAGGTGGTGAGAGTGGTGTGTGTTCACAAAAACTGACTTCAACTGTCCTGGGGGCACAAGAAGAACATAATTATGCAAATCCTTATAATGGGTGGCGTTCCCCTTTAACACTTTGAATGCCCATCATGAGATATCTCGGGTTATCAGCCCGCGGGTTGAATGCCCATCACGAGAATTCTCGTTTTATTTTTTTTATTAGCGATCTGAATTCATATTTCATCAACCGAGTCTACCGTTGGTAAATCTGCCCCGCCAGGCGCTCAGATGTGAAAAAAGCGCCCCCTATCGTCTCCCAGATGGTAATGCACCCTTTTGGATTGGACTCAATGAAAATGCATGAGAAAAAAAAACTCCGGAATCCACATTTTACTTCTCACGCATGTAACCAGAGCCGATCAGATTAATTCTGGACCCTCAGCACAGCGTGTAATATGTGTTTTACAGTATACGCGTTGGATCAATAAAAGGATTGATTTTTGGAATGGCGATCAGGAATTGGAATAATCCATTTGGATACCATCTGATCTCAGGTAAGGAATCTATTTTAGGATAATCAGACCCGTTTTCACGGAGATATAAGCTTTTCCCCTATAATGTGATATGGCTGTTTGACTGTAAGAACGACCAGGAACTGAGAGAATCGATTTTCAGCGCGCGGCACCAGCGTGCACACGTACACATATACTATCGATAATCTAGCGTTTATTTGAAAACGATTAATAAATAGGCCGAAAAATTACAACGTTCTAGAATATTACAGTACAGGGCGATTATCATGGAATCTTTTTTTCCCCCGTGAAAACGATGGCTTTTCAAAATGCTATAAAACGGAAATGAACCGATAAAAAAACAATCCGCTTCGACAATGTTGACTGGAAATGAGTCATTGATAAGCGACGGGCAGATTAGACACATAGCCATAATTTAAAACATAGATTCGGCGATATTAATGCTAACATTGAAGTGGATGGTGGGCATTCAAGCACTAAATGTGCGCCCCCTGCTGGGCACTGAAAGTGTTAAAAAGAACATGCACCATATAAAATGCACCATTTACACGCCAACATTATGTGAAATGCACTTATCGCCTTCTCCAGAGTCAGACAAGAAGATAGATACCAATTCCCTCTTTGTGCGTTCAGTAGAAAGCTATCTGGCTGCAAGCTAGCCTAGCTTAGTACAATGAATTGAAGCAGATACGGATCAGCTAGCCTAGTTTAAAACTCTGCGAGAGCATTTCCCATAATGTCGGCGTGTTCCTGTTTGCAGGTGAACACTGTTTTCAAACTTAGTTGAGTGTGTGTGAAGGCTGATGAAGGTTGTGTAGACGGAAAGCTGGCTAATGAAGTGCTACACACACCCTAAGAATGGGGACATATTTTTTATTCAAATCTAATTACCTAAAATATGCTAAGTTGAAGTGTTGTACATTCCTAGTTAAAGGCAATAGAGGTTGAGTACTTTCAGATGTAACACATTCACATTCTCCGGGTAATTTGGTTTGACTTTCACACTTGCAAACACTGTACAGGAGGAGGGGGCTGTCCATAAGATGTTTCAAGATGTAGTAAGATGTTTGAATTATTTTGATGTTGCCTTATATTTGGATATTTCCTAATGCACTACAGTGATATTCTATTTAATATAATACAACGTTTTCAATAGATTTTATGCTGTGTGATGTATGATGGCATAGATTGGGATTTTGAGGTTGCGTCGCTATGGGGTTCCCTAACTCTCTCTGCTGGACCTATTGGTCCCTTTGTACCTCTACCTCTATTGGTCAGGTTACGCTGATTGCCTGCACCTGTGTATCAGTGTATATGATAGGGCTGTCTTAAATACTTCGAAGTTTCGTTCGATGGGCATGGAATTCGAAGGGGAAAATAACATTTGAATATATACCTTTTTTTCTTTTTTTATAATTAATTTTTTTATCTTTTTTTTCCTGCAAAATCAACTCTGCCTCTCTTTGTTAACTACAACCAGCAATGCTGTTTGTTATTTAAGATGAGGTCGGACTCGGCACTGACAGATTTGTGTTCATTGTGCTTCTTTTATTAATTTTATAAATGACGGCTTTAGGGATGTCCGATATTATCGGCCTACCGATATTATCGGCCGATATCGGCATTAAAATGTGATATCGGAAAATATCGGTATCGGTTTTCAAAATTTTATAAATTTTTTTACATTTCTATAACCTTTATTTACCCAGGCAAGCAAGTAAGAACAAATTCTGATTTTATTTATTGTCAAAAGTTTTACTTTATACCACTGACAATTCTCTATCGTATTTTTTATAGTGTCCCGACTAGGATGACCAGGTGTCCCCCTTTTGGTTGTACTGTCCCACCATTTGACCGAACATCCCACATATTGAGAGGATGTCCCTCTTTTTGAAGCAAAAAAAAACATTGGTCTCAGTGAAGACCATGTTATTCTAATAAAAAAATTTACATTATCTATTTGTCCCACTCTGTCCCAACAAAATCTTACTGTTTTACATGTCTTAATAAAAAATTAAGTCGAATTCTGCCTTTGTCTCTATTAACTACATATAAATATTTATATAATTGTTTACTTTATAGACGAAGGTATAAAGCGCAGCTCCCGACTCATTATTAATTTAATTAATTAATCTAATCTAATCCACTTTATTTATAGAGCACATTTAAAAACAACAACGTTGACCAAAGTGCTGTACAAGTCCCATAACATAAAAAAAATATAAATATTTATATATATTTTAATTCTTTATTTATTTTTTATCTCGAAGCTTCGAATTAAAATCGAATCTCGGCCCCAAAGCTTCGAATGCCAAAAAAAATTCGAAGGTCAGCCCTAGTATATGATTGGTCAAGTTACGCTGGTTGCCTGCACCTGTGTGGCTGTGTATCAGTGTATATGATTTCAGTCAGACGTATTGCATCATGTCCTGGTAGATCAGCCCTGACAGTTACGGTTCTATGCTTCTATTTAGCACTTGGTTTTTTGCAATGTGTTTTTGTCATTGTTGTTGAAGTTCACTTTACCCCCCATTTTAAGATGTATTTATTGCATTCATTGTTTTTGTGGGTGTACCTGGGGTTGACGGGGTAGTTGTGAGTGGGCAGGGGCTGGGAGGCAGCAGGGGGGTTCATATACCCAGGGTCGGGCCGCCCCACCACGGTAGGCTTGGGGGAGTAATGTTGCTGCTGCTGCTGTTGCTGTTGTTGTTGTTGTTGTTGTTGTTGTTGCTGCTGCTGTTGTTGCTGTTGTTGCTGTTGCTGTTGTTGCTGCTGCTGCTGTTGTTGCTGTTGTTGCTGCTGTTGTTGTTGCTGTTGTTGTTGCTGTTGCTGCTGCTGCTGCTGCATGGGAGACATGGGCGTCCCTGAGCATGAGCTTTTAGCTCCTCCAGCCGCCCTCTTCTGCTCGTAGGCACTGGGGAGCACACGCAACACACACAAAGACATGTTTAGAACATGTTTATATGTGGTAATGGGTTTGTTTTTAGACTTGGTCAGTGGTCAGTGTGGCATGTAGACTGTGACTTGTGCATGAAGGCAGTGTGTGTGTGTGTGTGTGTGTGTGTGTGTGTGTGTGTGTGTGTGTGTGTGTGTGTGTGTGTGTGTGTGTGTGTGTGTGTGTGTGTGTGTGGCAATTAACTTACTCGGCATTCCCATCATTCAATTTAGACTAATCACCCGCCGGTTGAAAGCATAAGTGATCATTCTGCTTCATTCAATGTTATTAGCCAAATATGAATGCAGTTGGGGAAGGGAGGGAGGGAGGGGGGCAATGTGTGAGTAGGAAGTAAATTGAAGGCGTTGCCCTCGTTAGTGCAAACTGTTACATTCATCCTCCTTGTAAACAATGTGGATGTTGGGGAAACGCTGAGGGGGAAACAACAAATTACCTACCCCCCCCCCCCCCCCCTCGTTAAATCTGACCAAATTGCTCGCTGATGTCGTATGCCTAAAGATGTTTTATTTTTTTTTACAAGAATGAACATGCATTTTTTATGACTCCCTCCAAGAATTTGGCACAATTCTGTCTCGACAGGATCAGAACAGAAGAAGTCACACTGACAATTGAACTGACCCAGTGGACACCCAGAATCTATTCAACCTACAACCCTGAACTACCGACTGCCAAAGATGGACTCAATCATTCGCTGGGTAGTTAGTCGAGGGTTGTGTTGTTGTGTTGTGTTGTTGTGAGATATGGGGACATAGAATGCAGGGAATGAAGTGAGGAAAGGAAAGAGGCCGCAAATCTCAGTTAGAAGTGAATGGGAATCGTGTCCACAAAACAGAAGATCCTGGAGAGAGGGGTGAGGGGGATGTAAGGGTTGCCCAAACCTTTTGACCAAATATAATATATGGAACTCTATGGAACCATTTGGAGGACCCAGAGATAACGCTGTGAAGGCCAAATTTGCCCCACAGGCCGTGCGTTGGGCAGCCGTGCTGACCTACCTGGCATAAAGGCACTGCTCCCCATTCGGGTAGGAGAAGCTCTGCTTGTGGCTACAGGACTGGCTGGGGTCAGAGCCTGGACTCTGGGGCTCCTTCTTGATCGTTACCGGCGGGCTGTGGAATGCCACCGCTAGAGAGAGAGAGAGAGAGAGAAAGAGAAAGAGTGTGTTATAGAGAGAAAAAGTGTGTACAGTGTGTGTGTGTGTGTGTGTGTGACAGAGTAAGAGCAAGACAGAGCGATAGAAAGAAAAAGGGAGAATAAGAGAGAGGGGCAGAGACAGACAGAGAAAGAAAAAGAATAGAAAGAGAGAGAGAGAGAGAGAGAGAGAGAGAGAGAGAGAGAGAGAGAGAGAGAGAGAGAGAGAGAGAGAGAGAGAGAGAAACACAGACACACCGGTTGGCACACGGCAAGGGTGGTTGTTTTCATTTCCAGCCCTTCCCTAATACTACTGTCGTCAAGCTCAAAGGCCGACAGCAAATACTTCTATTAACACAGGAATCCCCTTCACGTGCCAGCCAGCGCACATAAGAGACTGGGTAGTTAGACAGGCACATCTAAACACGCACGCACGCACGCACGCACACACACACACACACACACACACACACACACACACACACACACAGCACATTCCAGCCTTCATTTGAAGGCCCTACATGTGTCCTCGCCCACTTCTTTTCACCCTTCCAGACACAACAGCAGCCGAAACTTCCTCTGTCAAAGTCAAGCCCAAACCTAAACAACTGAAGGAGCCAGAGAGCCGTCTCTGCTCTGACGAAAGGCAATGTTACTATTTTATATGAACACTGTACCATACTGTCTGTATCTCTATAAGAACACTGTACCATACTGTCTGTATCGTTTCCTCTCCAACATCCAGATGCTTACAGTTGACACTTTATTGATTTGTCTCTCTGTACAAAGGTGACGTTTGAAGTAAGGAGCGAGGGAGGCGAGAATAATAATCGTGTAGTGTAATAATAATGTTACAGTACCACGTCATCGTTACATTCACTCTTTGAAAGGAATATACCAAGTATCAGTTTTGGATCCTCCAAAATCAACCCCCCACCCCAATTGAATCCCCCCCCCCCCCCCCCAATTGAAATCCTAAACAAGATATCATCTGACTGTCAATCAAGCTGGCGTGCTGGTGGGGCCCTCTGCCTTGAAGGCCACAGAAACCCACCCAAAGTGGAGCTTCAGACTGTGTGCCGAAGGGCTTGTGTTTATTATGCGAGGGAGGTTTTCACCCCAGAGTACCGTACAGGATGTTTTTCTGGCCCGACAGGGTAAACAGCAGCAGCTGTGCACTTCCAGCTGGGAAGCCCTGTGTTTATGTGTGTGTGTGTGTGTGTGTGTGTGTGTGTGTGTGTGTGTGTGTGTACATCTGTGTGTGTGTGTACATCTGTGTGTGTGTGTACATCTGTGTGTGTGTGTCTGTGTGTGTTTAGTAATCTTAGTGTGTGTGTGTGTGTGTGTGTGTGTGTGTGTGTGTGTGTGTGTGTGTGTGTGTGTGTGTGTGTGTGTGTGTGTGTGTGTGTGTGTGTGTGTGTGTGTGTATGTGCGCGTGTGTGCATGTACGTGCGTGTGCACGCTGTGGGTGTGGAGTGACGGAACAGGCCGCGCTGTAATCTGAGCCCAGGTAATTACATACTGTATCTCATTCACAAAAAGGGAGGAGAAAAATGCTGCGACTGGCTGTGTGTGTGTATGTGTGGTGTGTGTGTGTGTGTGTGTGTGTGTGTGAGAGATGACTGTCCTGCTAAAGCAAGAGAAAAGAGGAATGAAATGAAGAAAGAAAAATAAAAGTGAATAGAACGAGAGAACAGGAAAGGGGTGACATTAAAGGTATAGAACTGGGGGTGGTTTCAGTGGATTTGTTTTTCTTTTAGGTATTGGAAGCAGCAAAGTGTTGGCATCTGTTTTCAGGACGGACTGGAAGGAGCCCCTGCTGTGCGACGCGTCTGATCATCTGCTCGAAAATGCAGCCGATCCCCTGTCTTCTTTCAGGAGTACAGGCCTACGTTTCTCTCTCAGGAATGTTCTCTCCGAATCCCATCTTGGAATTTAACTGAACACTCCGCGGCTTTCAGTTAGGAGGAGGGAGGCCCGAGTTGCCCTTTGTTACATCACTATCAGAATGTTACAGTTCTCAGAATTCCACGCCTCGCGTGCAAAGTGGTACACAAAGTGGTACACACCGGAAGGAGTCAAGGGACGGGTTGGAACGCGGAGGCAGACTATGGGAGACATGTGTCCCAGGGCAGCCTTTCCTATTATGTCTGCGGCTCACTCTCCCATGACCGGGCAGGCAGGTGAGGAAGTGTTGGCTTTAGCGGGGGATCAGCGGGATTACAAAGTATTTACCCAGATTTCCCAGACAGACACAATGGGATTCCAGTCCTCCCTAAACCTCCAGCAGCAACTCATCTGATCGTACCGAGGAGTGGCTCATGACTGCCTGTCCAATAACACTGCGTTTGTCTATTGACGCCCCCCCCCCCCCCCCCCCCCCCCCCTATCTCTCTCTCCGATGTACACATGTCCACTCACAATGATGCAGCCAAGTGGAGCCACTAATGCGATTGGCCGGAATATTGCCGTTGACATGGCCCTCACTTTATAGGGACAGCCTCAGAATGTGCTCTGCCTGGCATGGGAGCGGCATCAAGTCAACTGTACCGAGAGGTGTGTGTGGGTGTGCATGCATGTGTGACTTTGCAGGATATTAATTACTCTGATAAATGAGTGTGGGACAGCTGTGTGTGTGTTTGTGTGTGTGTGTGTGTAGTATGTGTGATTAGTGTTGTTGCCTGGCGTGCTCTTCCAATTAGCCGGAGTTGGCTGAACGTCCCTTGACAATGAATCCCTTGACAATGAATCCACTAATTAATCAAGCCATGGATCAAAGAACAATGTAGGAAATATGAATACTCGACACGCTCTGATCCTCATGAATGAATCAGGGAAAAAGATTAATTGGATAATTGGAGAATTAATTTGAGAAACATTCAAAGATTCCAAGAACTCTCCTCAATCGAAACAAACCCAGGCTTCCGCCGAAATATTTCAAAATGTCTGGTGTATCTCCGTAAATCTTCAGAGTCCAAATGATGTCAAATTTGCTGCAGAAGTTTACAAGGTAGTGGCAGTCTTGTAAATAGAGTGGAGGAGAGTTATGTTCTTTTGCGTTCTCCTCTCTTTGCGGTTTTATTTGGGCCAATTTGACCCCAGTTTTCAGGCTCTGGTTACAGCCTTTAACAGCTTTGTTAAGTGTTACATCACCCTTTCTCCAAGATCATCATATTTCATAGAGTTTCTCTTTTACATGGGGGGGGGGGGGCTCATGAATATAAACATAGAACCTGATGGCCCAGAAAGGTGTTTAGATCTGCTAAGACAAGATACAGTACACATTAGCTACAGCCATTTAAAGCAGACAAATTTGGAGATAACACAGATGTGTATGCATGTGTGTCTGTGTGTGCGTGAGGCACATCAGAATGTGTTCTTGTGAGAGTGCGTATCTGCCTGTGTGTGTGTGTGTGTGTGTGTGCGTGCATGTCCCCTCCTCCCCGTTTGAGTTTAGGTGGTGGTGGTAGTAGTGAGGTGGGAGTAGGGAGGGATTAAGAACACATCCCAAACTGATAATGTCAGAAGGTTCTTCCTCAACTCCAGCTCGCTTTATCTCACAGTATCAGTGGTTTTCTTTGGCAACTCCTTCCATTCGACTCACTATTCTGAGCGCCATCTACTGTATGGGGGGGGGGTGACCCCAGCTGAGGGCGGGGGTGGAGTTGGACCTTTTACATATGTAAATGGTGGTGCTTAGGGGAGGAGTGGGGGGGTTGGTTGAGGGGTGAAAGGTGATGGTCATGGTTGAGTGCTTTAGGAAGCGGGGGGATCATTACAGATGGGGGGGGGGGGGGTCTCTATTCAGTTGACACCCACCACAAACAAATCCCAGGACCAGTGATGGCACCTTGCAACCCCCTTAACCACCTCCCCATCCCCCTCGCTCCCCCTAATACCACCACCAGCTCTTCTCCACACAATGGGCTCCTCAGCTGGGGGATACAGAGGCAGTGGGAAAACAAGGCATGGATTCTACGGGATTCCCGTCCGAAGTGGAAAATGTGAAGTGGTACTAGCTACTCCGACAGGTGTGGAAAAATCCTCTGATGGCATCTTCTTACTACCACACCTTGTTGTAACCTCTTTTTTATTGCTATTTAAAAAAAAAATATATATATTTCTACTATTATTCATGTAAAATATATTTGTTAAACATTATTGGTAATAAAAAAAACACCATTAAAATGTTTGTAAAAAGATTTCTTTCCAAGTGTCTGTAGGGACCGCGCGGTGAACTCCTCTTGTCTCGTTTCAGACAGAGTATTTCCTACCATTAAAGGGGCTAGCGTCGGGGAATCCAAGCTGAAGTCGAGAGAGGATCTGGAGAGCTTTAGGTCCGCTGTTTACCTGATCGGTGGCTTTGCCAAACGCCTGTCTCTGGAAGTTTGCAGCGCACGCCACCACAGCCCTGTTCACACTAAGTCATCACTAGTTGCCTTGCAGGTATTTGCCGCTTTTAAAAGGAGAATGGAAGCGCTAGAAATAAAAAGGGATCATTCTAAATTAATTGATACTTTGTAATTCATATAACCATTTCACATTATAGATTTTTTAAATGGCATAATTTTAAGCTATTGTTTCATTACATGTTTTAATTGTCATGGATACGCCGTGGCATTGGTTGGATAACTTCTAGTAGTTGATTGCATGCTTTGCACTTATCCAGTCAGTGACACACTGTG
>NC_140174.1:53038668-53153810 GCF_963971535.1 Notolepis coatsorum | reverse complement strand
GGGGGGGGGGGGGCAAGCCAGTACTGACAACTCTGCATATCTGAAAGCCAATGGGCCCCAAAGTGGCTTCAGTATCTACTGAGAGAGAGAGAGAGAGGGGAGAGAGAGAGAGAGAGAGAGAGAGAGAGAGAGAGAGAGAGAGAGAGAGAGAGAGAGAGAGAGAGAGAGAGAGAGAGAGAGAGAGAGAGAGAGAGAGAGAGAGAGAGAGAGAGAGAGAGAGAGAGAGAGAGAGAGAGAGAGAGACACACACACACACACAGGGAGACAGAGTGGCTTCAGTATCTACTCAGAGAGAGAGAGAGAGAGAGAGAGACACACACACACACACAGGGAGACAGAGTGGCTTCAGTATCTACTCAGAGAGAGAGAGGGGGGGAGATATATGGAGATGGAGACAGAGAGAGATATAGAGAGAGAGACAAAGTGGCTTCACCACCTAGCCAGAGAGAATGAGAAGGAGAGAGACCAACAGAGAGAGAGAGAGAGAGAGAGAGAGAGAGAGAGAGAGAGAGAGAGAGAGAGAGAGAGAGAGAGAGAGAGAGAGAGAGAGAGAGAGGCCAAGCCAGTATTGACAACTCTGCATATCTGAAAGCCAATGGGCCCCAAAGTGGCTTCAGTATCTACTCAGAGAGAGAGAGAGAGAGAGAGAGAGAGAGAGAGAGAGACAGAGAGAGAGAGACAGACAGACAGACAGACAGACAGAGTGGCTTCAGTATCTACTCAGAGAGCTGGGCGCTGGGTCCATTAGTGTCTGTTCTATCTGATTTACAGGTCATCCTCTCCCATCTGATAATGGCTCGGCTTCCTTGAATATTTAAAGCATTGTTGTCAGATACCTGCCAAATGAGGCCAACAAGATTGATGGAAAGTTTTGTGAGTATCAATGACGAGGTTGAGGAGAGCAACGTGCCGCCAACACATCCTCCTCTCCGCACGGCTCGAATGATGTGGAAAAAAGTACGTAGAACCCTCACACTACGCTCCAGAATACACCTTTAATTAAATATAAAACATTCATCAGGTCTCCATTTTCTCTTAACAAGTTCGATATTGTTATGATATGTGCAAGTTATAATAATAATAATAATAATGGCTTGGATTTATATAGCGCCTTTCACATACTTTTCTCTTTACAAAAAAGGGGGAGGGGGAGAGGGATAATGGTGGCCTAAACTGAGAAACAAATTACAAAAAACAAAACAGAGCAAACAGAACAGAACAACAGAACAAAACAAAATAGAACAAACAGAGTGAACAGGATGCTAAGGAGCATCAGAGACCATTATGCCTGGGTGAAGAGTTGGGTTTTCAGCAGGTTTTTAAAGTGGGCGAGAGAGTTCCCATTTCTGATGTCCATGGGGAGGGAGTTCCAAAGGGTGGGGGCAGCGACACTAAAAACCCTGTCCCCAATGGTCCGCAACCTGGCTTGTGGGATATTGTGTATCATATTGTGATTATATTACTATCAAAATATGTAAATATTTTGTTCTATTTTATTGCCTGTACCTCCCCTCCCCTGTGCCCAATGCTGCTGTGGCACCTGCATTTCACCAAGGGGATAATAATATAATAATAAAGGAACACTTTAGTTGCAGTATCTGTTTCCTATGGTCTCATGGTAAGAGTGGAACTAATACAGCCAAATACAACTGTATATAAACCCCATCTGTTGAAATTAATGGATTTTTTTATCTACTTTTTTTCTCCCCATTTTCTCTTTTTCTCCCATCCTAATTTCGTATTATCCAATTCTTCCTTCCCCTGCCTCGAACGTTACTAGACCATGCCTCCCACTGGTCGGCTGCAATGTGGACCAAGCCTTGCATCACGTGTCCCCTCCGGTACACGAGGAGGCAGCCGTCGCATCTTTTCACCTGTACAGCGCGATCTCTCAGTGGCGAGGAGTAACGCGTGGGAGGCTCACGCTGCCCCAGATACTTCCTGATTCTGCTGTACAGGCGCACCAACCAACCTGTAGGAGTCGCTGTCCACAATGTCCGATCCCCACCCACCGGCTTTCCCACCCCCTAATACTGCCAATTGTATTAGTATGAACAACCAGCCAAGCCGGAAGCAACGCAGAGAGCTGGGCTCGAACCCAGCATCTCCTGCGTTAGTGGCGAGTGCCTTGCCCACTGCGCCACTTAGCCGCCCTGAAATGAATGGATTTGATCTCTGTGATGAGAGCGTTCCTGACTGAACAGGGTTGAAAACCTTCAGCTATGGTACGTTGACCCGCTAGTGTTACCCTCTGGCATTATGCTGGCTTTCCCAGGGCTGATCAATCTTGTATTTCATGGACCTAGTGTTTATATAATGTATTATAGACCCAGTACTTCTGTCCGTCTCTTCTCAGTCTCCTCTCAGCTTTTTAAACGTGTATTTAAAAAAAAAATCAAATGGCCCATATTGCAGTATTCACCATATAGATATTGTGTGTATGAATTCAGTATATTGTTTGGTGTATTGCTCAGCCCTACAATGCAGCATACTTCCTTCAACTAGGCTTATAGGCTTTCTATTGATATGAGGTGAACTTTTATAGAAAGGTTGCAGAAATAAATTGTATGTTGTGTTGGCCAACAGGATGTGCATTTGACACAGATACGCGTGACGACACAGAGTGTCACATTTCGCCATCTTAGAAGTTTTACTTCTCTTTTTCAAACAGGGAAATATTTCTTGGTCATGGCTTTCTTTGACTGGGTACTGTATGTAGCAGCCTGTGTGTGTGTGTCATGTCCTGTCCTGTGTTCCCGACATGCAGAAATGTGTGATTGAGCAAAGTCAGCTGTTTCTCCAGAGTGATCTCTTCCTCCACCAGCCCTGAATCTTCTCAATGAATCAGCCTGATATTGATCAGCATTAGTACAACCACTGTGTGTAGATCATCACCACAGTGTAGTATAGAGATCATAGAATTCCAATTAACTTCCGTCCGAGCATTTGTACTGTGAATCCCAGCTCCATCCGGAAGCAAAGAACCCCCCGGGCTTAGTACTACTATAAAGTATAACAGTATACAATATCCAGTGTCCCGTAGTAGAGGCTCTAGCTTGTGTCGCAACAAGGAATCACGTCTTCCATCTACTGAAACGCTTCGATCCGTCACACGGCCCCCCATTGTCAATTTCAAACTGAGTGCACAGCATAGGAATTTTATAAACGGCCATTGACCATTCATAAATCTCACTCCCCAACCGGCCGTTTAGCGGGGCCCAATACAATACGTCCCCATCCCCGAACACGCGCAGCGAGAGGGACGTTCCGCTGTAAGCGAGGGGGGGGGTGGGGGGTGTAATTAATCTGGCACAATATTGACTCCTCACTCTCAATCCTTTAGCCCCCAATATAGCTGCCCCCTCTTAATGTTTAATGTACCTATTGATTAGCCACCCACCCCCACCCCCAGCCCATGCTGTTACTGAAATGATATAATGAGCACCCACTGACCATGCTGATATTGTGGAAAGGGTGTGTGATGTGTGTGTGTGTAGTGTAGTCTCTGTAGTGTGTAGTGTGTGTGTACTAGGGGAGGTATCTATCTTATCTGACTTGAGATAACACAAGCAGCATTGAGTTTCCATCAGGCCCTAGAAAGGCCTGGACACCTTGCTCTTGATTATCAAGGCACATGCCACATACACAGTTCCTCCTGCTTCGCTATCCTTCCTCTCAATCTCTCCATTCTTTCCCCTCCTTTCACTCTAGAGATACAGCGGTTTTTATCACTGTTTTCTTTTTTTAGACTGATACTGACTCTAAGCCCTAAACTCCTAAACTGTCGACTGATAACAGAGTATCGGGAGTCACTGGATGGAAACTGATTGAGACATAATCCATTTTTCTCCATTAGAGAGAGATAACTGTGCTTTAATGTAGCGGTTCTCAATCCTTTTTCATGTCAAGGACCCCCAAATTCATACAAGTCAGGCAGTGGGACCCTCATCTGATGACATTTTGTCCCCCGTCTGAGAACATGTTTTGTTAGATATGATATGATTAAATTCCAAAGCTTTCTATTGTATTTGAGGAAATAACAGTGGAGAAGTTGAAACCTACTGAATCAGAATAGTCACTCTTTATTCTCTTGTTGGACTTTTATTGAATGAATGAATGAATGAATGAATCTTTATTTTGAACATGATTTAAAAAACTAAAACAACGAAAAAATATACATATCACTGTTCGAAAAGGAGTAGGAAGAAGCCTAAGCTTAACATGCCCTACCCCTATCCACCACTTCCAAGTTGGAACATTAATTAATACAAAAATTATATAATGGAGGATATCCACATTGCCAATAATTCTTCATTCTTTTAATTTTTTTTAAAGATTTTTTTAGCGTTTATCGCTTTTCCTGGTCAGACATGACCGACAGATGCAGTGAGGGTGAAACGGGAGAGAGAGCTGGGGAAGACATTCTGCAAATAACGGCGGGTCCGGGAATCGAACTCGGGTCGGCCGATCCACGACGCAGCGCGGTACATGGTGTGCTACTGGAGCGCCCCAATTCTTCATTCTTAACATTGAAAACAACATAAAATAAATAAATAATATCAGTATCCATAATGTAGTACAAAAGAAAAAGAAAAAGAAAACAACAGCTTAGAATCCAGAAGATTGACAATAGCCACTTCCCCTTTTCTCTTTTTGGTAATTTGCAAATATCATTCCTTTATAAAATACATTTTAATAGAGCAATAGTTCTGCTTTCCTTCATTTTATCTTCTAGCCCATTCCACAATGAAATAGTGAACTGTCCCCCGGAGGACCCCACGTTGACAACCGGGGACCTGGTTTCGACTTGGTCCCCTTGGCCTTGGTCTTGACTCAACCTCAACTGGACCTGGTCTTGGACTTCACTTGGACTCTACCAAAGTGGTCTTGATCAGTATCAGCATATCCCTAATTTTCTCTTTCTCTCTCTCTCTCCCTCTCTCTTGATTAAGATCTCAATCATAAGGTGTGCTTGACCCCCTCTCACCCCCTCTCCTCCCCTATCTCCCCTCATCCTGATTTATCTCTCCCTTATCTTTATCTATCCATCCATCCCGCTCTCCCTCCGTGGATCGTTGTGGGATCGATAGTGCCATACACTCACTCCACACACCTCCTGGCTCTCTGTGTCAGCAAGTTACTATACAGGCCCCGCCCACCATCACTGTCATTTCCATTAACTCACGTGCGGCGCGTGTTTTTCAGTGTGAGTGAATGAGAGTCTGATTCAGACTGCATTTGTAATGTTGATATCCCCTGCTTGTTTGTATCTGTAATAGATAAATTATTCATATATAAATGTAGCAGTCTGGAAAATATGGTATATTATTCAGAACTGCTGACTGTGTTTATATCCCTTTTTGTACACAAAGACATTCTAACTAGTGTCATTGATTCACACGAACAATGACACAAACGTCCCCGTCCCAAGAGCATGTGAATACGGATCATAAATGACAGTATTGATTCATATTTTACAGTGCGTCTCCCCGTGTGACTGGCAGGCGGGACCAGCAGGGGGCAGTAGCAGGCAGAGAGTGGCGGAGAGAGCTGAGAGATGATAAAGGGAGAAGTGCCGCGGAAGTCGCTCTCTTCGGCTGTGAACTTGAACACGAGAGGACACAGCTAACGGGAGCTCTAGACAGCCCCGTTGCTGACGTTTATGCCGGAGTGCCCCGGGAAAGGACAACGGGTGATAGGAAGTACTGGCTAGTGGAGACGATCTCCTAGCAGTACCAGTGTTATGATATTATGAACATTAAGTGCAGAGTCGGGCACTAAGAGTCGAGTTATACCTAGTTACAGTGAGCGGTATAAGTAGCGTGCGGCTAAGGATCACAGTAGCATTGCTCGTGTTATACCTAGTTACAGTGACGGTATAGTCTGCGTGCCAGAGACGTACGGGACATCCAAGCAGTCTGCCCGGGCGTCAACAGCTGTCTGCACCGGAGAACAGCAGCACACCTGCTCCAGGCTGCCTGCAGGACACGGGGAGTTCTTTACCACCAGCAGAGTTCGCCCAGCACCAGCTCAGCCAGCACTGCCTCTCTGCTATAGCTCCGCCTGCTAGCACCTGCGGCGCGAGTGTTCGACGCCATCTTGCCACCAGGACGGTGGTGGAGCGGCGCGGCCGCCATTTTGGTAGAGTAAACATTAGGGCTTCGGCGCCCAGGATCCTATCGTACATTACACAGTGTGTCGCAGCCTACGGGCGAAGCTGGTGTTTGCTAACCACAGTGCATAGGGGTACCCCATAAACATTACATGCCGGCATTAGCATAGGGCTTTTGTTTTGGTAATTGTGGGCCCACACTTTGGTTTTATTTCCTTTTCTTTGAGCGTGATACCATGTGTGTGTAATATTACTTTCCCATCTATTTAACCCTTCCCCTCTTGGGGGTAAACGTAACGCTGCCATATAAGTAAAGCCTAAGAAGAGGTATTATTATTGGTACTAGCCCAGACGTGGGTAAGGAGTCAAGTATATTGAAGTCTACAATATCTGGGTCTATTAACTTTGGGTCTGCAATACCTGAGTCTATACTGTGTGGGTGTACAATATAAGTGTTTGCAAGGTATTGAATTACAACTTGAGTAATAGTAGAACTACCTTCCGTGGACCCATTGCTATTAAATATTTGTAGATGACCAGTCTTTAAATAACAGTAAAGGATGTAGATGGGAGTCTTGTGTGTGTGTCTTTCATTATTTCTAACCCTAACCCTAACCCTTTGCTACGGGTAATATATGTAATCGTAACCCCTTGCTATTCTACCTTTTCCATTTCCATTGTAAGGGTTCTGGTCGTCTCACATAAGGGAGGGTACTGCTTGCGGGGGGAACCCAGTTATTTCTCTACCATCCGGTCAGTAGGTGTGGGAGGGAAAAGGGGCCACTGTGGAGGGTGAGGGTGTGTTGGGGAGTACTGCGGACTACTCCAGAGAGAGGGAGGAAGACCAGAGTACCGGACCAGGTTTGTAAACCCTGGGCCTCATTCACCCCCACTACCAGCCTCCAGTTGACGCTCCGGACCCCAAAGACGGAGGTGCAGCTGGCCAGGGTGCTACTGTGTCTCGCTACCTATTGACCGCACCCCACAGTTCCCACGAAGCAGGGATAATCCACCCTGCTACATTTGGCGTCACGAACAGGATCAACATCCTACTCCACTCCCTTGTAAGTGACGACCCAGAGACCTGAGATGTCGGACAACGACACCCCGAAGCCCGATGCCAAAGCCGGGCCGTCCCGGGTGACGCAAGGAGGTGACTCGCCGCCCCCGCTCAAAGAGGAAGAGGGGGGAGCCGAGACGGTGCAGACCTTGACCGCCGAAGTGGAGTTCCTAAAGGGTCAACTCCAAGACCAGGCGGAAGCCCTAGACCACCAACACGAACAACTGGAGCAGGCCAGGCACCGAGGGTCGCTTGCCTTGGCCCAGGCCATGATCCAACAGCTTCCCCCAGCGCCCCCCCCGGTGGTGTACGTCCAACGAGAGCGGAAGTGCAGCGAATTTGGAGGTGAACAGGAGAGGGGGGAACTGCCTGTAGAGGACTGGATCCAGGCAATGAGGGCCCATCTCCGTGCCAGTCGAGTGCCCGAGGAGGAACAAGCGGAGGTCGTACAGCTCCACCTCAAAGGCGAGGCGAAGCAGACGGTACGCTTCCTGACGGAGGGAACCGCCCCCGACACGGAAGCCTTGTTCAAGATACTCGAAGAAACCTATGGGGACAAGGTCCCGGTCAGCGTCCGCCTGGGGGAGTTCTTCGACCGAAAACAGGCCGCCGGAGAGACCGTACGCCAGTTCGCCTACGACCTGCAGGAGAGGATCCGTCGCCTACGACGTCGGGCGCCCGCGCTGGTCGCCGACGCCACCGCCCTGCTGCAGGAGCGGTTTGTGGTGGGCCTCAGGGACGATGCCCTGAGGAGAGAAATGCGGAAGTACATGAGGGAGGACGGGACGCGGCCATTTCCCCAGGTACTGCAGGCGGCGATCGATTGGACGGAGGACGAGCTGGTCCACCCCGCCGACAAGGGTCCCCCCCGGGGTTTAGTCCACGCCGCGGCTGGAGAGGGACGGGAGACCCCGCCGAGCGTTGACTCACTGCGGGAGACTATTCGGCAGATCCAGGCGGGAATGGAGCAACTAGGCGTGCGCCAGGAACAACTGGCTCAGACCTTCTCACGGGAGCGGGACGCGCCCCGGAGAGGCGCCACCGGACGGCGACGCCGAGACGACGCGACGCGAGAACCCCGCCGAGACGAAGACGGCCGGCTGATCTGCTATGCCTGCAATCAGCCGGGCCACATCAGCAGAGAATGCCCCCGCTCGGCCGGCGAGCCACGCCCCGCCTCTACTCCCAACCCCGAAGCTCCGGGCTCGTCAGGGCACCGACCAGGAGCACGAAGGACAGTCGACGCCGTCATAACCGGAGTCGCCGGCGCGGCCACGGAGGGCACCGAGACGCAAGACGCGCAAGGGGAATGCCTCACTCTAGACGTCCAGATCGACGGGGTCGAGACCCGCTGCCTCTTCGACACCGGCGCCGAAGTCACCACCATGTACGAGAGCCACTTTCAAAGACACTTCCCGAAGTCGAAGTTGACCCCCGCCAACTGGA
Source organism: Notolepis coatsorum (assembly GCF_963971535.1). NCBI lineage: Eukaryota > Metazoa > Chordata > Actinopteri > Aulopiformes > Paralepididae > Notolepis > Notolepis coatsorum. The sequence goes on along the minus strand of NC_140174.1, from coordinate 53,145,192 downwards.
TCACTCTCATCGCCGCCAACGGGTTGGAGATCCCAGTGGTGGGGTGTCTCTACGCCGAAGTGAAGTGCCTAGATATGACATTCACGGGGAAATGCATATTCATACTAAAAGACGACCCAGGCCGAGGGGACCTAGGAGACGCTGTCCAGGGACTGCTGGGCATGAACGTGCTCGGCGGAGTAGATGGCCTGTTCGCAGGGATCAAGGGGATGCGGCCGGTGACCCGAAGACGTGTCGAAGCTAGAAGCATCGCCATCCGCCGTGTGGTCGCCGTCCTGGCCCAAGAAGGCCGAGAGTGTACCGCCCCGGGAAAGATGGGGTACGTCAAGGTGGCCGGCAGAGAGTCTGTGGTCATTCCCCCGCACAGCGAAATGGTCGTCTCAGGCCGTTGCGCGACGACAGCAGGGATGCGGCGTCCCGTGATGCTGGAGAACACGCCGAGTGCCAACCTGCCTCCCGGACTATTGGTGGCGAACGTGGTGACCTACGCCCAACAGGGGACAGTGCCTGTGCGGGTGTTGAACCCGACCGACGTCGAGATTGTGCTCCGACCCCGGTCCAGACTGGCAGAGATTCACTGTCCCCGTCAGGTACGGCCCCAGGAGAGGGTGACCGTAGAGGAAGTAGACGGAGGCGTCCGAGTGACGGCGATTGAGACTTGAGCCAGCCCGCCAGAGGCAGAGCCGGACGGGAAGACCCACAGGCTCGCCGTGGACGTACAGGCGAACCTGCAGGATCTCACACCAGCCCAAGTGAGCCGGCTGAATCAAGTATTGGAGAAACACAAGGCGGTGTTCTCCGTTGACGACGGGGACTATGGTTACACAACCACGGTCACACACTACGTCCCCACTGGTGACGCACACCCGGTCAAGCAACGGCACCGCCGAATACCGCCCCACGTGTTCCAAGAAGTAAAGAGACACGTGCAAGATCTGGTGAACCTGGGTGTCCTGGTAGAGAGCTGCAGTCCGTGGGCGTCACCAGCCGTGATCGTCATAAAGAAAGACGGCTCCGTGCGGTTCTGCTGCGATTACCGCCGCCTAAATAACGTGACACACCGGGATGCCTACCCCCTACCTCGTATCGAGGAGTCCCTAGACGCCTTGGGGCAAGCCAAGATCTTCTCCTCGCTCGATCTCACCGCCGGCTACTTCCAGGTGGCGGTGAAAGAGGAAGACCAAGAGAAGACGGCTGTCACGACGCCCTTCGGCCTCTACCAGTGGACTCGTATGCCCTTCGGACTGTGTAACGCACCAGCGACGTTCCAGCGGTTGATGACCGCCGTGCTGGGGGACCTGGCCTTCGACGTCCTACTCGTCTACCTAGACGACGTCTTGGTGTTCGCCAGCGACTTCGAGAGCCACTGTCAGAAGCTGGACCTGGTGTTTGGACGGCTTCGGGAGCATGGACTCAAGCTCAAGCCCCGGAAGTGCTTCCTTCTGAAGACCGAAGTCAAGTTCCTGGGACACGTGGTCTCCGCGGCCGGCATACAGGTCGACACCGACAAAGTGAAGGCGTTGGAGGACTGGCCGGCGCCGCGCTCGGCGAAGGAAGTGAGGCAGGTGATCGGGTTCCTGTCCTATTATCGGCGGTTCGTGCCCCACTTCGCCCAGGTGGCCCAGCCACTGCACGCCCTGATGGGGAAAGAAAAAAAGGGGTTCGCCAAGGGCCGGCCCGAGGCCTTCAAGTGGACGCCGCAGTGTCAGACGGCCTTCGACCATCTGCGGCAGTGCCTCTTGACACCCCCGGTGCTGGCCTACCCCGACCTCCAGCTCCCCTTCATAGTGACCACCGACGGGAGTTACTTGGGACTGGGAGCGGTACTCAGTCAGAAACAGGAGGGCGTAGAGCGAGTCATCGCCTTTGCGAGCCGAGGCCTGCGTGGGTCCGAAAGGAATGACCAAAATTATAGTGCGTTCAAGCTGGAACTCCTCGCCCTGAAGTGGGCGGTCACCGAGAAGTTCAGAGACCTCTTGATGTACGCCCAGTTCACCGTGATCACCGACCACAACCCGTTGAGACACCTCGGCACGGCCAACCTGGGAGCAGTGGAGCAGCGGTGGAACGCTCAGCTCGCGGAGTATGACTTCGTGGTGCACTACAAACCTGGTCGACTCAACCAGAACGCAGACGCTCTGTCTCGCATGCCGATGCGATCAGAACCTGAAGTGGAAGACACTGAGAAAGACTTCCTAATGATAGCCGCGGCTGGCACCCACACCCGTCAGGGTCTCCAGGAACGGGCCGCTCCATTGTCCGTCCCCGCCCTAGTCGCCCGCGAGGGCTACGTCGTGGTCCCAGCGGAGGAAGTGCGGGCCCTGCTGTGCCCTGGGAGACCGACAGAGACGCGGGAGGTCTCGAGTGTCGGCGCACGACGGATAGCGGCACAGAAGGGGAACAGCGGATATGACTGGGCGGAAATGCGGCAGCTCCAGGCGGACGATCCCGAGTTGGGTCCGGTGTGGCGGGCGGTGACACAGGGGGTCCCCCCCACTAAGGTACAGCTGAAGGAAGGAGACCCGAAACTCCGCAAGTTATACGGGCAGTGGGAACGACTCCGTCTGCATCAGCAAGTGCTGTTTCGGCGCGTAAGCGATCCCCGGGATGGAGAGGAGGTTCTCCAGCTGGTGGTGCCCACAGCCCTGCGAAGGAGGATCTACGAGACCCAGCACGAAGACGCGGGACACTACGGGGGACAGGGGACGGTGGTCCTGATGAGGCGAGGTTACTACTGGATCGGAATGGCAGAAGAGGTGAAGCAATGGGTGAAGCGATGCAAGCAATGTGCATTAGCCCGCGACGTGTTCCCTAAAGCCCAGGCCCAGATGACCTGCACTAACGTGACGGCCCCCATGGAGGTCCTGGCCATGGACTTCACCGTGTTGGAGAGGTCGGTGGGTGGCTACGAGAACGTACTGGTGCTGACCGATATGTTTACCAGATTCACTATTGCCGTACCGACCAAAGACCAGACTGCGAAGACCACCGCCGCTGCCATCATCAAGTACTGGTTCGTGTACTACGGTTGCCCTGCCCGACTCCATGCCGATCAAGGGCGAAATTTCGAGTCGAGCGTCATCAAGGAGCTCTGCCGACTGTATGGGATTTCAAAGAGCCGCACCACGCCCTACCATCCCCAGGGGAATGGGCAGTGCGAGAGATTCAATCGGACAATGCACGACATGCTGCGTAGTCTGCCCGCAGAGAAGAAGCGGGACTGGAAGGAGCACCTACCCGAGTTGGTACTTACATACAATTGCCACGAGCACTCCTCCACTGGATACTCTCCCTTCTACCTGCTCTTCGGGAGGGACGCTAGGATGCCCCGAGATGTCCTAGGGGGCAGAGACATCATTGAGGAGGGGGCGGCAGACCTAGATGAGTGGGTGCAGAGTCACCACGAGCGACTAAAGGCCGCCGCGGAGGCCGCTGAGGCCACGGCGAAGCAGGCATCCCATCGACGCAAGAGAATTTACGACAGGAAGAGCAGAGGTGCACTCCTGCGGGCCGGAGACCGGGTCCTGATACGCGACCACCGAATCCGGGGCCGTAATAAGATACAAGACAAGTGGGAGCCTACGTCATATGTGGTGGTTAAGCAGAGCCACGAAGGGACGCCCGTGTTCACGGTCAGGCCCGAAGCAGGGGGTCCAGAAAGGACCGTGCATCGAGACCAGCTCAAGACCTGTCCCTTCCCGGCTTCTGACCCGGAAGTGCGGGGGAGGGCCCCTCGACAGATCCCGGTGGCACCGCGGAGCTCGTCCGAATCAGACATCGGAGGTGCTTTCGGGCACCGGCGGGAACCGCATCCTAGGGCGTGTAACCACCCCGGTCCCCTGCGGGACGCCCCTGAGGAGGCCGTAAGCGCCGAGTCAGAGGTGGAGTCGACCCCTTCAGGAGAGGAGGGGGAAGGCGGCGGAGACGGAGTCGAAGAGGAGGCCGCGGGCGGTCCATCGATGGCCCCGGAGGGTGAGGCCGTGGTCCAGGACCCGCCGACAGACACTGAGGAATCCGACACGGAATCGGAGGCGGGGGAGGTGGAACCCCCCAGAGTGGAGGCCGCTCGGCCCCAGAGGAGCACCAGAGGTCGGCTACCCGCTCGGTATCGCCAGGACTACGTGCTCAAGAGCGTGTTCGCGGAACAGTGTGTCCAACTCCTGAGGGAGTGTGTAAAACTGTTGGCATAATGTGTAATTGTCAACCGATGTGTGAAACTGTTGGTCTCAGGACCGTTTTCATGCATGCGTTTGTTTTTGTTGTTTTGTTGTTAACTTGCAGAGGACTTAGCAAGTTCAAAGTGGGGGGAAATGTAGCAGTCTGGAAAATATGGTATATTATTCAGAACTGCTGACTGTGTTTATATCCCTTTTTGTACACAAAGACATTCTAACTAGTGTCATTGATTCACACGAACAATGACACAAACGTCCCCGTCCCAAGAGCATGTGAATACGGATCATAAATGACAGTATTGATTCATATTTTACAGTGCGTCTCCCCGTGTGACTGGCAGGCGGGACCAGCAGGGGGCAGTAGCAGGCAGAGAGTGGCGGAGAGAGCTGAGAGATGATAAAGGGAGAAGTGCCGCGGAAGTCGCTCTCTTCGGCTGTGAACTTGAACACGAGAGGACACAGCTAACGGGAGCTCTAGACAGCCCCGTTGCTGACGTTTATGCCGGAGTGCCCCGGGAAAGGACAACGGGTGATAGGAAGTACTGGCTAGTGGAGACGATCTCCTAGCAGTACCAGTGTTATGATATTATGAACATTAAGTGCAGAGTCGGGCACTAAGAGTCGAGTTATACCTAGTTACAGTGAGCGGTATAAGTAGCGTGCGGCTAAGGATCACAGTAGCATTGCTCGTGTTATACCTAGTTACAGTGACGGTATAGTCTGCGTGCCAGAGACGTACGGGACATCCAAGCAGTCTGCCCGGGCGTCAACAGCTGTCTGCACCGGAGAACAGCAGCACACCTGCTCCAGGCTGCCTGCAGGACACGGGGAGTTCTTTACCACCAGCAGAGTTCGCCCAGCACCAGCTCAGCCAGCACTGCCTCTCTGCTATAGCTCCGCCTGCTAGCACCTGCGGCGCGAGTGTTCGACGCCATCTTGCCACCAGGACGGTGGTGGAGCGGCGCGGCCGCCATTTTGGTAGAGTAAACATTAGGGCTTCGGCGCCCAGGATCCTATCGTACATTACACAGTGTGTCGCAGCCTACGGGCGAAGCTGGTGTTTGCTAACCACAGTGCATAGGGGTACCCCATAAACATTACATGCCGGCATTAGCATAGGGCTTTTGTTTTGGTAATTGTGGGCCCACACTTTGGTTTTATTTCCTTTTCTTTGAGCGTGATACCATGTGTGTGTAATATTACTTTCCCATCTATTTAACCCTTCCCCTCTTGGGGGTAAACGTAACGCTGCCATATAAGTAAAGCCTAAGAAGAGGTATTATTATTGGTACTAGCCCAGACGTGGGTAAGGAGTCAAGTATATTGAAGTCTACAATATCTGGGTCTATTAACTTTGGGTCTGCAATACCTGAGTCTATACTGTGTGGGTGTACAATATAAGTGTTTGCAAGGTATTGAATTACAACTTGAGTAATAGTAGAACTACCTTCCGTGGACCCATTGCTATTAAATATTTGTAGATGACCAGTCTTTAAATAACAGTAAAGGATGTAGATGGGAGTCTTGTGTGTGTGTCTTTCATTATTTCTAACCCTAACCCTAACCCTTTGCTACGGGTAATATATGTAATCGTAACCCCTTGCTATTCTACCTTTTCCATTTCCATTGTAAGGGTTCTGGTCGTCTCACATAAGGGAGGGTACTGCTTGCGGGGGGAACCCAGTTATTTCTCTACCATCCGGTCAGTAGGTGTGGGAGGGAAAAGGGGCCACTGTGGAGGGTGAGGGTGTGTTGGGGAGTACTGCGGACTACTCCAGAGAGAGGGAGGAAGACCAGAGTACCGGACCAGGTTTGTAAACCCTGGGCCTCATTCACCCCCACTACCAGCCTCCAGTTGACGCTCCGGACCCCAAAGACGGAGGTGCAGCTGGCCAGGGTGCTACTGTGTCTCGCTACCTATTGACCGCACCCCACAGTTCCCACGAAGCAGGGATAATCCACCCTGCTACATACAGTATACTGTGTGTGTGTGTGTGTGTGTGTGTTCAGCAAACACCCCCGATGTTGTTGTTGTTAATGAGAATAACAGAGAGGTTCTCATCCTAGAAGTTGGTTGCACGTTTGACTACAGTCTAGAGGAAGCCTTTACAACCAAAATGTTAAAATATCAACTGTTAGACCATACCATATCACAACTCGGCTACAACTGTAAACTTTTAGTCTTCATATTTGGAAGCCTGGGTCATGTGCATAAGTTGGGTGTTAGAGGCCTTCTGATGGCTGGTCTTCCGAAGACAATTAGCAAGATATTGCTCAGTGTCAGCGATTATTAGCAGCCGGGCAATTTGGAGAAGACGCTGCTATCTGTATCCATGAGCTATGTGTTGATTGTCAGGTTCATCATCCATGTGTGTGTGTAACTTTGGTTGCCATTGTCAATTTGGGCACGATTGTATCAGAATAACCCACAATGTACAAGTGCACTGATAATATTTGTGTCCTTTAAACATTGTCTTTATGTGGACATAAATAAAGATTCTAAATGTGTGTGTGTGTGTGTGTGTGTGTGTGTGTGTGTGTGTGTGTGTGTGTGTGTGTGTGTGTTTGGCGTGAAGTTCTCGTAGTGTGCCCACCACTGTTGTGGTTGTGGACCAACTAGCATATGAATTAGGGCTCATAGCCGATTAGTCCATTAATGGGTCGGTTTGGCCTCAGTCTACCAAGACGTTGTTAGTTGATTAGTCGATTTTCATCCTTTTCTACTATGCTTTATATCCTGACAAATGCTGAGCGCCTCTCTGGTGAGCATGAGGTTTAAAGAGTTCATTTCGCATGACTGCATGTGGAAAAGACCTGTGAGTGGGTGCTGATCAGTTTCACTCACATGCTAATGTGAGTTTACTGTGTGTGTATTTGTGTGTGTGTCTGTGTGTGTGTGTGTGTGTGTGTGTGTGTGTGTGTGTGTGTGCTGTGTGCCCCTGCATGCAGTGGGTGTGGACTGCCTACCGTATTAATTAGAATAGATAGAATAGAATAGAAATACTTTTATTATCCCTCTGTGTGTGCTGATATTTCTCTGTATGTAAGTGTGTGTGTGTGTGACGGCGCGGCTTCATATATACATTCATACATATATTTATTTATTGGGTTATGTTTATATATTTATTTATTGGGTTGTTGTGGGGGTATTGGTGTTGTGGGTTGTTTGGTATAATGTGTGTAGGAAACGGCAAATGAATTGATGTGTAGCACCTGTTTAGTCTTGTTAATTAATTATGTGTGGCACCTGTGGAGGGGGAGGAGTCCAGGTTGTTGAGACCAGAGGTTCTGTGTAGGATTGTTAGTAACTGTCTAACTGTACATATGGCTGTTTACACTAGTAACTGTTTACCTGCATATATAACTGTCTCCACCAGTGACTGTCTAGTTGCATATATATCTGTTCCCACTAGAGGGCGCTCTAGGCGGCGCCACCCAGGTACACCACCTTGTGGCGAGTATAAAAGCAAAGGTATACTCCCACTTCGTTCTCTCCCCCATGTCTCTCAGAGAGAGAGAAGAACGGTAGAACTGCTGCTGAACATGTGAATAAAATAAACCACGGCAATTTGGGGTCAAGATAGAAACCATGCATCTTGACCACATTATTGTCGCCCTATAGCCGTATTCTGTTAACACAGATGTTCATGAGGGCTGCGTGCCCAAGGAAGTGGGTTCTTGCCCTGCATCAGTTACACTGAAGGTGACTGAGGGAAGCGCCGTGAGTGTTTTGTTCAGTCTGTTTGTCTCTGTGTCTGGCTTCACCAGATAAAAGGTTACAGTGTAGGTAACTGAGGGAAACGCCTCACAGTAAGTGTTGGAATGTCATCGTGATGTTATTGTGGAACACACCTGACATTCGAGGTAGTATAGTATTTTTGTTATTTTGATTATGTCACTGTTTTTTAAATGTCACCTCTGCACAGTGGATGGCCGGCAATAAAGCAACACCAACATATTTTATTCCGACTACGCCATCATTTGTGTGAGTTTGGAGGGGAGAGAAAAAGGACCCTGTCACAGTGTGTGTGTGTGTGTGTGTGTGTGTGTGTGTGTGTGTGTGTGTGTGTGTGTGTGTGTGTGTGTGTGTGTGTGTGTGTGTGTGTGTGTGTGTGTGTGTGTGTGTGTGTGTGTGTGTGTGTGTGTGTGTGTGTGTGTGTGTGTGTGTGTGTGTGTGTGTGTGTGTGTGTGTGCGTGCGTGTGTGTATGGTAAACACATTTCACTGTGATCCAGGTCTAAGTCAGTCAAGATGTGGTACCAAAAACAATACCAGCCCTAACAGTCTGTAAATCCAAAGGCACTTTGTGATGCCATATGCGTGTGTGTGTGTGTGTGTGTGCGCATGCGTGTGTGTGTGTGTGTGTTTGTTGACACACTCCTCTCCTCTCCTTGGTTATTGCTTAATGTCCAACTACTGTTATTTTTAGGGCTGCTTCCCTTTTCCTGCATGTGTTCTGTCTTGTTCTCGCTTTCCAGAGAGAGAGAAACATTCCAACAGCCGAGAACCTCGCTCACAGCCATCCCCCCTAAACCCCTCCCTCTCTGAAGCAGGCAGGCACGCACGCACACGCACACACACACGCACACGCACACACACACACACACTCTCTCTCTATCTCTCTCTCTCTCACACACACACGTCGCACGTACCTACAAGTATGCACGCACAGTGACACACAGGCAAACATATATTGGCACACACACACACACACACACACACACACACACACACACACACACACACACACACACACACGCATGCACACACATGCACCCACACACCCACAAACACACAAACACACACACCTCCCCTCACTCTCTCCCCTGTAATAAAACACACAGTGCTATCCATTCACAAGGCTGTGCTGACACTGGTCCGAGGCTCTCTGCCTGACAGGCCTGTGGTCTGAGTCAACAGGCAGAAGTTGAGCCTGTTACACACTGGTTGTCTGGGCTTTACAAACAGTATCATCCAGTGAGATCTAGTAGAGATCTGTTAGAAACCAGTAAATAACTACTGAGCATCTTTTTAACTGCAATTTTCTAAACAAGTCTTTTTATGCCATCTTTTCCCCCATCCCCCCAATTTAGTCGTTATGTCAATTCCCTTCCTGGTCGCTGTGCTGCCCTACTGTCTACTGTAGGTCTGGGGAGGGTGTAGACTACCCTACTGTCTACTGTAGGTCTGTAGACCACACCACAGTCTACTGTTGGTCTGGAGAGGGTGTAGACTACCCTATTGTCGGCCTGGTGAGGGTGTAGACTACCCTATTGTCGGCCTGGTGAGGGTGTCGACTACCCTACTGCCTACTGTAGGTCTGGGGAGGGTGTAGACTACCCTACTGCCTACTGTAGGTCTGGGGAGGGTGTAGACTACCCTACTGTCTACTGTAGGTCTGGGGAGGGTGTAGACTACCCTACTGTCTACTGTAGGTCTGGGGAAGGTGTAGACTACCCTACTGTTGGTCTGGAGAGGGTGTCGACTACCCTACTGTCTACTGTAGGTCTGGGGAGGGTGTAGACTACCCTATTGTCGGCCTGGGGAGGGTGTAGACTACCCTACTGTAGGTCTGGGGAGGGTGTAGACTACCCTACTGTAGGTCTGGGGAGGGTGTAGACTACCCTACTGTCGGTCTGGGGAGGGTGTAGACTACCCTACTGCCTACTGTAGGTCTGGGGAGGGTGTAGACTACTCTACTGTCTACTGTAGGTCTGGGGAGGGTGTAGACTACCCTACTGTCTACTGTAGGTCTGGGGAAGGTGTATAGACTACCCTACTGTTGGTCTGGAGAGGGTGTCGACTACCCTACTGTCTACTGTAGGTCTGGGGAGGGTGTAGACTACCCTATTGTCGGCCTGGGGAGGGTGTAGACTACCCTACTGTAGGTCTGGGGAGGGTGTAGACTACCCTACTGTAGGTCTGGGGAGGGTGTAGACTACCCTACTGTCGGTCTGGGGAGGGTGTAGACTACCCTACTGTCAGTCTGGGGAGGGTGTAGACTACCCTACTGTAGGTCTGGGGAGGGTGTAGACCAGGGGCGGGGCTAGGGGTTGGCTACTTGGGCTCAAGCCCTGAATGTTTTCTGAAAAGCCCATAATAATAAAAAGAAAAAAAAAGAAAAAATTGGACAATTAATCATTGTTACATGAAAATATGTTTGCACCAGATTTAGCAGAAGCTAATTTCCATCTGTAGTCTATCCAGCTGCTAACTGTATTTGAGTGAGTTAAGTCTTGGTGTTATGGTAGACTCAGACCTAAGCTTTAAATCACAATCAACAAGACAAAAACATAATTATTCCACCTTAGAAACATAGCTAAAGTACGGCCATTTATAAATCAAAAGGACGCTGAAAACCGGATCCATGCCTTTATCTCAAGCCGACTCGACTACTGTAATGCACTCCTTACCGGCCTCCCGAAAAAATACGATGATAACTATTTTATTGCAATGCACTATTGCATTATTTTATTCTATTTGACTAACTATTTTATTGCACTGCACTAAACAAAGACGCCTATTAACACTTTCAGCGCTGTTTACTGTTACTGTTGAAAGGCCAGCGTGTCATAATCACGGTGAGAGCGTACTTCACTCCCCCTCCTTCTCCCCTCACATTCACCACGCACTCCTCTTCATCCTCCCTTCCATCCACCACGCACTCCTCTTCATCCTCCCTTCCTCCCACCACGCACTCCTCTTCATACTACCTTCCTTCCACCACGGAAGCCTCACGCCCTTATATGGTCAGCATCCCTTCACCTCCCGTCACTCAACCCAGCTGCACTTCATCCCCTGATTCACACGCTGTCAGGCACCTCACTCCTCACAGCTGTATCCCATCCCCTGATGATGAGGACCCTACTTCAACCGGACGACGCTGACCAGAAGTCGTCATGGTGTTAGTATCATTACCTAGGTACGACGCCTCAGTCTGAAGACCTGCTAGGCATCCCTGTGTGATCATCCCTGTACTAACTTCCCTCTCTTGTGCCCAGGACCTCCGTGCCAGCGTGTTCCTGTCTGGACCCCCCTGGAGCTTACAGAGGAGTTCCAGCTCCCTCTCTCAAACACGAAACCGTGTCTCCCGTCTGCAGTGGCACTGGAGTGCGCCTGCCCCGTTATCCCCCTATTCATACCTTTTGTACATTTCTGGATGTAATTCTTGCCTGCTTGGGAATACCATTAAAACCCCTTGAAACGCTCCATTCTCCTCTCCTGTGTTCAGCGATTGGGCTCTGCTTAAAACCCACTCTCACACAGCGCCTTTTAACATGGGGATACGTGGCTGTGTTTGCAGGCCTAAAGCTATATTATATATTATAGCTATGGATCTAATAATATAGTCGATTATCATTGAGTTTCTTCCGGTCAAGATGCAAAAAACAGAAGCCCTCCGTGCTTTGATCGCAACCAACGCCACACACACACGCCCCGATCAGCATGAAGGATTTTTTGGATCAACGCAATACCATAGTCCTTACCTTGACCAGGATCTGTCCCGAAAAGAATATTCCAATTATCTGATTGCCATTCCAAGTACTGATGTCGATCAAGGTGCCAACGTAATCCAGCATTGAACATGAACCCGACCCTCGTCGATGCATGCGTTATAAGCGGTTGGCTTGACCCGAGTAGTTAGACCCCGCCCGCAGGCCGCAGCTCGGCCCAGACACCAAGCCACATCGTTTCAAATGGAGTGCAATAGCGGCCGCAAGGCGTTAGGCGGCGGTATTGGACTTTTGAGATCTCAGACCCATCCCCAGTGATAACACAGGCTGCCGGCATGTCTTTATGAATGGAAATATTGAATAAAAGAAACAACGATGAAAACCCGACTATACTCTGATTTTCGGGGGTCCTGGCACTCAACGTTCGGCGAGTTAACCCTAGATCTTAGATCCTAATATGAAAAACGATGTGATTTAATGTTCTATGTCTTACCTTGACTTTGTCTATTTTGCTGCTATCGATTTTATGCTTTATGTCTGCACTTTATGCATTGCTCTTGATCTGCCAATGTTGTGCTCATTTTATACCTGTCTTTTTTTTACTGCTGTGAAGCACTTTGAGCTGCAATTCTTGTATGAAAGGTGCTATACAAATACAGTGTATTATTATTATTATTATTATTATTATTATTATTATTATTATTATTATTATTATTATTATTATTATTATTATTATTATTATTATTATTATTATTATTATTATTATTATTATTATTATTATTATTATTGTTTGCTTCATTAATTAAAGGGTGTGAATTTAAGTGTTCTCTAGTGCCTTTTGTCCGCTTTAAGGTGGTGGTATAAGTTAAAGGTTGTGGTGTCAAAGTAAAAAAATGCCGTGCCCGCATAAGCCCCGGATCTCCTACAATCCTAAATCCGCCCCTGGTGTAGACCACCTTACTGTCGGTCTGGGGAGGGTGTAGACTACCTTACTGTCGGTCTGGGGAGGGTGTAGACTACCTTACTGTCGGTCTGGGGAGGGTGTAGACTACCCTACTGTAGGTCTGGGGATGGTTTAGACATGCCTCCTCCGATACACGTGGAGTCGCCAGCCGCTTATTTTTCACCTGCCAACTAAGAGCTTCACTGGGAGAGCATAAGGCGTGCAGAGGTTCATGTTATCTCCCCCAGATCCTCTCCCAGCTGAACAGGTGCCCTGACCAACCAGTAGGAGTCGCTATTGCAATGACCAGGACTCATACCCTCACCGCCTTCCCACCCGCGAACACTGACAATTGTGTTATTATTTTTTTTAACTGTGACTTTCGAAACAGGTCTTCTTCTTCTTTTTCTTATTACATTTTTTAACACATATATAAGAATAAATAATCATAATAAATTAGGGATGTCCGATATTATCGGCCGACCGATATTATCGGCCGATATCGGCAGTAAAATGTGATATCGGAAAATATCGGTATCGGTTTAAAAACAAAAAAAAACAATAACAATATTTGTTATATATATATCCAGTGAAATTATTAGTTACCTGAAATTATTCAGTTTTTTGGACGGGGAAACCCTGCATACATCGGTATTGGTTGATATCGGTTGATATCGGTATCGGAAATTAAGAGTTGGACAATATCGGAATATCGGTATCGGTAAAAAAGCCAATATCGAGCATCCCTATAATAAATACATTTCTTTTAATAAATTCAGTGGAATTCTTCAGGATTCATCGGCCAGTCAGTTTGGTATTAGTTGAAGTCAATTCATAGATTTCCCACGCCTTATTTCCTCAAAGATAATAAACACATCTCTGGTAAAATAGATTAGATTTAACAAAGTCCTTCTGCATAATTGCATGTGGAAATCAATTTATCGATTAGTCGACAAATCGTATGATTTTTAGACCGACTACAATCTATTTAGTTTAGTGGAGGACAGCCCCCCTGGAGTCTGTGGGGCGTAGAGTAGACTGACAGACGGACTGACTGACAGCCGATTCTGTCTCTGTAGGTGTTGTTAGTGGTAGAATAATGTCTCCCCCCCCCCCCCCCCCCCGTTTCATGAATAGAGCTTCACTCCCCTTAACTCAATATGCTGCCTCAGCCAGTCTCCCACAACCACCCCATTCATAAAACCGTGGGGCTGAAAATCTCTGCGTGTGTGTGTGTGCATGCGTGCGTGTGTGCATACATGCATGCACCAGTGCTCACATGCGTGCGTAGGTGGATGAGTGCATGTTGAGAGAAATGACCCATTCACTTATATAAACAATTGCATGTAAGCACACTCTCTCTCACGCGCATGCACACACACACACACACACACATTGAAGAAGTATTGCCTCCCTGTAGCGGATATTATCCATGCATATCTGGCAGTCACCTGGCTGTTTTTGCAGGCTTGTTGCGTAGCAGCTGTATTGTGGAAAGTGGAGGACACAGGGCTGCATACTTCTTTCTAGGGGGAGAGTGAGGGAGCCGGGCAGGGAGGGGTTCACCAGTCCCTCCCTAGGGGGAGAGTGAGGGAGCCGGGCAGGGAGGGGTTCACCAGTCCCTCCCTAGGGGGAGAGTGAGGGAGCCGGGCAGGGAGGGGTTCACCAGTCCCTCCCTATACTCACTCCAAATACGGCCTGATTGGACCAGCTCAGAACCAAAGTGGGACCCGAGAGCAATGCAACCCAAATGAGAGAGAAGGAGAGGCTGTAAATCCATGACTAGGCAGTAAGATCACAGCCGGAGAGACTCTCTCTCTCTATTTCTTTATCCCATTTCTATCTCCCTCATTTCTTTACCCCCCTTTACTTTACTTTATCTCCCCACCCTCTCTATTATTTATCTGTAAAGAACTGTAAAGGCATCTATAGCCACAACTTCCTATATAATTACTACAAGGCACAAACCTAAACAATCGACCCACACAGCTCAGAAATCACTGGATTACCGGTAGTTCACATCTTGGAACACTCAATGTGTGTAGAGGATAGAGAGAGAGAGAGAGAGAGAGAGAGAGAGAGAGAGAGAGAGAGAGAGAGAGAGAGAGAGAGAGAGAGAGAGAGAGAGAGAGAGTGAGAGAGAGAGAGAGAGTGAGAGAGAGAGAGAGAGAGAGAGAGAGAGAGAGAGAGAGAGAGAGAGAGAGAGAGAGAGAGAGAGAGAGAGACAGACAGACAGACAGACAGACAGACAGACAGACAGACAGACAGACAGACAGACAGACAGACAGACAGACAGACAGACAGACAGACAGACAGACAAAAGCCAAGAGAGAGAGCAAGAAAAAGAGTGAAAAAGGGAAAAGAGAGAGGGGGGGGGCAACGACAAAGAGTGAGAGAGAGATAGGACGGGAGGGAGGGTTAAGGGTGTTCAGAGTTTTAAATTGGGCTTAGTTTGTACTGGCACAGGAAGGGAGGGAGGGGTCTAAAGCATCCACTTGGAGAAAGAGGGGGGGGGGGGCAGTCAGAATGGGGAAAGCTGTAGTACTGTAGGCCTTTTTTATGAATGAAGACTGAAGAAGAAGGAGGGAGGGAGGGAGGGAGGTTAGGAGGGAAGGAGAGGCACACTTCCTCTTACGCTGAGAAGAAAATGTATGAATGGGTCACATCTCTCGGGTTGCTCCAAGTGTAAACAACATACTTGGCCAAAGAAGACGTGCTCTGCACACCATTGTATGCCTCGGCCGACTTGAAAAAAAGAAAAGAAAAAAAACATTCTTTGATTGAGTTTGTCCACATACGACGTGTGTCCACTGTCCACATGCCTTTAGTGTCACAGGCTCTGTTTTAATGGTACAAATGTTATTTTGTTCTTAACATAGGTGACTTTTTAACACGCATTGAAAATGTGATTGACGTCTCTCGCTGTGTTCCTACCGTGCAGGCAAAAAACAGACAATGGGATCTGTCCGACAACTTCATGTCAGACGAGACCCCCCCTCCCCGAAGGTCAGTCAATCAAACACAACCTCCCCACCACCACCTCCTCCTCCTCATCTTGACTCAAGTGAGCTGAAAGTCACTTCATTTTTTCCCTATACTTCAGTTAGTTTATTTTTTTTCAATCGCATTATTTGAAGGGGAAAGTAGGCTATATTGTGCCGTTATCACCAACGGCTCAATTAGCTTTAAGCACACAACGGGCAGGTCAGCAGGCATGTACATGCTGCGTGTTTACATAACCTTCTCTCAATGGCAGTTTTGCAGACAGAGCACACGCTTGTTAGCCGTTAGTGGAGGGAGAGTGGAGGAGATGAGATAGATATACCAGATGTGCAGGTATTGCACAATCCATGGTTCCCCCCCCTCTCCCCACTCCTTGATCTAGGATTCCGACATGTTCTGAGCTTTTCTGTTTCTCTATCTCTCTCTGTCTCTTTGTCTTTGTCTTTGTCTCCCTCCCTCCCTCCCTCCCTCCCTCCCTCCCTCCCTCCCTCCCTCCCTCCCATCGACTCCACACCCAAACAGGTAACAACCTGACTCAAGAGAGTAAACAACCACGTTTAATTTTACCACAGTGCCTTTTTTTTTCTCCAACCGTTTTTTTCCATTACATATTTTGGTCACCTGGGATTAGGGCTTTTATATTCTCTCTTCAAGTTTTTTTTTCCTGCCACAGTTTCCAAAACATGTGACTCACCTGTTGTTTAAGAGGGCCACATTACACGCCCAGCGCATTAAGGGAATAAACCACTGATGGGAAAAATAGATAAAGCCCGACGGGCTTCAATAGACCCCCTACAGGACCGTCCGCAAAATACGCAGATGAATATATTTATGGTGGCCTGTCAGCTCGTGTTTCCTCGTCCGAGGGAAACTGAATAGAGAGACGCTGTGACCGGACTGGCCGGCCATTGACTGCCAACAGCGGGGGCACTGTCTGTCAACGCGGGCGTGTCTCTACTGCATATAAGTGAGCTGTCCATCAAACCTGATCCCCCCCCTGACCCGGCGGATCATACCGGGGTCAACCGTGAGCGGGGATCCTGGCAGCTGATTGGCTCGTGGGCTAGGGGGTTAAATAGACACGACCCCCCGCGTGACCCGGGGTTCATCCCCATTTCCTCCACCTCATTGTGGGCCGCCAGACGGAGACAATGTCCTACAGGGGCATGTGTCACCCGGGGGGGGGGGGGGGGACGCTTGTGACTCAAGGGGTAATTAGATCACACAACATTTACACACAAAAGCTGTGCGGGGTTCGCATCGGAGGAAACACCTTTGATTTGAAAGTAGCTGCCAGTTTGACTTTTTTCAGGGGGACTTTTGATTTTCCTTTCAATCAAAAGTCTCTGCCGATGTCACTGTTGTTATTGTGAATGGAGAAGTCCATGGTCCTATGAAAGCATTTAAATAGGCCACGAAGGACCTGTTTGAAGACTGCCACACACACACACGCACGCACGCACGCACGCACACACACACACACACACACACACACACACACACACACACACACACACACACACACACACACACACACACACTCACAAACACACACACACATACAGTTCCTGGATCTCTATTGTTAAGTCATACAAGGAGAAAGGGAAACCCATTCAAATGGCAGCCGCTCAGATGTGTGGCCCAGGAATTTGCTTTTCCATTTTACACCTTCCGACGCAAACAATGGGCCATCTTTGTACCTGAACCCTGAATGATCTTTTACTGGTTTCCTGGGCTGTGCCCATTCAGCTTTTCAAAGCCATGCAAATGGTGGCGGCACAATGCTGGCATCCAAATTCACCCATGATCACTAGGTCATGTGGGCTTTGGTGTCTCCACGAATGCTTTGTTTACCGACGAAGAGATTACTGTAACATCGCCAGTAATAAAAGAATCTCCACCCAAGCCTCTGGCAGTTTCACAAACCTAAATCTGAACCCATAGCGCTAGTTTCGCTCCCACGCATAAGCATACATACATACAGATAATGCATATGGGTAAATCTAGGGGTGTAGTGATCTCAATACAGAATTGAACATTTCAAAGAGATTTATGTTCAATGCTGTTTATCGAAATTGTTATTAGATTTTCCATCTCTCGTTCTTTTCACAGAATAAAAGATTCAAAATGGTTTACATCCGATACAGTGTATCAAAACAGTATCGTTGATTTTCCTTCTCTCAAGTTTCTCATTTTACCCCCTGTCTGTCATCTAAACCAATAGTCATGTTTATAATCTTTTGTGAAATAATGATTATTTTTAATCTAAAGCTCTAAAGTGAAATAGTCTGAAAAGTTTGGTCTCTTTAACACGTAAAGAATCTAAATTCTAAATTGTGACCTTGAATCGAAATAATTCATATAGAGTCTTGAGAATTTGTATCAGAAAATGTGACCATTACACCCCTAGGTGAAGACACACACAATTAGTACAGACAACACATGAACACACAATTAGAATTCTTAAGATGCGACACACACATTTAAAGTGTTTACTTACAGTTCTCAGAGTGGAAATCAGGAACAAACTGCTCATCGCTGTCAGGAACTTGAGCTGAAAAGAAAAACAATACATGAGATGAGTATGGTAATGATATCTGAAGGCAGAAACTATATGTTTCTAATAAAACATTCTGAAGGCAGAAACTATATGTTTCTAATAAAACGTTCTGAAGGCAGAAACTATATGTGTCTAATAAAACGTTCTGAAGGCAGAAACTATGTTTCTAATAAAACTACCTGAAGGAAGAAACTATGTTTCCTATAAAGAAATGTTCTGGAGGTTGCTGAAGCCACCAACGATATATGTTTCTCATCAGACTTTCTGAAGGCATAAACTATGTTTTCAATAAAACATTTTGAACGAGGAAACGCTCATGTTTCCTAAACAACTTTCAGGAGGAAACAACTATATGTTTCTTTACAATCCTCTCCTGTATGGGGTCAGACTTTCTCCTCCATGGCATTGAAACCTGAATCACAGACCTGCCTAGCCTCTGTCTATCTAAGCCAGCTTCACCTTCCAGCGTTTGCAGTGGCTAGCACTTTTCTATTAAGAT
Source organism: Notolepis coatsorum (assembly GCF_963971535.1). Taxonomy (NCBI): domain Eukaryota; kingdom Metazoa; phylum Chordata; class Actinopteri; order Aulopiformes; family Paralepididae; genus Notolepis; species Notolepis coatsorum. The sequence goes on along the minus strand of NC_140174.1, from coordinate 53,126,559 downwards.
CAATACACCATGGTCACAGTGGGAACAGAGCCCTTGGACACCATCACGAACACATCTAATAAGTCTAATGGTTCATCTAAACTAAATTTTAAACCCTCTCTGTAGCACCAATACAACAGTGTAGGAATATATTTACCTGCTAGGCCAACCTAATCTTTGATATCCACGTATGATAGTATAGTATATTCCGGGCTCGAGTAAAGCTTACATCTGACTAGACGTTTTCTGATCTAAAAATTGCTCTCATTTATCAGGTGTATTCATACAACATTTAATTCCAAAGATGCATTTTGATTGGATGGGAGATATTCCACGAGTTGGTCATATGCTGCCTTAAAATGGAACTCGAGTACACAATGTGCTTGGTGTTTGAGCGGTTGAGGTCGTGAGGACACTTCACAATAGGGGTGTAACGATGGGACCTCACAACGATTAAATTCGATTACGATTCTTCAGGCAACGATTCAATGCATCATGAAATCTCTTCATTTGACCACGATTCGATTAGATACATTTTCAGTTAATTCCCCAAACAATTTTGAATACGCAAATGTGGCTGGGGGAACTGATTCACTCAGCATATGAATGGACTATAGGTAAAAAAATAAAAATAACATAAAGAAAAACCTTTTTAATATTTTTCTTACTCTCGATTAATTTCGATTATAATCGATTCTAACATTTTCAAATCGATGCAGTTGAATCGTCACATTAGAATCGATGCATTTCGATGCATCGTTACACCCCTAGTTGCTAGGGAACAGGGCGATGCGGCTTGAGGCCGCTGAGGCTAATGACTTAGCTAACTAAATGCCAATTCATAATGACGGAGGAAAAAGACGAGACCATTGGTAATATGAAAATGTTCTAAAGAATTATTATTAATTTACTAAGAAAGACAAAAATGTACAATAATTCCACGGCAAAACAAACTTCCATGGGCTTTTTCTTTTTTAGAACGCCATCACCACGTCACAAGTTGTGAACTAACAACGTCACGAATACCACAACATTGGGTCGTTCATATCCATGGACTCTTCTTGTGAACACGATAAACATGGCTCCATTTGAAGGCAGTGATCATCACAGTATAGCACTGATGCCTGACAACTTGAGCAGTATCACTCCACTTCTTTACAATGAATTTGCCTAAATCACAACGCTTGCACTCGCTAGCTACACATCTTCGGTTGCTCCAAAGAAACAACCAGATTAGTTAACATTACCGGCTTAAAGGACAACATGGATTTGCATGTGAGTTTCAATTTATTTAGTCGTGATGGGACAACTGAAAAATGGATAAATCTAAGGGAGGAGGATGAGCCAAAGGCAGAGGAAGAGTAGACAGGCAGCAGTATTGGCTTTGGGGTGGATCACCTTGAACACAGAGATGCTGGGCAACAGAGAACTATGTTTTCTTGGTGAAGGACCAACATAAATGTCTTGAAACAAACCTAAAGCTTCTGTCGCTGTTTAGGCCAATGCTGTAAACAATTATAAATAATGTTATATAAAAGCAATAACATACGTGAGGTCATGCTTTAATCATGATTATTGGCACTGGTGTGCTGTGGTCGTAGGACCTGTAGGCCTGTTATTACACAATCTTCTACCAGTAGATTCTTTCATATTGCCATATCAACATGAATTTGAGATGTTGACCACAATGCAACAAGGATAAAAACAGAAACCCTATTGGTCTTCAATGTTTATGATTTTAGCATGACAGCTGTTACTGTATCTGGATGGACTCCATTTTGAATAGAGCCGTAAACAGTGCTTTGTGAGGCCTTCATTCGGCGTAGTGACCCGAGTTGACAAATGACCATGAAAGCCTGGGTTGATTTAAGGCCGTTAAGAGGAGCACTTACAGTGGAGACAGGGTTACTGTCACTCACAGACTGCCTATTGAACTGAGCTGAGGAGGACGGATCAATATGGAGGTAAAGACGCCCTTCCTCTTCCTCATTCCCAACAATGGATCCCACGCCAGACGGTCACTTTGAAAACCGAACCGACGGGATATCTTCAGGAATGCACTTGTGTGAAATTGCGACCGTCATGGGTGAAACGTGTAAATCTGCCAGGTCTGTGTTGTTTACCAGTGCATGTATATGTTTCCATCACAGACAAACACACACAAATAGACTAAACAGGGTGTTTCCAGTTTGACAAGAGATGAAATATGTTAAGTAGCACTGGCTCAACTGGCCGGCTGCACCGTTGTGACCACCCTAGTGCTTGTCTAAAGGAATTCCTAGTCGACTAGCAGTCATGAGATTTTATCTACTAATCCACAAGCTGATTTAGTAGAGAAATCTGTAAAGTTGAGTTTCCCCACACAGCAGGGACGTGCACAGGACTTTAGAGGGGCAGGTGCTCAAAGGCTGAAAAGGGCACTACACTTGCGTGTATATATTAACCGAGCGCGCGTAGCGCGCAAGCATGATTTTTAAGGGCCCTTTTCGGGCGGGGGCCCCCTTTTTATGCTTTTTGGGGGGTTTTGGTGATCAAATATTGAATATTGAACTATAATAATCAGTGCAGGAGCTCACTTATCCTTGAAAGACACTTTTATCACTGACTTAAAAGGCCCATACATCTCCATAAATGTTCAGGGGGGAGGGAATAAGTGCTTACCCTACAGACCCCAAGAAGTGCTGTATATTCTGTATTGTTTAATATAAATGCATTTTTTATTCCAATCCCGATTTGTATTTGAGATTCCCAAATCCCATCGGACTTGACTTCTTCGTGTCCCTCAATGAGTGTAATACCAGCATTCAACTGTATGCGCCACAGCGGTTTCTATCATCATCATCATCATCACCACCCACGCTATGCATAAAATATATAGGTCCGCGGAGAGGCACGCTGAGGAGGCCGTGCAAACTGCAATGAAATATGGGGCATCTCTCTCTCTTTACCTAATATTTTGATTCTATCGTGACATTTTTCAGTTGGAAGGGAAGTCTATATGCGTAACGGTAAAAAGATTTTTTTTTTCTTTTTCAAAAAGGGCACTTTTTTGATGAGGCTCAAAAAGGCAGGTGCTCAAGCACCCCTTGGCCTCTATGTGTGCACGTGCCTGCCACACAGTATCATGCAGAAGGATGTCTTTAAATCGTGTACCAGAGATGTCCTCTGAATGCCCCAGGTCTCTAGTTTGTAGTTGTGAGGTTTCACGAGGCTGTGATTATCCTAGAGGTCACAATAGGTCATTTTATACAGTGAGGTAAAGTTTAAAGAAATTGTCTCACTTAGGCGGCTGGGTGGCGTAGCGGACACTGCGCTCGTCACCAACGCAAGAGACACCGGTATCGAATCCGGCTGTCAGCGTTGCCTCCGGCTTGTACCGGCCGTCATACTGACTCAATTGGCAGAGTTAGCGGGAGGGAAGTCGATGGGTGGTAGTCTGGTCGTTGTGAAAAGCGACTCCTACAGGTCGGTTGGGGCGCCTGCACAGCAGAGACAGGAAAAATGGCGAGGGCAGTGTGAGCCTCCCACACGTTACACCTCGCCAAATAAGAGTCCGCGCTGGCAGGTGAAAAGATGTGACTGGCTGCCTCCACATGTATCAGAGGGGACATGTGATAGGCTTCTATCCTCCCTACAACCGGCCAGTGGGGGGCACATGCGAGCAACAATCAAGACAGGGAAGGGGAGAATTGGCACGGCTAAAATTGGGATGGGAGAAAAAATAGAAAAAGGAGGAGAAAAAGTGGATAAAAAAAAAAGAAATTGTCTCACTACAATGAAATGGCTGCTATGGGGAGTAAGATCATCACACATGAATACAGTTGAGCTCATTGGCTGCACAAGAGTCTCAGCCTTCCAATCACCCAATCCATGCAGTTCAAAGACTATTGAGGGATCCATTACGCAGAAATATTAAAATACACAATTTTTTTAATGGGTCGAAAATAACACAGTAGCATAAAGTGGGTATGTCTATAAAGGGGAGACACGTGGAACTATAGAATAGAACATAGAATTCAGATATCTAGAAGTAAGAGGTCAAGTGACCCCTTTCGAAAATTGCCATGCCAATTTTTCCCTCGCCAAAGTTTAGCCCCACGTCCTGACCAGCTAGAGTGACATGGCCGGTACCAATGGAATCTAAGGTCGTCTAGTTGCACAAGATCCCAGTATCTTCACTCTAGCTTCAAAACCGGGCCCACTACAGCCTCCGAAAGACAGTAATGTCCATCTCTTACGGTTAAGTGTGAAAAAAGCATAAATAAACGAGTAATTGACATTAAAAAAGCTACTAAGAGAGGCCACCTCTTGACTCCCCTTTCTCCCAAACTGAAGTTGTACAGCGGGCATTCTCTGACTATCTAGAGAAGGGCTCTGGTATTTGTCACCTGCTTTGAAGCCTTTGAGGAATCGATCTTAAGGTCAAACCACAAGTGCGGGAGGAACGAGGAAACTAAGGAGACCAAAGGCAGGAGGGGAAGTGGGGGTGCGTCAGGGGCAAGTTAAGGTTAAAGTACTACTTAGATCTTTTGTCATGTGGCCATTATCTATAGTGTATTAATGATGTGTTGTCTGCAGCAGCCCCTAATCACAGTGCAAAGATATGACCCCCCTACCTCTCTTGTCAGGCAGTTACTCTTAGCTACTGTTTTTACATCATGCTATAATATCAGTTACAATGCACTGAGGCATAATATTAGCATTCCGGTACTACAATGTATGCCACTCAGAAACAATACTCTGAGCTCATAGTAAATACAGATTTTCAAAAATAGATATATGTACACAGATGGATATAGTATGGGCGGGTATGTATTTGGTTCGGAGATAGAGTTACCTAGTGGTTTTGCTGTGGATATAATATTTCCCATATAGTATCGATGTTTCTGTTTATGCTTTCATAATGAGAGGCAACTTTGTTCATTTGGGCTCTAACTGAATTAGTGCAGTTGCTCATGCACAGCTCCAGGTGCAGTTGAGCTATAGACAGCCACCATTGTATGGGTCCTTTTTTATTTTTTTTTGCAGGAATCCAAAGTCCATTCACAATTGTCCTTTGGTGCGCAGGACTTTGAACCACAAACAGGTCAGAAAAGCCCCCTCGTCGGACTGCCAATGTCCCGATAGGGGGTGAAGAGGTAAAATTCACCACCCACTGGTCTATAAGCACGCAGGGATTTTGGTTCACTGTCCTCAGCTTTAGTGTGCTAACCCTAAACCTAGAGAAAAGCCAGGGCCAGCAACCTTTAAAATCTGGCGCCAGTCCAGCTAAAACGTTTTTGTTGGGGTTTTTTCTAAAGTGTTTCCATCGCTCGGGCCTAGCACTTACGTCATGGTACAAGTTAACTAGTAGGGAAAAGTTGATGGCTATCATTAAATATCACGGACCCAATCTGGCCTCGTAATAGCCAACGAAAACAAAATGGCAACACACTGCGGGTCCCTCAACATCCTCGGCTCTCTCCACATGATTGTGTGACACCCGGCTCTGTGGCGAGGGACGCCAAAGTCATTTCTAGGGCTGTTGTCCTCGAACGGAGAAAGTCTGGTTCAACTAATAGTCATAGGACTTTGTTGACTCGTCCATTAGTTGATTTAATTGACAATTTTTTTTTTTTTTTTTTAGATCATGCAGAGGGACCTCTTTAAATCTACCACTTTTCAGGGAAATAAGTCGTAATAACATTCAGCACAGGGGAAAGAAAACATTAAAAAACAACTAATTTACTTGTAGATTCTCGGTCCACTAAGACCGAACTGACCAATGAATTGACCCGTGGGACACTAGCCCCCTAGCCGTTCCGAGTAGAATTGAAAATCAGAACAGAGCCTCCCTGTAAAGAATCACCAGCCATATTACAGTACTTCTCTCGTTTCCTCCGCTGAAAAGTGGCAGGTTCACAGAGGCCACGGTGTACCCGTGCCAGCGCAATGTGAATGTGACCTCACCCCAGCCCAGAGTGGATGAACTAAACCCAGCTGAGAGTTCAACCTCACTGGCCTTCTCGCCCCCCACTTCATCTACTCTCTACGGCTTCCGCAAAACCACGAGATGCAGCGTGAAAAAAGAACCAACAGGGAGAGAGAGAGAGAGAGAGAGCGAGAGAGAGAGAGAGGGGAGAGAGACAGAGAGAGGGGGGATGAGAGAGAGAAGGAGGATAAAGGAATAAAGAAAGAAAAAGAAAGCAAGGCTGTGAGCCGAAAGACGAAAAGAGGAAATAAGAAATTCAAATCCACTTTCTTTCTTGTAGTCCTGCCCCTGCTTCCTGTGCAGGGGAAACCGGATGATGGCGTCTTGGAGCACGTTCAGATAAATGACATTGATTTCTTATATAATGCCGCGTCCTGTTGCTTGCTATACGGTAATACCATTACCCCCTTTTAACTTTTCAGGCTCTTTTGCCCCTGAGGAGCAGGATAAAGCTGTTTTATGAGACTGAGCAGAGGCCAATATTTAGCCCAGTGTATCAAACAATCAATCATTTCCACTAGTTTCAACATGTCTAAAATGGAACAGGCCACAGACCCAAAAAAAAGAAAAAAAAAGGAAGTAGAAGAAGAAAAAAAAAACATTAAGGATGTCTGAGCGTCAGAGCAACTGGCTCGCAGACAAGATCACAACCCCGGTGCTTAGTGTGGTGTGTGTGTGTGTGTGTGTGTGTGTGTATGTGTTCAGTGTGAGAGTAGGCCACATACAGTATATAGCAATCTTTGGAGAAGGCCTATGTACAGTTTACGTTTATGCGGCTTCAATGTGTTTTGTTTGTTTATTTATTTATATGTGTGTTCGTATTGGTTGAGAGCGTCACGCCTATATTAAGTATATGTTTATGTGGCTTCAAAATGTGTTTGCTTATGTGTGTGTGTTCTTATTGGTTGAGAGTAGGCCTATGTAAAATATACATTATGTATTTTCCTATTTGTGAAAATAACCCACCTAGTATGTACAGATGCCTGTGTGCATACATTTCAAAACATGTTTGCATGTCTGTGCGTGTCTGTTCTTTTTGGTGAGAGTACACCTATATACAATGTACACTTATGTGGCTTCAAAATGTGTGTTTGTGTGTACACGCATATGTGTGTGTGTGTGTGTGAGAGACAGAGAGAGTGTGCATTTAGGTGTGTGTGAGTGTGAGTGTGTACGCGATGGAGTACGCTCGCTAACGTGTGTGTACGACTGCGCATGCATGTGCATCCGATTTGCTTCCAGGAACCCTTTGTCAGGCACTTTGAGATGCAAGTCAGCACAAGAAGCAAAGTGCACCTACAGACGCACGTTCCCCTCCATTCTACCAGGCACCTTGAATGGCTTTTTTTTTTCTCAATGAGAGCTCCTGGGCGGAGCCAGCCAATGAGAGATCCTGGGTGGAGCCAGCCACTCTCAAGTCATAAAAAAATAACTTGAAGGCCAATGAGACAAGATGTGACAAGCTCCTGAACTCTAGCCATTTACCACTTTTCAGTTCCTCACTCTGTTTTTCTCTCCATCTAATACCTCTCTCTCTTTCTCTCTCTCTTCTCTTTAACTACCCTTCTTTCTCCATCTACCACCCGCCCTCTCTCTCTTTTCTCTTTCTGTCTACCTCTCTCCCCCTCTTCCATTCTCCTTGGCAGTAAACTCCCTCCAGCATACCCAGTCTTGGTGAATCCCTCTCAACCACAATCAGTCATGATAAGGTCTTTAATTAATGCAACAGGAAAGGAAAGGTCTTAACCAGGGAAGCAGAAAAACAAGCCAGTACTTATAGGGTTAAGTAACACTTTGATAAAGTTACACACTGCCAACTTCCAATTTTTTTTTCTCTCTCTCTTTTTTCTCTCTCTCTCTTCCTCTATGACACACCACTATGCCACCACCGTTGGCAACGGCAACACAACAGCACCTAACATCCCGTCTGCACGTTGAGCTTTTTACAGCCAACTCTGAATACAAATAAATGTCAGTCAAACAATCACACACTGAAGCAGGTCCCATTGTCTGGTGGTTTTATTGCTGTTGGCTCTGTCTTTCTCTGTCTTTCTCCATCAGACGGTGTGAAGTGAACTTGCTCATTTGACGCTGGAGAATAGGTGAGGAGCCCGAGGTAGATAAGAGCATTGTTTCGCCCCGCGTTATAAACAGTAGCCGGCAGGGAGTGGGCCCTGGTTTGAGTGGCTTGCTCAACTCAAGAAGGCATGACCTCGCTTCCCCATTTTCCTCTGATTGCATCTGCTCGACTTCCCTGGCTGGTATATAGATGACTCAAGATACAAGAGTTTTATTTGTTACATACATACACAAGACATGTAGTCACATGTAGGAGGGCCAATAATAGGGATGCTGTTTGAAATCTTATCCATGAGAGAAGAAATTGTTATGAGTTAATCGACATAAGCAATGTCCTGTTCTTGGAAATATTAAGAAATCCTCTTTGGTCACAACAGATCTGCACCACTGGCACCCACTCACCTATTTCCTCACTACCATCAATTATAAACAGCAACGGAATATTTACCCTGCATATTATTCATAGTATTCCACGGCAGACAGCGTGTCTGCAAACAACAGGTGATTGAAATCAACTATGAATGACAGCCGTGACCAATGAGCTGTGGCATTGCACCATATTGATCAGCAACCCACATCACAAGAACACTATGAATGAAATGACGTTTCTATCGCATCCAAAAACAGTGTGACTTAATCTTGCAAGATTGCAAGAATTGTGAACATTTGGTGACTTGATATGGCCCTCTTAATTCTGTAAAGGGAGCGACACAGAAACAAACAAATCTTTTTTTTTACTGGGCCAACCAATAATGAACTATAGTAAAACTATGCTATTTCTGTGTTTTGTGTGTACTAAATACAATAATAGGCTAATACCATAGTATTCTATGGTAAAACCACAGGAATACTATAGTGATTCATATAGTGATCCTTACATTTTTATATTATTCCATTATGGAAATACTATGGTAAATCACAACAGTATTTCTGCGATAAATCTAAAGTGTGTATGAAAGAGGAACGCTGCAGTTAATTTTCCACATTGGGAACTACTCTGCCGGTGCTCAGGTTTATCATTACATGACTCATAGTTCAGCATTGTTGTCCTGTCTTGACATATAATAATTGCCCCATTAGAGCTCACGTCAACGTCGTGCTTTATAAAGTCTACAAGCTGACAATTGCCTGCCCGACTGGGCTCCCATTTCATCGCTATTTATCTTGAGTGACACAAGCCAAACACACTGTTTGTTTGCTTTGGCTGTCGGCTGGCACGCAGACTTCATGCCAACATGGCCAAAATAGGACATGTTTCAAAGCTAATAATGTCCGGTCTGTGTTCACTCTAGCTGGACAATTTTTTTTCTTCTTTTGGTCTGTTGCGTGGTTTATGAGCATGTGTGTTGCATCAGATAGTTCCCCCCCCCCATCTCCCCACAAGACTCTACTGAAACTTCAACCCTCCTAAACTGTAAAGGTCATTTTTTTTTTTTTTTAACCAGAGGATTGCTTGCTACGCCCAGAAGCAGACTATAACCACTGCATTAAAAGTGAAACATAATTCAGAAAACCACGAAACCAAAGTACTCGTAAAACCTTTGGATACCATCTTACAGTAAAATGCTGCATGGTTACGTGCAAATATGTTTAGGAAAATCTTTGATTCAGGCATTATGACAAAGGGTGCAAGGGCAGGCTTGTTCTATACTAAATAACCATGATGGAAATAAATGGCCATATAGCTCACTATAATAATACCTATAACTATAGTGTGTGGATTCAAATTTATGTATCTCTCATATTTGCTCAGGTTTTTTGTGTTTCCACTTTTCTAGCTATATATATTATTCAACCTGGTCATATCTACACAAATGAAGCAACATGCATGCAGCATCCCCCCTCTGCAAAGTGCAAATTAAAAGTAAATGCTGCAAGGCAAGTCTCACCTTCCGTGAGCCATGTCTCCTGGAGTTGGCTTAAATCCTGAAAGAGGTCTGTAAAAAGACAAGAGAGAAAGACGTGATTAACCTTCACACAGTAACGATAAGATCAAAGATCCTGAGGATCATTACTCACTGCTAGTGCCCTCACTTACTCATGGTGAAGGGGGCTAGTTAAGTATTTGTCATATGTTGTCCATAATGTGAATGCAGTGGATCTTAGTGACTGTAGCTTTGTTATGATTAGGCTGGGTAGACTACTGAGGTAAACCTGTAAAAGAGACCAGAGGCCACTGTGAACCTCCTTTGTGTTCTTACTTTACCTTCAGATTCCTGAGGGGGTAATTCCGTGTCCATGTATTTCCTTTTCGCTGCCATCAACAGTCTATTTAGGGGCCCATGTCCTTGCGACTTCTGCAGAACACCAGAAATAAACTATAGAAGTGAGAAAAACACATTTACAGCATCTCATGTAAAGACAGGTCATGCCTGACTAATAGCCCATTTTGATCTCATTAAACTGATCCATAAAGGACCAGTCAGCACTTAACCATATTGCACTATGCCAATAATAGTGAGGAATATGATGACAATAATAATAATAATAATAATAATAATAATAATAATAATAATAATAATAGTCTACTAACAACATAACTTGTGTTTATTATTTTGTTTTTATATAGTCATGTCATAAGCTCAGATACAAATCTATATAGCAGCTATAACAAGGTCTAAGACCAAGCTTGTAAAGAAAACAGCACAACAAAAATAAGTCTCCCAATTGTAAGACGCAGTCTTGGAAAAACAAACGCGCTCTTAGCGCCTGAAGTAGTGACCATTTGGCACAAAGTGACACGTTATTCTACCAAAGCGGCACCTTGACAAACAATGTAAAATGCAATATTTACTATGGTTTTAGTCGTTGCAAGACTTTTGTAGATCTCATGATAGTGTAAAGCGAACTGATAAATAGTTTCCATCGCGCACACTGCTACTTCAACACAAAACTCGTGCAGGGGACGATCGAACGAGAAAGCCCGGTAGCTAAATCATCAAATGTATAGGCAAAGAATGTGGAAATAATAGGAGTTCTTCCATACGTACATTTGCTAAAGTGTAAGGCACTTGCTGGTCCAAATATCCATCCATCTTATAATCCATCCGTTAACCGTTTGTGGTCATTTAGGCTGAGTGTGAGTGAGATCCACGCAGCCTGCAGGGAGAGGGAGAGGGGACAAGGGCTGCGCTAGTTGTGAATGGAGCTGCGAGGAGGCTGCATGTATAATGAGCTCCATTCACAAAAAAATGCCGAGGGGAAGCGATGGCGAGTGATTACCCAGCGGGCTGCTGCCCTCTTTACCGCTAGAGCCTGTTTTTTTTGCTTTGCTTGTGTGATAGACAGACAGCTACGTCCGTCTACCACAAGATAATAAGTACAGGCATAGTTTCAAAAAGAATACACCCTGCTTTATGTTTCCCCCCTGAACTTATCACGTGCAACCTTGTTTAGACTTTATACAGATTTATGTTGTGGTCTCTACAAAAAAAATGAAGCTGTTACAGCTATAGCCTATAAAAACACTGACACAGCACATGGAAACCAATGATTGAATAACAACAGCCTATTTTCCTGTAACGCCGCGTACCATCATTCATAGCCTAACTTCTGCACACATTTCTAGGCTTCCCTTGGCTTTGAGGTTCAGGAAGCGCCACGAGAGGAAGCTATGGCGTGAAAAGAAACAGATGTTGCATTTTAGTCAACTGACGACAACACAATATTGACTAAGTGCTTAAAGCATCACCTTTTATAACGTTTTATAACGTGGTCCAATCTGGAAATCGCAGCAATAATGGGCGGTTAGTTCAGATTTGCTTCAAATATATATAACATATATACTTATATATATATACTTTTTAAACATTCAGTGCTGTCAACTCTTGAGTCTTCCAGTCACCAGAGTTGAGTGTTGATTTAGTATAATGGTAGAGTTGCTGCTCTCTCTCTCTCTCTCTCTCTCTCTCTCTCTCTCTCTCTCTCTCTCTCTCTCTCTGACTCTGAGATGCGTTCGGGCTAGAGAGAGGATGGTGATTGGTGAATTTCCTCTTTCAAGAGCTCGAATTTCTTGCCTTTGTCCTGTTGAATGCCCCTGACTTATGAATGAAATCTCGGTTCACTCTATGGGCCAATCAGCGGTCGGGTAGTCCGGGTCCCTAGCAACCGTGGGCGGAGCGTGTGTCGCAAAAACCAATCGACGCCCGGGATTCCGAGGGCTTTATACTGGATTTTCCAGTTGTTTTTCATTCACAAAAAGAGAGAGAGGGAAAGTAAAAAAAAAAAAAAAAAAAAAAAAAAACTTCCATTCATAAAAACCTGCCCTAGCATGAATGTCCCGACTTGTTTTTCCCCTCCTCTTCAGACCCAGTCAAAGAAGTAGGTTTGTTTACGTTCTTACACTTCTCTCCAACCCTATAATTTATTAGAAGCAGCTTTATTTCCTGACTGACTCCAATAAAAGGGACATAAACAAAAGTGCACCACATTTGCGAAAGCCTGATATGCAACTAAATGAACACTAAATTTAATTAAATTAGTTCAGGGCTTTCTATTTTTTTGTGGTTTACCACCACTGCTGGTTTTCATAGGCCCACAGATTTAGAATGGAACTGCATTAAACAGTGTGGCCTACTTCAGAACAGAAAATAGTTTTTATTCCAAATAATAGGCCTTTTCACAGAATTTTGGAATTCTCCATTTCAATTCAGAGCGAATGGCCATTGACGTGTCAGCTTGGAGGACGATTGTTTGGCCCGGAGTATGGCTGCTTGCACCACTCTCCAGAACCGCTCATCCGATTGACTTCAAACCCGACACTGCAATCCCTTGGGTCCTCAGCAATACACCCACTGAATGTGAAGATGATCAGATGAACGGTTCTTGAGATATGCAAAGGCCAGACACACACTATAGCACCACCATCTGGCCAAAATGCACCATATATTCAACACCACACTCCCCTGTGTCCAGCAATACACCCTCAGAGCGTGAAGAAGATCGGATGAACAGTTCTTGAGATATGCAGAGGACTATCAGACACGCACACATGCAGACAGACAGACAGAGATTCCTCCCTTTATAGTTCAATTTAACTTCCTACGGAGATACAAGCGCTGCTGTCCCTTCTTACAGACCGCCTCAGAATTAAAAACAAATTTGTATCCTCTTTTTCTCCGCCTGATTTTTTCTCCCCATCCCAATTTAGTCGTTATGCCAATTCCTCCCCTCCCCTACCTGGTTGTCGTGTGCATGTTCCTCCTACTGGTCTCCGCTACGCCATCCGACCGCCTATGACCGCCTCAGAATTTTACAAAATGTATTGTCAATGACTGTTCCAAGATATTTATGTTGTTCTACAAAGTCGATGCTAGTACCTTTGATGAAGGTCTGAGTTGGTGGCTGAGAAGATTTTTCGATGTCATGTTCTATGTTCTTTCTACTCAATGACCACATCATCCATGGTCATATTTAGTTGTAGGAAAGTCTCATTACACCATGTGACACACTCATAACTGTATTGTCAACCATAACTGTATCATCAGCGAATTTCAGTCTGTCCTCATGCTGGCTTCTACAGTCATTGTAGAGAATGTAGAGCAGAGGGGACAGGGGACAGCCCTGAGGAGAGCCAGTGGAAGAGGCCATTCACCCGCCACAGCCTCTCAGGCCTACATGTTAAAAACTTAAAAAGTGCACAAAATTCACATCAAGATAAAAACACAAAAGCAGTGTCCTAGCTAAAATACGTGCTGAATGCAGATGAAAAATCAAAAGATAAAAGTCTGGCATGTGTGCTGGGACGTTCTAGGTACAGGAAGTTGACCCCAATCCCTGCTCTGTAGTCAGACTGCATGGGGTCCAGGGGCGGATTTAGGATTGTAGGAGATCCGGGGCTTAGCCCAGATGAACCCCCCCTTTTTTTTTTTTTTTTTTTTTTTTTTTAATAATAATAATAATAATTATTATTATTATTATTATTATTATTATTATTATTATTATTATTATTATTATTATTATTATTATTATTATTATTATTATTATTATTATTATTATTATTATTATTATTATTATTATTATTATTATTATTATTATTATTATTATTATTATTATTATTATTATTATCTTTTGCATGCAAGGGGTGGTTATGGAGGGGGTCCAGCACGACCCCCTCCACGACATTTTTTTTTTTAATTTAATGAACCTGTACGTGCAATTTCCTGCAATATAGAGCCTTCAATCTTGACCAATAAAGCTGCTCTTTTCACTATAAAAACTCAGTTAACCATAACGTAGTTATGGTTAGATTTATATATTGGGGGGGGATATATCATATTTTTCATATAATCAAAAAGTGGTGGAGCAAGATCATACCTTTGCTCCCCCAAGTTCAATAGTGGGAGAGCAGAGATGCTCCGAATGCTCTTATGGCCAGGCGTCTATGATTCACTGATACAAAGTAAAATAGTGCAGTGCAATAAAATAGTTAGTAAAATAGAATAAAATAATGCAATAGTGCATTGCAATAAAATAGTTATCATCGTATTTTTTCGGAAGGCCGGTAAGGAGTGCATTACAGTAGTCGAATTGGCTTGAGATAAAGGCATGGATCTGGTTTTCAGCGTCCTTTTGATTTATAAATGGCCGTACTTTAGCTATGTTTCTAAGGTGGAAGAATTAAGTTTTTGTCAACTTGTTGATTGTGATTTAAAGCTTAGGTCTGAGTCTACCATAACACCAAGACTTAACTCACTCAAATACAGTTAGCAGCTGGATAGACCACAGATGGAAATTAGCTTCTGCTAAATCTGGTGCAAACATATTTTCATGTAACAATGATGAATTGTAAAAAAGAAAAAAAAAAAGAAAAAAATTATTTTTTATTTTTTTAAAAATAGATTCGGGGCTTTTCAGAATACATCCGGGGCTTGAGCCCAGGTAGCCACCCCCTAGCTCCGCCCCTGATGGGGTCCAGAGCCTCCTCCACCATTTCCAACAGTTCCTTCTTTACTAGCCTTTCAAATGACTTCATGACCAGTGATGTCAACGCCACTGGTCTGAAGTCATTCAGCTCCTCAGGAGTTCTGCTTTTAGCCACTGGGACAGTGGACTCCTTCTATAACATAGAACAGGGGTCCTCAAACGTTTTAATACCGCGACCCAATTTTTATTTTGGAATTTCTTTGGAGACTCCACACTTAACTCATTCAGCCCCAGTCACGATGATAGTCGGGTTAACTCGCCATCGCTTGAGCGCCAATCAGGAGTATAGTCGGGTTTTAATCGTTATTTCTTTTATTAGCGATATCCATTAATTTTCATCCATCCAGCCTGATGTTATAGTTGGGAATGGGTCTGAGCTCGCAAAAGGGCAAATACCGCCGCCTACGCCTTCCAGCGGGTATTGCACTCCACTGGGAATGGTGTAGTTTCTTTTCTGGAACGATCCGAGCCATGCGGGCGGGGTTTAAATACTCAGGCGAGGTAGGCAGATACAACGATGCATTGGAACAGTAACCCCGCCCGCCCGTCATTGTGAAACGGTCGGTAATGTGGTACGGACCTCCACGAGCAGTATTTGGAATGGCGATCAGATAATTGGATTATTTCTTTGCATTACATCAGATACAAGGTACAAACACTATATATACATTTGATCGTTGATCTGATATTTATTTCTACCCCGATCGACGCTGTCTCTGTGTGTGTATGTGTGGCTGTGTGCCGTTGGTGGCAGCACGGGGGGTGGGGGGGGGGCGCCGGTCTAAACCACATTTCATGCTTGCACGAGGAAGGATAATGATGATCTAGCGTTGATTTCAGGAAGATTCGATAATCAGGCGAAAAATTACAACGTGTTTAGTGTATTCCACTAAAACGCTATTATCGCATCTTTCTCTGGAATTACTCAGAAGCACCCAAACTATACTCATATTCAAAACGGTATAAAACGGAAATGTACAGATGAAGAAACAATCCGTTTTGTTCATGTTGACTGGAAGCAACTCACTGATAAGCGACGGGTGTATTAGACCCATAGCTACAATTTAAGATATATTTTAAGCACTCGCAAATCTCGCAGTCCCCCCATTGACTTACAGCGGTGGCGTACTAGCGCCATCTCGCAGATTAAGCTCCGGTGCTGAATGAGTTAATGTATCGCGTAATTTCAATGTGGAATTAAGGAATATCAAAATAAAAGCACACGTTGTTGAACTTGATCATGCATATTTATTAGAACATTTAATTACAGCACTATGTTATCAATACACATTTATTAAACAAGGCATATTTAGCCAAAATATGTCGTCAGAACATATACAAAAATAAGTTATAATTTTTTTCTTTTTTTACTTGCCAATGCGCTGTCACCTACCTGTCACCTACCCGCAACGCCAATTTGGGTCACGACCCGTAGTTTGAGAACCACTGACCTAGAAGGAAGGAACAGACCCTCTGCTTCTCCAGTGACATCCCGCATTATATAACAGAACACCTCACAGTGCTGAACAACTTGCTGCGATAGAATCTGGCTCTGGACTTTTATTTGTGTTACTTTTCTGAAATACTGCCTCAACATTGTGGTTTGACACTGCAGGGGGAGCAGGCTCTGTGCATATTTCCCTAAGTTCATCTGCAAAGTCATGGGGGTAAAATCTTAAATAATAACTGTAGCTAAGGGGCTACACAACCCTGACTGTATTGAGATATGTTAGATTAAACCACTACTAAAGAATATTAATTTAGCCAGACAGTACAGTTACTCAAAATGGCGGACACTCCATTAACTGCGCGGGGACAGGGATACAAGTTGAACAAGCATCATTTTAATGTCAATAGCAAACATACATATTATTTATCACGGTTCTCCTTTAATAATAGAATGTCAGTGCAACAAAGTCAGCGGTAACGAATAGTTCCTATACTACGGATACTCGACCGGTGGAGCTCTGAATGGAGTGAGACGAAGCGAGGCGATACAGGGAAAAGCAAGATGGTGGCTGGAGACGGTTGGTTCTCTCTAGAGCTCCTGCCCCAGAGAAACTGTAGACTGGTCGGATAATCCTGTCGCTGGGAGAAGGGGTCTCGTACGGAACCGGTCCTTGTATTCCTAGCGCCCGATGGCAGGGTTAATAGCTATTAATCCAAAAGCCTGTTGGCATAGATGGTAGCTAGTTAGCTTCGTTTGTACGTGAAGCTAACCCGCAGACGGTCTCCAATGAGTAGTTATATCCAAACGTCGCTGGGTTTAACTATAAGTCTCTCCACGTTACTTCGCTTACACAAGTCACTATACTGTGCCAATAATGGCTCGACAACATTATAGTGGTATCTAATTAGCCATTAGCTCTCTATAACGATACACTGCTATCGGTCTGTGTACAACTGCACCAGACGTCTTCACTCTCGCTCTGTTAGTTTTCCTGTTATGCTGCTGCTGCACGTCTTCTCCACACACACTCTATATTAGTTCCCTGTGGACTCCGCCTGTTCACCTGTACAGAATCAATGCGCTCGCTCTGGGCTTGTCCGGGCATGTCTGAACATGTTCTGAAAACATGTCTAGGGGGGCGCGCGCCCTGGCGCCTACGGCGTTAAGAATGGGACCTACAATAAGCGAATGAAGAATACTGTTAGGCAAACAGATGACGTTGTAGAAATCGTCGGAAAGGAGAGACGCACAATTTCTATCTTGCAACCACACCAAGTAAGTAGTGTGTCATTTATTATCTTCTTAGCACAAGTGACAGCTGTCAGATCTATGCCGTGCTAAACTCTGACAGCTCCGCGTCACCAAAAACATTTTATGAATGACATTCCACCAGCGCGTCTTCTCTAAGCCCAACCCCCAACCAACCTCATTAAAGTGACAGTGCCCCATCAATACATCAAAACAATCTAATGGTGAATTATGTCCATAGCACCCACTACATACGTCCCCCCAGAATTCATCATAACAAAAGAAGTCAATGAACAGGAGGGCGGAGAACCCTGCCATAACGGCTCCGCCTGACCCCTGTAGCGGCCGGCACCGCTGTAGGGAAAACCTTAAGGGCCCTACGGCCACTCGGGCACAGGATAGGTGGCGAGGGGGTCTCGTGGGCCTTACTCGGAAGACTGGGCAAGGTAGGGGGTCGTCCCCGCCGTGGGGGCTGGGCCAGTCCAACAGGTTTGCCCAAGTCCACATGAGCCGGTTTAAGGCGGTCTATGGAAATGTGTTCCAGCTTCCCGCCCATGTCCACCACAAAGTACTTGTCTCCAGCCTCCTGGACACGGAACGGACCGCCGTATGGAGGTTTCAAGGGGTCCCGGTGGGCATCGTGACGGATGAAAACATATCCCGCTGACTGCAGACTTGTAGGGACGTGCGACCGGGGAAGGCCGTGCTGTGAGGTGGGGACCGGCGTGAATACCTTAGCCTTCTCCAGAAGTGCTGTCCGCTGCTGGGCTGCACACCAGGGGGCAGTAATGTTAGGGATGAAATCCCCTGGCACCCGCAGAGGCTGACCGTAAACCAGCTCAGCCGAGGAGGTCTGAAGGTCTTCCTTGGGGGCCGTCCTGAGACCAAGCATGACCCACGGGAGCCGGTCGACCCAGCCGCTGTCAGTAAGGCTGGCCCGAAGTGCTGCTTTCATTGAGCGGTGAAAGCGCTCGCATAACCCATTGGCCTGCGGGTGGTATGACGTAGTCCGGTGTAGCTTCACGCCCAGGCTCTTGGCGACCGTGTTCCAGAGCTCGGACGTGAACTGTGGGCCCCGGTCTGAAGAGAGGTCGGCTGGAGTGCCAAACCGGGCGACCCAGGTTCCAATAAAGGCTCTGGCCACCTCGGCGGACGTCGTGCCTGACAGTGGAACTGCCTCTGGCCAACGGGTAGTCCTGTCCACCATAGTAAAGAGGTAACTGAAGCCGTGTGAGGGGGGCAGGGGGCCCACTAGGTCAACGTTCACGTGGTCGAACCTCCTTTCAGGTACAGGGAAGTGCTGCAGGGGGGCCTTGGTGTGACGGTACACTTTAGCGCGCTGGCACTCCAAACAGGAGTCAGCCCAGTCTCTTACATCTTTTCTAAGCCCAGGCCAGACAAACTTGGCGGACACTAGCCTCTGCGTAGGTTTCTTTCCCGGGTGGGAGAGGCCGTGAACAGCGTCATAAACACGCCGCCTCCATCCTGTGGGAACGATGGGGCGGGCCTGTCCCATAGAGACATCACACAGGAGTGTGGTGCCAGCGCTGTCAAAAACCACATCCTCTAACCGCAGGCTTGAGGTGGCTGACCTGAAATCCTGCACTTCAGGGTCGGTAGCCTGGTCCGCCGCCATACCGGTGTAATCCAGCCCCAAGTGGATGGCGCCCACTACAGCCCGGGAGAGGCAGTCTGCGACAAGGTTTGCTTTACCTGCCACATGTTGAATGTCAGTAGTGAACTCTGAGACATATGAGAGCTGTCGCTGTTGACGGGCGGACCATGGCTCAGACACCTTGGCCATGGCGAACGTCAGCGGCTTGTGATCCACGAAGGCCGTGAACTGGCGGGCCTCGAGCAGGAAACGAAAATGGCGGATGGCAAGGTAGAGGCCGAGGAGCTCCCGATCGAAGGTGCTATACCTCCGCTCGCTGGGGCTTAACTGGCGGCTGAAAAAAGCGAGCGGCTGGCAAGCCCCGCCTACCCACTGTTCAAACACTGCGCCCACGGCAAAATCTGAGGCGTCGGTGGTGATGGAGATTGGGGCCTTAAAGGAAGGATGTGCCAGCATGGTGGCGTTGGCTAGGGCAGCCTTGGCATCCAGAAAAGCTTTGTCTCTCTCAGCAGACCAGTCGACCGCATGTTTTGGCGCTTTACCCCTAAGGGCCTCATACAACGGCCGCATAATCCGAGCCGCCTGGGGAATAAAGCGGTGATAAAAGTTGATCATTCCGAGAAACTCCTGCAGTGACCTAACCGTGGGCGGCCGGGGAAAATTCATCACCGCTTCCACCTTCATGGGAAGAGGGACCGCTCCCTCTTTAGTGACTCTGTGCCCCAGGAAGTCAATGGTCGACCGCCCAAACTGGCATTTGGCCGGGTTGATTATCAGTCCATGCTCATTTAGCCGCTCAAAAAGCATCCTGAGGTGGGACATGTGCTCAGCCTTAGAGGCGCTGGCTATGAGGATATCATCCAAGTATACAAAAATAAAATCCAAGTCTCGTAGCACAGAGTCCATAAGGCGCTGGAACGTCTGTGCAGCGTTTTTGAGGCCGAATGGCATGCGCAGAAATTCAAATAGTCCAAATGGAGTTATGACTGCTGTTTTGGGGACATCCAGCGGTTGGACGGGCACCTGATGATACCCACGCACAAGGTCCACCTTGGAAAACATTAATTTCCCTGAAAGGCGGGCAGAAAAGTCCTGAATGTGCGGGACTGGGTACCGGTCCGGCGTCGTAGCATCGTTGAGCCGGCGGTAATCCCCACACGGGCGCCACCCGCCTCCCGGCTTGGGGACAATGTGGAGGGGGGAGGCCCATGGGCTGTCGGAGCGACGGACAATGCCGAGGCGTTCCATGTTCTCGAACTCTGCCTTGGCAATGCTGAGCTTGACCGGGTCGAGGCGCCGAGCCCGGGCATAGACTGGAGGGCCGGTCGTGGCGATATGATGTTCCACTCCATGCTTGGCTGTAGATGATGAGAACGTGGGCCGCGTGAGGCCCGGGAACTCGGCGAGAAGGTGTTGAAACTCATCTGCGGCGGAGAGCATGCTAGAGAGTCTGATGGAGTCTGCACCCCCAAGCGCACCAGCATAAGAGCAGAATGTAATGGCATCAATTAAGCGGCAATTTTTAACATCCACTAACAGTCCATAATCACACAAAAAATCAGCGCCTAGAAGAGGGACGGCTACATTAGCTGTGATAAAGTCCCAGCCAAACCGTTGGCCACTAAAACACATTTCGACATACCTGGTGCCGTATGTGCGGATGGGGGTGCCGTTGGCGGCCTCCATGGGGGGTCCGTGTCCGCCGGATAGGATGTCCACTCTAGAAGCCGGCAAGACGCTCCTCTGCGCGCCCGTGTCGCACATGAAACGCCGCCCGGAGATGGTGTCCTGGACAAACAGTAGCCTGCCAGCCTGACCGACGCTCATGGCCACTAACGAGCGCCGGCCCGGGCATTTCCCGGCCCACTGAAGCTGCACGGCGGGCGGCACTGCTTGGCTTTAGGTCCAAACCGTGCATGGTAATAACACAGCCCCGCGTTCGCGTCACGCTGCTGGCGAGGGGCTGTCGCTGCTGCGGTGAAGTTCCAGTCTCCCGGCGGCGAAACAAAGGCTTGGGTTGGGAAAACTGCCGCTGCACAGTGCTGTTGACCAGCCAAAAAAAACGTATCAGCCTCCTCGGCCAGAGCGCGGCAATCGTCTATAGTGGTGTTGGCCAGAGCGGCCCGAACCGGAGAAGGCAGCTGACGCAGGAAAAGTTGCATGAAAAGGAAATCAGGCTTGTGCTCTCCCAATAAATCCAGCATCCTATCCATGAGCTCCGATGGCTTGCTATCACCGAGCCCTTGCAAAGAAAACAATCGGCTGGCCCGCTCGGTATCGGAAAGTTCGAATGTCTTTAACAGATGAGACTTGATCGTGAGATATTTATCTCGAGCCGGAGGGTTCTTTAGGAGGCTCACCACTCTGCTGGCTGTCGAACTTCCCAGGGCTGACACCACATAATAATATCTTGTTGTATCCGAGGTAATCTCACGCAGCTCGAACTGTGCCTCCGTTTGCGCAAACCATGCCGAGGCTGACGACTCCCAGAACTCAGGTAATTTCAGTGAAACTGCGTTCGTAGACATGTTGCCGCGGAAGCGTCTTCAAAACGTATAACAGGGTCACCACTGTAGAAATCGTCGGAAAGGAGAGACGCACAATTTCTATCTTGCAACCACACCAAGTAAGTAGTGTGTCATTTATTATCTTCTTAGCACAAGTGACAGCTGTCAGATCTATGCCGTGCTAAACTCTGACAGCTCCGCGTCACCAAAAACATTTTATGAATGACATTCCACCAGCGCGTCTTCTCTAAGCCCAACCCCCAACCAACCTCATTAAAGTGACAGTGCCCCATCAATACATCAAAACAATCTAATGGTGAATTATGTCCATAGCACCCACTACAACGTAAAGATATATATCTTATATATATAAACAATATATAAGTTATACAAAATAATAAACGCAGACTTTCAGTGTTAATCTGGACCTTCAGAACAGCCGCACCCCTAATTAGTCCGAACCTAATTAGTAAATAAAATGTGGGGCACAGATTAATATTAAGGGTCAAGTCAACTTCTCCATAATGGGCTGTGGAGGGGTTGGAAGTAATCTACAAAGTCAGTGGGTTATCGTCGTCGTCAGGGGGGTCAGGGAACGCAGGAAGCTCTATCAACTTAGCTACTGGTCTGGTATAAGTCCGCCCTTGGACGATGACTTCTGCCGCTCTGACCTTCCCATCTGAACCATTAATCACTCTGCTCACACGGCCGGCTGGCCACGTAGCTCGGGGTAGTGACTGGTCTATTATCATCACGACGGTACCCACGGTCAGGTTGTCCCTGTCTTTAACCCACTTCTGACGGGCTTGAAGGGAGGGTAGGTAGTGTAGGAGGAAGCGGGCCCAAAACTGATCGGCCAGTACTTGGCTGTGTCTCCACATCCTGCGTCCGTTCATCTCGTCCTGTCTGTACACCGTCTGAGGAAGGGCAGGGTCCAGCCGCCCCATCAAGAGGTAGTTTGGGGTGATGGGGTCGATGTCAGCTACGTCGCTTGAAACGTAGCCGAGGGGCTTGGAGTTCAGAACTCCCTCAATTTCTGTGAGGACCGTAGCCAGGACTTCATCGCCCACGGTTTGGGCTCCAAGTACGGTGTACATAGCAGTCTTTATGGATCGGACCTCTCTCTCCCACGTTCCCCCGAAATGGGGGGCATTCGGGGGGTTGAACTGGAAGGTGACCTGAGCAGGAGCGAGGCGGATCTTGAGTTCTTCACCCATGGTCAGGAAGCTCGCTCTCAGTTCCGTGTCTCCTCCTCGGAAATTTGTCCCTTGGTCTGACAATAGCACTGATGGGGTCCCTCTCCTCGCTTGGAACCTCCGGAATGACATGAGGAACGAGTCTGTACTCATCGGCTGGAGGAGCTCAATGTGAACAGCTCGGGTGGTCATGCATTTGTACACGATGCCCCACCTCTTCTCTGTTCCTCTTCCCTTCTTGACGTTGAATGGGCCGAAGCAGTCCACGCCCGTGGAATGGAAGGCCCGCTCGCAGAGTCGGAGGCGGCAGGGAGGCAGGTCTGCCATCTTCGGAATAATGGGCTGTGCCCTCCACTTGCGACAGGTCGGGCAAGCCCGTTGGAATCGGCGTACAGCTTCTCTCCCTTGGAGTATCCAGAAGCGCCGTCGGATCTCCGCAAAGACTCGCTCGGCCCCCGCGTGGCATGATCTGAATGATCAGATCTGTTATCCTGTGTCGGCTGCTTAGGACGATGGGATGCTTAACATCCTCAGCCAAGTCCGGGGCCCGTCTCAACCGACCGCCCACCCTGATGAGGTTCTGGGCGTCGATCTCTGGGGCTAAGGTGAGGAGTCGACTGTCTGAGGGGACTGGCTTTTTCCTTGTCAGACACTCTATTTCCTCGGGGAAAGAGTCTCTTTGCGCTAGCTGCAGCAGAAGAAGTTCCGCTTCCTCGTATGCAGATGCATCGAGGTCTGTGGTGGGGGGGAGCTCCGGGTGGTGCCATAAGAATGTCCTTTTCTGGGCACTCTCCAGAGTTTGACAGTCGTCTAGGTCCGGGTCCGTTGGAGCCGGGGCTTGGCTCAGCCCGCAGAAAATAGACCTCTTTATTTCTGACTCGTCTTGGTTCGCCTCCCGTGGTGTGGAGATAGGCCACTTCTCCTCCGGGAGCTTGAGGAACTCTGGGCCATCACTGTATGGGTAAGGACGGGTGAGGTCGGCTAGGGACATCCCCGTGTGATGACATCCGCCGGGTTCTGCTTGGTGTCAACATATCTCCAGCATGCGGCTCCTACCAGGTCTTGGATCTCGGTTACTCGGACTCCGACGAAAACTTTGTACCGACAGGAGGCGGACTGGATCCAGGTGAGCACGATCATGGAGTCTGACCATAGGATGATCTCACGCACCGGTATGGTGAGTTCACTTTGCACCATTTTTGCGAGTTGCGCGCCTACCAGAGCTGCGCAGAGCTCTAGTCGCGGGATCGACTGCTTCTTGCGGGGAGCTATCCTCAAGCGGGCCAGGACGAAGGCTACGTGGACTTCTCCTCCCTCTTCTCGAGCTCTTAGGTAGGCCACTGATCCGTACGCCACTTCAGAGGCGTCGCTGAAGACGTGCAGGTCTATCTGACACGTCTCCAGCCGCACTGTAGGGGGGAAGTAACTCCGCGGGATGGCCACCTCGCGGAGTAAGACAAGTTCATCCTCCCACTCTCTCCATGTGGTAGCTAGGTGCTCGGGTATGGGGTCGTCCCAGCCCTGCTCCTTGTCCCACAGTTCTCTCACCAGCATCTTCGCCCGGGTGGTGTAGGGGAGGATACATCCCATTGGGTCGTACTGGCTGGCGAGTGTTCGGTACACACTCCGCCGAGTGGTCAGTCTAGTCGTGGACGTCTCCTGATCCGTCCTCAGAGGTGTGTGTCGGTAGTGAAGCGAGTCCGCCTTGAAGCGCCAGACGAGGCCCAGGGTCATCTCTTGCGCTTCGCCTGGGGTGTGCGCCATCCAGGTCTCGCTGCTCGCGGCCTTGGTCTCTGGGGGGAGGTGCCGGAGAACTTGAGGGTCGCTACTGGCCCACTGTCGGAGGTCGAATCCACCTTTGGCTAATGAAGCCCGTAGCTTCAGTAGGATGCTCTCTGCTTCTTCTGGCGTGGATACGCTCTGTAGGCAGTTGTCCACGTAGAAACTTCTTTCAACGCTGTGTCGGACATCATCGTCGGCTCCGGGGTCTTCGGTCATGTGCTTCTGTAACGCGAACGTGGCGCAGCACGGGCTGCAGGTGGTGCCGAATGGGAGTACCTCCCATTGGTATATCGAGGGTTGTTCGTCGTCGAGCCTCTCTCTCCACAGAAACCTGAGTAAAGGCTTGTCTTCCTCCATCAGTCGAACTTGTAGGAACATCCCCTTGATGTCGCCGCTGATGGCCACTTTGTCCTGACGAAAGCGTATCAGGACGCCGAGGAGGGAGGGTCCGAGTGTCGGGCCGGGCAGGAGTAGGTTATTCAGATTCTGCTGTCCAATCTGATAACTGCAATTGAACACGATGCGGTTCTTTCCGTTGTGGTTGACCTTGTGGTGGGGCACGTACCATGACTCTGTCGTCCTTTCTGCCTCGTGGTCATCGATTTTCTTTATGTGGCCAGCCGTTACCAGCTTCTCGATCTCGGTGCGATAGATCGTTGTCTGGGGGGGGTCCTTGGCGAGGCGCCGCTCAGTGCTCTGTAGGTAGTGGTGCGTCGCTCCCTTAGGCACATGCAGAGTGGGCATCCCTTCCCGCCTCAAGAGTGGGGTCGCGTATCTTAGCACTCCGTCGACCTCGACCCTCGTAGTCTTCTGCTCGAGTAGAGCTATGGCATACTTGTCCTCTTTGGATCAAACCATCTTGCGTTCGTTCTTGAATGGCAGCGAGTCTAGTGTCCATAGCCTCTCAACGTGCTGTAGGAGGGTATTGTCTGTGTCGCTCACCTTGGTGTAAAGGCAGCGTGTGGACGTTGGTCGGCTGGAAGGCCCGGAGAGGGGGCCCTGGAGCGTCCATCCCAGTCGGGTCTTAACCGCGGCTGGGCATCCTCTGGGTCCGATGTGGACCGCATCAGTTGGGACAATGAGGTCCGCGTGGTTGGAGCCAATGAGTAGGGTCGGCGTAGCGCCGCTGATGAGCGGTATGGGCAGTTGGCGTAGGTGGTCGTACTTTTCCCTCAGCTGTGGGATGGGGTAATCATAGCGTGACAAACCTATGTCGTAGCTTGTGAACGCCTTGCTGATGCTGTACCGCTTCTCGGGCTGGTCGATCGCTGCAATGGTGAACGAGACGTTTTCACCTTTGATTGTCTTTAAGTCTCGACGAATGGTACGGAGGGTCATGGTCTCCTCTGGACCCCGCAGGTCCAACTGGGTCGCGGCGGAGGCGAGGAGGAGGGTCTTCTCCGACCCGTCGTCGAGGACGGTGTAGGTGTCGAGTACCTTGTCCCCGTGACTGAGGAGTACTCGTACCACCTTGAGGAGCACTCTGGAGCTCCCACTCTTCGCGGGGTCGATGTAGAGTACTTCTGCTCTCGAGCTGCTTTGTGGAGCTGGGTTTCGCTTGTTGCTCTCGTGCAGTGCTTCGAGGTGAGGGCCGTCACACTTGCCACACTTCTTCTTAAGGCGGCATTCTGCTGCCATGTGGCCGCGCGCGCAGCGGAAGCAGCGGCGGTTAGCTTTAATCCACTGACTTACTTCGACGGTGGTCAGTTTCTTGAATGCGTCGCACTGTGACAGCCAGTGTTCGTTGTCGCAGTATTGACATGCGATCTTCCATTTCCCCTTGGCGGGGGGGTTGTGACTCTTCTGTCGTGACACCGACTCGGCCTGGTGCATCACTGTGATGGGCCTGCTTTGGTCTTTAAACCTCCTCGGTCCGTCTTTAATGTTCGAGCCACCCAATGCGAAGGTGTCAATTCTTAGGCTGCTAACCTCCCTGGCTAGGAAGTCAGCAAGGTCCAGGAGTGACTGTTCTGGGCCATTCGGGTCACGGTAGTTTCTTTGCCGCCGAAAACGTTCTTGGCGGAATGGGGGGAGCTTCTCCAATATGCGCTCCACGTTGGAGTTGGCGTACAACTCGTACATCCCCTTCTCTCGTTGGGACCCGAGCATCCCTACCAGGGACTGTACTTTGACGGATAGGTCGTCCAGGGCTCGGTTGTCTTTAGCTGGGGGGAGACGTTCGATCTCACGTATCTCCTGAATGACATAGTCCCATGTACGTCCGTAACGTGCGTCGAGGGCAACCAGGGCGTCAGAATAGGGAGTTTGTGAATTGGAGTATGCCAGCGCTATGTTGTGCGCTCTAGTTACCTTGAGGTGCTTAAGGAGAATGGCATACTTGTATGACTCGTCCTGTACTCCGGACATAATTGTCTCCAGGCACATACGCAGCTCGGTATACTGCGCTCGGTCTTCTCTTGTGAAGTCTGGGAATGTGGGTGTCCCAATGTAGGGTGCCATGGATGGCTGTGACACTGACGCACGTGGGGGGAGAGGCATCCGTGGCGAGTCTCCCCGTACGTGGGGTCGTTGGTTCGTGCTGGGCGGGAACCAGGGGCTGGGTTCCCAGGCACTATTCCTCTGTGCCGTCTGGTGCTCGAACTCCCCACTGGGACGTGTTGGGGGTTCATAACGCAGCGTGTCGGGACTGAGACCGGGGCTGCGCTGAGCCTCCTGGTCTGAGATGGAGTAGTGCGGGTGGGCTTTCTGTCCTCCCTCGTCCTCTGTCAGGCTTTGTAGTCGCTCGGCTAGCTGCTCTGCAACGTAAGCAGGTTCTTCCCGTAGGCGGGGTCCCGTGTAGCTTTGTCGGGGAGGGGAAGGTGCCCTCGACCCTTGTCGTGATGATCTCCGGGAGCTCTGGGTGGAAGAGTGGGGAGTCACCCTCTGAAGCGCTTGCTCCATCATTTGTGCTTGTAGGCGGTCTCGTTCTACCTCGCGCTGCGCATTGGCTGCGTCGCGCTGCGCATTGACGCGGTCTCGCTCCATGTTTTCTTCAGCCTGGAGGCGCCTCTCTTCCAGTCTGATGGTCATCGTGGCGTCAGCCTGGAGGCGACTCTCTTCCAGTCTGAGATGTTCGCGTTCACTCTCTCGTTGCGCCTGGAGGCGGTCACGCTCACCCTGGAGGCGGTCACGCTCACTCTCTTGTTGCGCCTGGAGGCGGTCACGCTCACCCTGGAGGCGGTCACGCTCACTCTATTGTTGCGCCTGGAGGCGTCTCTCTTCCACTCTGAAATGTTCACTCTCACTTTCTCGTTGCGCCTGGAGGCGGTCACGCTCACCCTGGAGGCGATCCCTTTCCGCCGAAGCGGTTATCGTGGCGATCAGGACTTGCGCTAGCCTCTGGTCGGCCTCGCTTGGGGATGACGCTGATGATGGTGATTTGGAGTTGGCAGGGCTTGGCGGTGACCTGGTCTTCTCACGCGCTCCGAGGTCCATCTCGGAGGCGCTGTACTTTGTCTTCTCCCGCGCTCCGAGATCCATCTCGGGGGCGCGGTGCTCTTTACTCTGGTGCGCTCCGAGGTCCATCTCGGGGGCGCATTCTTTACCTTCTTGCGCTCCGAGGTCCATCCCGGGGGCGCATTCTTTACCTTCTTGCGCTCCGAGGTCCATCTCGGGGGCGCGGCGTTCTATGGGTATAGTCAAGTCATGCCCCGCTTGTCCCCCCCCGTAAGCTAAGTCAGTTTCACTTAAACTAGCTTGGGTCTCTACATCTGGCGTTGACAGGTCGATAAGGTTGGGCATACTTGAGCTACTAATGTTATCCTTGCTTAACGTCCTCGTAGATAAGCTAGGAGGTAAATCTACAGCGTAGTTCTCCAAGTGGGGAGGGGGCTGACGCTGGCGCCTAGGGCGCTCTAATGGGGGAGAGCCGATTGGAGAGTGTCCGCCGCTGGCCATATTATCACTAATATGATTATTATTACTGATTCCATCCAGCTCGAAGGACCAATTGTAGCTAAGGGGCTACACAACCCTGACTGTATTGAGATATGTTAGATTAAACCACTACTAAAGAATATTAATTTAGCCAGACAGTACAGTTACTCAAAATGGCGGACACTCCATTAACTGCGCGGGGACAGGGATACAAGTTGAACAAGCATCATTTTAATGTCAATAGCAAACATACATATTATTTATCACGGTTCTCCTTTAATAATAGAATGTCAGTGCAACAAAGTCAGCGGTAACGAATAGTTCCTATACTACGGATACTCGACCGGTGGAGCTCTGAATGGAGTGAGACGAAGCGAGGCGATACAGGGAAAAGCAAGATGGTGGCTGGAGACGGTTGGTTCTTTCTAGAGCTCCTGCTCCAGAGAAACTGTAGACTGGTCGGATAATCCTGTCGTCGCTGGGAGAAGGGGTCTCGTACGGAACCGGTCCTTGTATTCCTAGCGCCCGATGGCAGGGTTAATAGCTATTAATCCAAAAGCCTGTTGGCATAGATGGTAGCTAGTTAGCTTCGTTTGTACGTGAAGCTAACCCGCAGACGGTCTCCAATGAGTAGTTATATCCAAACGTCGCTGGGTTTAACTATAAGTCTCTCCACGTTACTTCGCTTACACAAGTCACTATACTGTGCCAATAATGGCTCGACAACATTATAGTGGTATCTAATTAGCCATTAGCTCTCTATAACGATACACTGCTATCGGTCTGTGTACAACTGCACCAGACGTCTTCACTCTCGCTCTGTTAGTTTTCCTGTTATGCTGCTGCTGCACGTCTTCTCCACACACACTCTATATTAGTTCCCTGTGGACTCCGCCTGTTCACCTGTACAGAATCAATGCACTCGCTCTGGGCTTGTCCGGGCATGTCTGAACATGTTCTGAAAACATGTCTAGGGAGGCGCGCGCCCTGGCGCCTACGGCGTTAAGAATGGGACCTACAATAAGCGAATGAAGAATACTGTTAGGCAAACAGATGACGTAAAGATATATATCTTATATATATAAACAATATATAAGTTATACAAAATAATAAACACAGACTTTCAGTGTTAATCTGGACCTTCAGAACAATAACTATTAAGTGCTTCAGCTAGATCTTTGTCGCTATCATAGCGTGCGATGCTAATGGCTTGTTTTCAGTTTTTTGTTGTCCTGTCATCTCCCTCATTCCGTCACACACTGCCTTCAAGTTGTTGCTACTTAAATTGTCCTCTAGCTTGTTTTTATATTGTAACATTGTATATTGTAGCCTATATTCTGTATAGTGTTTGGTATCTAATCTTTTTAGTTTTTTACTGCATGAAGCACAATCTCAGGGGGCTCATACAGAACCAAGCATTTCACTGTAATGTACATGTACCTTATATGTGACAAATAAAACAAAACTTGAAACTTGAACATGGCTCTCTTGATTTATAATCATACCTCTATCCTTGCATCTCTTCTTTCTGACTCATCACCTTTAAGGAAGGCCCTATGTTTTCTATTGAGCACATTTTTCAGGGATTTAGTAACCCACGGCTTGTAATTGGGATACACTTCAACATGCTTCTCAGGAATGACAGTATCTTCACAGAATGCAATATAACTACAAACAGTGTGTGTGAGTTCATCAATATCCGAGGCGGAATCCTTAAACACTGACCAATCTGTACAATCAAAACATCCAAGTCATTTAACAACAGCATCTCCATTCCAAACCTTGACCTTCTCTTGTCTTCACCTTCTCCCACACGAGCTGTGTCTCAATTCAGGCACCGCAGTCTTCAAAGGCTGCATTTGATGAGCGAATGTGTGAGGCTGTCCCATTTCCAAGCTATCTTCAAATGCAGCGTTATTCAACCCACTACACTTGTCAGCAACTGCCTTTTGATGTTTGAACACAATGTTCATAAGAAGTGTTATTAAAGGCAGAATAAGATAATAATAACTACTATTGTGTTGTTACCATGTACAACAAAGTCCTATTGTTGTAATTGTAATCATATTTATCAATTCCTGGACTTGTCCTCTGCTATTGAAAGAGGGAACAAAAAACAGCTTAAGTGCTCATATTTCAATTCTTAACTATTCTATTACATTGACTTTTAGCAGTGATGATGAAGTGGTATCATAAAACATGGTTAAACTATGAACTGCAGTCAATGATCACAGTGTATACGTCAATGATATATATCAATGACCACCAATATACGTAATGTGAGTGTGTTTCATTTCCTTAAAGGAACACGCCAACATTATGGGAAATGCGCTTACCGTCTTCTCCAGAGTCAGACAAGAAGATACTGTAGATGCCAGTTTTCTCTCTGTGCATTCAGTAGAAAGCTCTCCGGCTGCATGTATCCTATAGCTTAGCACAGATGAATGGAAGGAGATACGGACCAGTAGCCTCGTTGTTGGCCAAAAACACCTCTCCCGGAGTTTTAAGCTAGTGGTCCATATCCGCTTCCATTAATGGGTGTGCTAAATAGGCTAGGCCTTATCTTCTTGTCTGACTCTGGAGAAGACGGTAAGCGCATACTATTTTCCATAATGTTGGCGTGTTCATTTAAAAAATACCCTCTTTTCATGTAATATGCATCAATCAATCTGATACCACCTATTATATAAAGATTTTTTTTAAATAAATAAATAAATAAATAAAAGGAGGATAAACTGAGTTTAGGTGTGGTTATACTCCTCCTCTACATCCCTGACAGCACTTCAAGTATTATAATGGTCATCCTGGTGGTTGGTTGTAAAATGAAAAAGGCTTATGTCAGCAGAGTGGTAAGTAGAGGGAGACAGAGAGGGGCATTCTAAAGCCCTGTGCGTTATACTGTATAAAGTGCTTATTGATCAGAGCCTAGGGAGGGCCGTGCCTGATAGGTGGGTGAAATGTTACTCGAGCTTCAGCTGTCCTGCTTCCAGAGAGAGGGAGTGAAAGAGCACGAGAGAAAAACAAAGGTGAGCATGGTGTGCGTACGTGTGTGTGTGTGAGAGAGAGAGCAATAGATAGAGGAGAGACAGAGAGTAGGGGTAGAAAAGGAGAGATGTCTAAAGGAAAGAGAAACAGTTTGTGAATGAAAGGGAGAGAGACGAAGAAGCACATGAAAAGCGGTAGAAAGAGAGGGATGTAGACAGAGAGAGAGAGAGAGAGAGAGAGAGAGAGAGAGAGAGAGAGAGAGAGAGAGACAGCAAGTGAAAGAGAAAATGAGGGGGAGAGAGAAAGCGAGAGAGGAATCGAGAGAGAGGGAGCAAGTGTGAGAGAGCAAGACAAACCAAGAGAGGGACAGACAGATAGAGAGGGAATGAGAAATATATATAAAAAAAAGAGAGCAAGAAAGATACAGAGCAAGAGAGAGGGAGGAGCAGAGCTACCCGTGGGGGATGGTGGCGTGTGGATGGGCCGTCGGCAGCACCTCTGTCACCTTTCCTCTCTTCCTCTCTCTGGAGCTCCTTCCTCTTCTCTCCTCTCCACTCCCCCCACCTCCTCCCACACTCCTGATAAGGAGCTGATGGTGGCTGATAAAGGAATGTAGATATCTGACATCACACAGACTCACTGGAAACAAACAACACCACCAAATAGCCAATCTAATGTTGTTGTGTATAGCCTTTTGTACATTCACAAACCCCTGAATACAGTGATGTAATAATGATAACAATAAACTTTGTTTTTAAACAGTTTTTTATTTTGCACCTTTCATACATGACATGCTGTATGAACAATGAAAAGGACAAATACAATAAAAACTTGTACGGCTAAAATAAGGTGCATATTGAAAACCATGAGGATAAAAACATGTCAATAGACCTTGGATAGTCTACTCTATGCTGACACACTTTTTATTTTCAAATACTAAATAATAAGAAGTGCGTAAATTGTAGGCCTACTTGGCAAATACAACCATTTTATATTGTCGTCTCTGTATTTGATACTGAACCAATTGTGTCTGTATTTCACCAAAATATTTTTTTTTAATTTGAGTTGTTCCTTCTTGTCTAATCAAATCCTCTCTCTATATAGATCCTCTGTCTTTGCCCTATGACTCTAGTGAGGACAGCAGGTTGACCCGCTGGGTCCAGGCAGTGATCCCACAGGCTGACCCCTCACTGGGATTATAATGAGCTCCCATACCAGACCTGTGCCATGCCAAGCCTAACCAGGCCCGAGCCAAACCATATGGGCCATACTGAAACCCATATGTGCAGATACCCCCCCTACACACACGCACGCACGCACGCACGCACGCACGCACGCACGCACGCACGCACGCACGCACGCACGCACGCACGCACACACACACACACACACACACACACACACACACACACATACACACACACACACACACACACACACACACACACACACACACACACACACACACACACACACCTACACACACACACACACACACACACACACACACACACACACACACACACACACACACACACACACACACACACACACACACACACACACACCCTGCCAAAAAGCCTTCCCTGGTGCGTGTATACCCATTTTTTTTTAAAAAATGTTTTTAGTTTTTCAGTGAGAAATCAATTTGTTCCAATTATCCACGGTATCCGCATAATCATTGAATAGCCTTATTTGATATATCCCTCAAATGTTGTGTGGTTCCAGCTGGCCTGCGTGAGAGCTCTCAACCATCAACCATGGTTATTTGTTGTCTTCCTCTCGTAAATTAAGTTCACCAACATGCTACCATGTAGAAAGCCACCAGTCTCCCATGTAGAATGTGTTAATCCAGCAGAATTCTTGTTTGAATTACATGGTAATTATAAGTCATGCATAGGCCATAGCTTGGGTTTAAATGGTGACTTTAACAAGTATTTTCTTTTTTATTTGTGTTAGGAGGAACCTACACTACATGGTTGGTGAACGACATGGGAATACAAATGGGATCATAGCAATATAATAATTATTCTATATCTATGTATGGAATATACAATATGTCCTATGAATCTACAGACAAGTTGCAATATTCATGTAAAATTGCCTTTAAGACTTTTTGACATTTCTAACCTTTTTTATTTGGGATTCTAAATTCAATTTTATTTTTTTAATAGGGATTCTCATTTTAAAACATTTTACTCTGGATTCTAAATTCAAAAACCTATAGACTTGTGGTTGTTATACCACGGGACATCCGTTATAGATGGATAACATATTGGCTCTCATCAGGCACAGGGGTGGGGGTTCCATTGGTGGGCCATTAAAACAAACAGGACATACTCTCAGGCCGTAGTCTGAGGCCAGACAAGACAGGGAGCTGTGGGTTGTTTGGAGTGGGAACGGGCATCCGAGGAAGAGCAGCTTGCTCTCACGTGCCATGTCAACTGGAAGATAACTCCCAATGCAAACAGGCATCGTGTGAAACCAGGGGCAGGGTGTGTGTGTGTGAATATGTGTGAATATATGTGTCTGTGTCTGTGTGTGAATGAATGTGTGTGTGTGTGTCTCTATGTGTATGTGTATGCATGTGTGTAGAGAGTAGTAAGATTGCACTGCATCTGTGTGTGAATGTGCATGCCCTATGCCCTTCTAACTTACCTCTGTGTGTGTGTGTGTGTGTGTGAGAGAATATATGTGTCCTTGTCTGTGTGTGAATGAATGTGTGTGTCTGTGTGTGTGCGTGTATATATGTGTATGCAAGTGTGTAGAGAGTAGTAAGATTGTGCCGCATGTGTGTGAATGTGCATGCCCTTCTAACTTGCCTCGGTGTGTGTGTGTGTGTGTGTGCAGAGACAAACCCCTTTTTTTCCCAGTGAAACACAGTGACCGAAAATAATCTCTCCGCGGCTCCACGGTCGGCCTCCGACTTATCTCACATCCTTTCTGTGCCAGGCTGCCAAATGTGAACCCAGAGGGCTGCCCTGTGTCCTGCCTGCTCTAAACCCAGAGACTCCTGATCTGTATCCAGAAGAACACGTCCTCCATCCTCCCCCTGGACAGAGAACAATACTCACCTGAAAATAACTCCAGACAAAGCAGAGCCCGCTCTGTTTATGTCCTGATGTTCTAACATGGAAACAAAAGCAAAAAGCTTCCTAAAAAGTTCACATACAGGGGGGTGGGGTTCAACCTGCAACCTTCCAGTAGTGGTCTTGTTGTTGAGTGAACTAGATCTATGCTGCTGCGTTAGGGTTAGAAATTGTGGAAAGTCCACTCGCCTTAGTATTTTGCCTTTATTTAGATATTCGAAAGGGAGACAAAGTAGGGGGGGGGCACAGGGGAGAAGGTTCTTTAATGAGACAGTAGGAAGGCAGAGAGGGAGACAGAGTAGGGGAGATACAGGGGAGAGGTTCTTTATTTAGACAGTAGGATGGCTGAGATGGAGACAGAGAGGGGGAGATACAGGGGAGAAGGTTCTTTATTGAGACAGTAGGAAGGCAGAGAGGGAGACAGAGTAGGGGAGACACAGGGGAGAATGTTCTTTATTGAGACAGTAGGAAGGCTGAGAGGGAGACAGAGTAGGGGACACACAGGAGAGAAGGTTCTTTATTGAGACAGTAGGATGGCTGAGAGGGAGAGAGAGTAGGGGAGACACAGGAGAGAAGGTTCTTTATTGAGACAGTAGGATGGCTGAGAGGGAGAGAGAGTAGGGGAGAAACAGGAGAGAAGGTTCTTTAAATGGTAAATGGCTGCATTTATATAGCGCATTTATCCAAAGTGCTTTACAATGTGTTCCTCACATTTGACCCATTCACTCACACATTCACACACCGACGGCAGAGGCAACCATGCAAGGTGCCGACCTGCTCACCGGGAGCAATTAGGGGTTAAGTGTCTTGCTTAAGGACACTTTGACACGCTGCCCGGGAGGAGCGGGAATTGAACCGGGAACCTCCGGATTACCAGATGACTGCTCTACCTCCCGAGCCACTGTCGCCCCCTCTTTATTGAGACAGTAGGAAGGCTGAGAGGGAGACAGAGGATGATATAAACAGGGGAGAAGGTTCTTTATTGAGACAGTAGGAAGGCTGAGAGGGAGACAGAGTAGGGGAGACACAGGAGAGAATGTGCTGGTTCTCGGTCAGCAGGAGTACTTGTGGTTCCGTCCCAGATTTGAACCAATACATTATCTCTGGGCAGCTTCCTCAAAGGTTCAAGTTCAGAGGGGATTTCAACCTGCAACCTTGACATGACCCCATGACTTACAGTAGAAGAGTGTGTGTGTCTCTGTGAGAGATGATTTGTGTGTGACTTTCGCTGACATGATTGCTTGTAAATTGGGAGACTGTGTCTTTGGGGTTTGATTTACCACTGTGCCCTATGGTCTGTGTGTGTGCTTCTCCTGGGGGGACGTGGCACATGGGACTGTCAGAGCCTGCTGCTTTTGGACCAAAGCAGAGAGACACATAAAGTGATTTCTCATTGCCAGCCCTGTGGAATTCCTGGCAGAGCTGTTCAGTGCAGTCAGCGCCCCAGACAGCTCAGCCCTGCCCTGCCTGCCCTCAGCAACAGATGAGCTGAGGTGTCTCTGTGTGTGTGTGTGTGTTTGCACACGTGCATGCACCCATGCATGTGTGAATGTACTTTAATTAGTTTGTACACATGTCTGTGTCGTGTGCACGCGTGTGCGAGACAAAGAAAGAGAATGAGTGTGTTCATTTATCGTGTATATGACATAGCAATTTGTGTATGTGTTTTAATGTTTCATTTGTGTGTGTGTGTGTGTGTGTGTGTGTGTGTGTGTGTGCACGCATACACTTGCATATGTCTCTCCCTCCTTTTCTCTGTCACTGTGTGTGCTCTGTAACCACCCGAGGCCTGTTATTCATTCCCCCAGGACATAGCACCGTTGCTGGGATGCCTGTTTGTGTGTAGGCATAGTCAGGAAATGTCACTGTTGGCATCTGAAGGGAGCGAGCGCGCCAACCCAAGCGTGCCTTCTAGCCACCTGCGGCCCAACCTCCTCTGCCACAGACACTGGCTCGCTTGTTTGCCCGCCGCCCCGCTCCCCACCATTCAACCCACCAAAGTCAGCCTGTCTGGCCTGCCCAGGCCTATGAAAGATCAATCAGGTGAATACAATAGCGTTTATAGGGGTGTTTTTGACCGCGTAGCCCCTGTAGGGAAAAAAACTAGCTGCTGTGCAGCTGCACCGGCCCAGCTGAGCTGCCAGTTAAAACACAAAGCTATCTCAAACCGCACCCCCCCAACCACCACCACCACCACCAAAACACACACTCGTGGGACACGCACACACATGCGTGCACGCACAAACACACACTTTTTAAACCGGTCCTCCCTCGCTAGCCAACGGCACGTCGAGGGAGAGCAAAGAGAGTTGTGGGAGACATTGTTTTGTTCTAAAAGCGGGATGTCTTTGAGGAGAAGACACAGAGGGGCCTTGTTGATGCGTCTCTCCCTGCACAGCGCGGGTTTTGTGTCAACGCTCCTATTGTCACCACAGGGCACCCCCCCCCCCCCCCCCCCCCCATTACCCATTACCCGCATCGCCATTTATATCCCATTTTCCACTTCATTACCATGCTAATTTGCGGGACAAAACAAAATCCCATGTACGTCGGTTATAGTAATGCAGCTGGATTATCTATATGTACGAGGGGGAAAACCAATGGGGTTGCCCCTGGGGGCGTGTGCTGTGCCTCATCAAAGCTGTCTCACTCGAATCAAAGACCATACAGATAGTGTGGGAATTTTTGGCATTCTGGAAGATGAAGATATCCAGGATGAATTTAGCGCCAAGGGAATGCACAGAACTAATTTGCAGATCAAAAAGGGGAAATTAATTTAATTTGAAAGTTATTTGAGCCATTCTGACCCTGCGGCCTAAATCTTTCTCGAGACGTTTCACAGTCTTCGCTGGGCTTTTCACTGTTTTCACAAGGGAGCACGGATCATTTGGTTGGATTCCTCGTTTGTAATGACTTTGAATCCGTGAATCCAAGCCCATGTGACTGAACTCAAACTGGAAAGAAACAAAAACAAACCACGTGAACTTTGGAAATTACTCAATAATCAACTAGGCTGCAGTAAAAAACTCAAAACCAGATTTTCAAACATAAACATAAAGATGGACAACACGCTCATCACAGACAAGCTGGATGTAGACAATTACTTAAACATTTTCTTCACAAACATAGCCACAACACTGGTAAACAAACTACCCTCCCACTCAGGGCAGTTTGGGGTAGAACACATCATAGCCTACTACAATAACCTAGGGGTCCGCAAAGACGATTTCAAACTAGAAATGGTAACAACAGCTGAGGTACTCAAAAAACTGAGCGCCCTCCAACCTAACAAGGCCACAATATCCCCTCCAAATTCCTCAGAGACTCAGCAGCCGCCATCACCCCAGTCATCACACACATAATAAACCTCTCCATAAAACAGGGACACGTACCCAAAGACTTCAAAATTGCAAGAGTAACACCCCTGCACAAAAAGGGCAGCAAATTAGACCCAGGCAACTACCGCCCTGTTTCTATCCTTACCTCCATCTCGAAAGTCATGGAAAAAATAGTATATACGAACAGGTCGGAAAGTACCTCGCGGAAAAAAATAGAATCTACGAATTCCAATCTGGCTTCAGAACATCCCACTCCACTGACACATGCCTTCTCTATTTAAACGACCACATCAAACAAGAGGTGGACGTGGGCAAATACTGCGGCATGGTCATGCTGGACCTACAAAAGGCCTTCGACACTGTCAATCACTCCATTCTGATTGACAAGCTAAAAGCAACTGGTTTTGATAGTCTATCAGTGAGCTGGATGCAATCCTACCTGGAGGGGAGAGAACAGATGGTGGAGGTAAACGGTACCCTATCCCCCCCCACTCCCAGTGAGCTGTGGTGTTCCACAAGGAAGCATACTAGGACCGCTACTGTTCCTAATTTATGCAAATGACATGTCATCAGCTTGTGACTGCAACTTGTTCCTGTTCGCGGACGACTCAGCCCTGCTGGTCTCTGACAAGAACAAGTTACAGGTTGAAAAAACCCTCAGCTCGGAACTAGGCAAAATCTGCATCTGGCTCGCTGATAACAAACTATCATTACACCTGGGTAAAACAGAGTCCATTCTCTTCGGTTCAAATAACAAACTCAGCAAGACCGACGGCTTCTCAGTTACAGTGGGTGACAATATTGTCACAAGGAAAGATGAAATTACATACCTAGGTTCCATCCTAGAGGCAAATCTTTCCTGTGACAAAATGGCATCCAATGTAATAAAAAAAGTCAACCAACAAACTCGATTCTTGTACCGGATCTCCTCTCTGGTAGACAAGAATACCCTGAAGACTCTGGCAGGAGCACTCATTCAAGGGTACTACGACTATGCTTGCACCTCATGGTACCAAAGCACCTCAGGACCCCAGGAAGACTAGCTGGTTGCCATGGCACCAGCTAATGGGGATCCGTAATAAAAACATCTCAAAACAAACTGGTCAGACTACTGCTTGACCTTACTCCTAGAACCCACCTCACCCCTGCCCACTTTGACAACCTAGGATGGCTTAGAGTAGACGACAGAGTACAGCAACTTGCAATGGGCCTGGTCTACAAGATACACTACACGACTAAGGTACCCATGTACATGTCAAAATACTTCCCAAAGGTCAGTGAATACCACAACCACAACACCAGAGGGAGCTCCACAAATCATGTTAAACCCAGATTCGGCTCAAACAAGGGACTAAACACTTTTTCAACTGCAATCGAAACTGGCCCCTGTAAATGTCCTAACGCAACCCCCTCCAATGTACAATAAATGTCCTATTAAACCCAATAATACACAAGACCCTCTTCTTGGAACCAAGTAAGGTTTTGTCGATAATCCAATGTACAATTACCCCCCCCCCCCACCCCACCGCCTCCAATGTACAGTTTGCCCCCCACCTACCCAACCCCCCCTCCCCCTCCTACCAACCTCCTACCTACCAACCTCCTCCAATGTACAGTTTCTTCGTCAAATGTATATACTCTCTTTTTTACACTCTTCTTGTATCAAAAACAGTACTGTATTTGTAAATCTGGTATGTCATAAATGTATAGATGTAGCACTGTCTATCTGTATGTCATGTATGTCATATATGTTATGATGAATTGAAAATGGGGGACCCTGATGTAAACAAGATGAAAGTCCTTCTCTGGTCTGCATCCCCTTAACAATTGTGTGTATTGAGCTGTACTGTATTGTACCCATTCTGCAATCTGTTAATACAGTTTTCAATCAATCAATCAATCAATCAATCAATCAATCAATCAATCAATCAATCAATCAATCAATCAACCAATCAATCAATCAATCAAATCAATCAATCAATCAATCAATCAATCAATCAATCAATCAATCCTTGTAAACTCGGTGGCGTAAACAATGCCCCCAGACCCTTCCACCATAACAACACACAGGCCTGTTTGAGACTCCAAACAAGTGGGCGGTTGTGTTTAGTTTGGGTTTTTCCGGTGCTGGGAGACCTGATAAC
This sequence comes from Notolepis coatsorum, assembly GCF_963971535.1. Taxonomy (NCBI): domain Eukaryota; kingdom Metazoa; phylum Chordata; class Actinopteri; order Aulopiformes; family Paralepididae; genus Notolepis; species Notolepis coatsorum. The sequence goes on along the minus strand of NC_140174.1, from coordinate 53,086,376 downwards.
ACAAGGTCACTCAGCTTGACAGCAGATGTTCTGCTGACCGTAAATAATGGGATGTGGATGAGAAACTCTGGTGTGTGGCGTTAGTGCAGACTATTTCAGCCCAGGGCCCAAATTGAGTAAATCTAGTGTTGTCCTGGCTACCTGTTAAAACAAAACAGTTTTCCCCCCTGTACTCTGATTGGACGAGAGGCATTCCGTGAGTGCTTATAATTTAGGACTAAGCCTTCCAGCTTGACAGCTGTCACTCCACCTTGTTTACATTTGATTCACTTAGATTTAAATCACCTGTTTCTGTTGGCTATAGGTACAAAGTAACAGGAACTACTTTTCTTTGTGGAGTGAACAAAATATAATGATTTAAAACCAAAGCGTTTGGTAAATGGACTGCACTCATATATATCACATTACAAGTCATGCCTCACATTCACCCACTCACTCACTCACACACACGCACACTGCAACCATGCAAGGTGCTGATCTGCTTGTCGGGAGCAGTTAGGGGTTCAGCGTGTCTTGCTCAAGAACACTTCGACACGCTGGGATTGAACCAGGAACCTTCAGATTACCAGATGACCGCTCTGCCGGTCCTCCTGATCCACTGCTTCCTCTTTTTGTATTTGTTTAATATCTTGAAACAGTTATAAACTCAAGGTCATGTTATTTCATGGTTATTTGGCAACGGTGTGCTGATCTACTGAACGGCTGATCAGCTCATGGCCTCTCCTACGACCACAGCCAATAATTCTAACATTGATTGATTGATTGATTGAAAACTTTATTAACAGATTGCAGAATGGGTACAGTACAGCCCAGTACATACAATTGTTAAGGGGATGCAGACCAGAGAAAGACTTTCGTCTTGTTTACATCAGGGTCCCCTATTTTCAATTCATCATAACATATATGACACACACGACATACAGATAGACAGTACTGCTACATCTATACATTTACGACATACCAGATTTGCAAATACAGATTTGTTTGTGATACAGTTTGTGATACAAAAAGAGTCCAGAAAAGAGAGAATATATATTTGACGTAGAAACTGTACATTGGAGGAGGTTGGGTAGGTGGGGTGGGGTTGGTTGGTTGGGGGGGGGGAACTGTACATTGGAGGTGGTTGGGTGGGTGGGGTGGGGGGGGGGGGGGGGGTTGGGTAGGAGGGGTGGGTGGGGGACACTGTACAACTGTACAAGCAAAACTGTACATTGGAATATTGACAAAACCATACTTGGTCGTTTACTGTACATTGGAGGGGGTTGGGTTAGGACATTTACAGGGGCCAGTTTCGAATTGCAGTCTCCCGTAGGTGTTCTTTGAGAGTGGTTTTGAAAGTGGGTAGTGATTCACATTCCTTTACAGCTTTGGGTAGGGCGTTCCACATTGATGTGGCATAATTGCGAAACGTGTTTAGTCCCTTGTTTGAGCCTAATCTGGGTTTAACATGATTTGTGGAGCTCCCTCTGGTTTTGGGATCGTGGTATTCACTGACCTTTGGGAAGTATTTTGACATGTACATGGGTACCTTGGTCGTGTAGCGTATCTTGTAGACCAGGCCCATTGCAAGTTGCTGTACTCTGTCGTCTACTCGTCTACTAAGCCATCCTAGGTTGTCAAAGTGGGCAGGGGTGAGGTGGGTTCTAGGAGTAAGGTCAAGCAGTAGTCTGACCAGTTTGTTTTGAGATGTTTGTAATTTAGTTTTTAGCGCCTTTGAGGTGCTTTGGTACCATGAGGTGCAAGCATAGTCGTAGTACCCTTGAATGAGTGCTCCTGCCAGAGTCTTCAGGGTATTCTTGTTTACCAGAGAGGAGATCCGGTACAAGAATCGAGTTCGTTGGTTGACTCTTTTTTTATTACATTGGATGTCATTTTGTCACAGGAAAGATTAGCCTCTAGGATGGAACCCAGGTAGGTAATTTCATCTTTCCTTGTGACAATATTGTCACCCACTGTAACTGAGAAGCCGTCGGTCTTGCTGAGTTTGTTTTTTTGAACCGAAGAGAATGGCCATACAATGGAACATAGCCTCCCATATGTTAATTTGTACCGTTGTCATGTGGAAATCCAAAAGAAACAGGCCCACCATCCTTTTTGGGTTCTGACCCAGAGGAAATCACTGCTTTTACTTAAAAGTAAAACAACCTTGTAAACCAGATGGGTTTAAAGAGGAAATCACTGCTGTCACTTGTAAACCCTTGTAACTTGGACTGATGATTTTGCTTGATGTGAACATAGACCTGAGATCTGTGGGTGTAGGACCCGTTAAAACCATTCAAATTTGTATGATTTCGAAAGTAAATGGGAGCCAATGGGGGAAAAGTCGGCCAACCTTTCTCAATTCCACATAGCAGAATGATTTAGGAAATCTTTTTTGGATGTCTGACAACAGTGCTGAAATGTAGATGTTTGCATTTACAACTGTTTTGATGCATGCCTCTGACTCTCAATCTCGGGTCTTTGTGTATTGTTTGAAAGGCTGGCGGATGACGGTACTCTCTGGCCTTAACATGATCAAGATGGCCTTTACTGTATGTTCAAGCCGTACACCACAGGTGCTTTGGTTTACTGCAAAATGTAAATCATGGAAGACATACTGTAGTCTACATCACTTTATGTACCTATCAACACACACACGCGCGCATACGCATGCACACAAGCATGCACTATAAAACATCAAACCAAAAGACTAAAAGTGACCTTTTGCACCAGTAAGTATCAGCTTATGGCCCACTCGTAGAGGAATTCTTGGCACTCTGTCGTCTCTTTGAAGAGAGCAGGCAGGGGGAGAACTATATGACAGTGGCGCGAGTGCCATCCTCTGCCATCTGGGCATTCTCAAGCCCTGGTATGTGCAGAACCACCCTCAGTGATGAGGTTGGTATGTGACTGGTAGTTCAGTAGCCATATGGGCTGTACTTTATGGACCATTAACATAACACCGCTGTCTGGCTGAAAAGCTTGTATCTCCAAATTTGGAGATTCCTTTTGTGGTTTTGTGATTTGAAGGTTTACATAGCTAGCTTTTGTTATGTTCTTGATTAGCTACAGTACATGGCTAGCTTTTGTTCTTTTTTCCCGACTAGCTACAGTACATTGCTAGCTTTTTTTGTGCTATTTTGCAAGGGCGTTTAATTGAAATCGGTCTAAAGACAAGTCGGTTCACTCTGCCGCCATCTTGATAGCGGGGACTAATACAAACAAGACTGACAAGACCTGACCCCTGTCTCTTTGAATGGTGAGTCATCCAAGATACATGTCATTGTTTTTCTTTCATATTGGTCATTGGTCATTACTGACAACAAAAGTACATTTAGTAGTTTCATTGTTGACACCGTGCTTTAGTGTTACGGATTTCATTCAGAACTACCACAGTGCTCCGTCTTCTCATTATAGTGTCTGTGTCCAGACCAGGCTGCAGAAACAAATTAGTGGGGGGGCATAAAATGTTCTCAGGGAGGCACAATGGTTTTTCAACACAGGTTCGCTTCTATACGTTTCAGCTGGGACAGCGGCGCTGTGGCTTGCTTGGCGCTGCCCACGGTGCTGAACTAAACAGCAGAGAGGCAATTGAAAAATCAAATTTCTCTCTATCTTAAGAACTTTCACTTATACAAAAACAGACTGAACGGATATATATATAACAGACCTGCTGGGGCAGCGGACTGAGAGCAGGGGACACAAACAGGCTGGATAAGATGGTCAAGAAGGCCAGTAGCGTGGTTGGGGTGGAGCTGGACTCTAGCGAGGGTGGCGGAGAGGAGGAACCTTGCTAAGCTCCAGGCCATCAGGGAAAACCCCTCCCACCCACTATACACAGACTTGGCTGACAGGAGGAGCATGTTATAGGCTCACACTACCTAAATGCAGCACTGAACGGCACAGGAAGTCCTTCATTCCGACAGCCATCAGACTATACAATGCATCACTGTGCCTCACTGCATCACTGAGCACAGAGTGACAATTACCATATTCCTGGACTCTTACTTTTTAAACAGCACTGTGCATTATTACACCTACTGTAGACTTCAGTATATTTTTACTGTATTTATTTACTGTATCTTTTATTCTATTTTTATTCTATTTCATTTTATTCTATTCTTAGGCCATTTGTTTTGTTATTCTTATTCGTGACTTGTTCTGTCTAAATGTTTAATGTTGAGTGATTTGCAGTGTCAAATTTCCCTCAGGATAATACATTTCTATTCTATTATATTCTATATCTTTGAAAAGTCTTCATTTATTCAACACTTCTGAATTCACTGACAAACTGAACTGAACTGACAAAAATAAGGTGCATAAAAAAGCAAACAAAATTCCTCCACAGGCTACTCACCATCATTAGTAGAGCGGCAAGCGGCATTTGGGGACAGAGTGAAATCTTCTTAAAACACTGCCCCTCCACTCATTCCTGAACTTTTTTGTTAAGTCCTTCTCAAATGCCAACTGAATTAAATTGGCCTTAGTTGCGTCGATGAAGCATATACTAAGGCGATGTTCTGTAAAGATGTTCTTGAGGGTAGAAAACGAATTATCACAGAGTGCCGTGCTAGCTTCAGTAGTGTTGTTGTTGACATCAGTGCCCACTAGGGCTGTCCCCGACTAAGGATTTGGATAGTTGACTTTGATTGAAAAAAAAAAAGAAAAAAATAATTTACCAGGGTGGGCACAGCTGACTCAGTGGGCGGGCCCGGCCCCCTAATGCCCGCCCATGGCGCCGGGACTGTCTGTGTCTTGTTTAATTACCCTATAGCGCTCACAAAACCCATTCAAAACCCAAGTTGTAACATGTGGGTATCAGTCTTAATATGAGCTTCTATTTCTTCTTGCTTCCTGAAAGATTTACACTTTTGGAGTTATGAGGTTTTCTCCCCATCAGCAGTGATGCGCTGTGTACATAGCAGTTGAAAATGCCCAGTGGAGTTAATGCATTGCTGCCCCAATGAACAGTGTCCCTAAAAGACACCGGATGCCTTGCCAAGAGATTAACACAACTTTTTAACGTCAGCTTGACTTTGAACTTGGACTAATTGGGGAGGGGTAGCGGCTTTATTGTTGTGTGTTTAGATGTTGTGTTTTGTGCATTCCCCTCTCCCCTCCTTCTCCTACTCCTCCCAGACCCAGTCCAAAAATTCTTGAACTTGAACTTCCTCGGTTTGTGATAGATTATTAGTTATTGTTGGGTATGTCAAAGTACCTCATATTTGGGACCATTTTGAAGCTAACAACTAGGGCTTTCCATTGATTCAAAATATGTATGATTATCATCATTATTATTGTTATTATTCTTCATATGTACAGCAAATCTTTTGAGTTGAACTTGAACTTGAAGAAACAAAATCATTTTCAAGGACTTTACTTACTTGGGATTAGAAAAATATAGCAATATAGAACAGCTGACAGATTAGAAATATCATCTATTGTTCAAAATCTATGAATGAATGAATGAAACTAAATATAATAAATAAAGGATTATAATCTTCCAGGATTATTATAATTATTTTATTACATATTATTTATATAATTTAATGTGTGTGTTAATTTTTTTATTAAAACTTACTCCGTTCTCTTCCTCGAGGTACCACTGGTCTCTGCTCTCTCTGCCTGCCTCACAGCGTCAGTTTCTGGGTCAGTGGGGGTCTGCCATGGGGTCAGTTCTGACTAGCTATAACCTAGCTCCCAGCTAGGTCCGAGCTAGCTCTGCTCCCGTCTGGTCCCTAAAGGTTTCAGTTGAGGGCGTGTTTGCTGAGGGAGTCCGCCGTATTCAACCATCTCCATATCCGGACATGGTGGATAAAAAAAAAAAAAAAAAAAAATTAAATATATATATATATTGCGGCAGATATCATCCCCCGTCCCATGGCTACGTGGAGGAAGGGATATACTACTGCCACGGGCAGAGGAGAGTTAATTAAGGAGTTGATTAGGACTGATGGAATACACCTGTGCACCACGTGATCACCCATATCCCACACACACACACAAGACACACATAGCATAAAACCCTAGGAGAGACAGAGAAGAGTTGAGTGGAGGTGAGGAAGGAGCAGAGTTCATAGAGAGAGAGTGAGATACTGAGTTTGTGAGTTAAGAGGTAGTTTGAAGGAGAGGTGAGAGCGAGAAGGTGTTCGTGGTACTGAACCCTGGACTGGCTGAGATACCCCCTTGTGAAACTGACCCTGGACCGGACGACAAACCCTGAGTATTGAACATTCCCTGTTTGTACGAGAGCCTGGAACGTGTATTGACCCTGGACTGTTATATGACCACTCTATTGCCCATCAGACTGGTACTGCAGATCAATAAATATCATTTGTTGAAATTGTGCTTGTGTGGACATTGGAATTGTTTGTTTTGGTCCGTGTCGAGTGTGAACACCACAAGGCTTGTCACAATATATAGAATATGAGCCAGTATTCAATACACTAATAACAGCAAATAGACTTTGGAAACACTTTATAATAACACTCATAAGACCTTTATAAGGTATTTGTAGATAATGAACTAATCATGAACAAACTATATTTTATAAAATGTATATACATTCGTAAATTATTATTAAATCATTTATAACTATATTTGTATAACATTTACAAATTAGTTCTACATTATCTATAACTCATTATCAACATTGTTTGTACTTGATTTGTTCATCTCACACGTTGTTTCAAAATGCACGCTAACACCTTTGTTCCTGGGTAGAATTCTGATTCTCCACCGCTCGCTCTCTCAGGGCGCGTTCACACCTACCCTGTTTGGTCCACTTTAAGTGTACCATGGTCCCTTTAGATCAGACCTGGGCATTGTACGGCCCGGGATGATTCTGACCGGCCCGCGAAAGATTACATGATAATAATATTTTTTTTTTTTTTTTATATATATATTTTTTTTAACTTTTTTCTTTTCATGTCAACGTTCACACGCACAATATACGCTTTCCTAGGATTTGACTTGATTCAACAACAAAGCAGTCGGGGAAAGCCGAAAACGGTCGAAAGTGTGGTTATTTGAAGTTTGGATTTCTTTTTTCACAACTGAGGTAGGTAGATTACATTTTTAGAGACTAAAGTACAGAAAAAAGGTACCGTTGGGTACCGGTATCGATTCACAGGTACCGGTACCGTATCGGTTCAAATGTGAACGGTACCAACCCATCCCTACTGAACACACTACTGCAGTGCAGGGCAAGGGCATTTTTGCTCATGAAATGCATAGCCATGTGAAAGCCTTCATGACAAAGTTGCAATTAATTTCAAGGCAACTAGGCAGCAACAATCTCAAACACATGAAAACCCTGAAAGAAGTCAAACCATCAGCTGATCACCGGCACAGGTACTCATTCATGTTGGAAGCACTGCATGATGAATTTTCAAGGTGTTTTCAAGATTTCAAAAAGGTTGAGGATGAAATGCAGCTGGTTTCCTCTCCCTTTACCTGCAGTGTTGATAGTGCACCCACTGATGTTCAGCTTGAACTCATTGACCTGCAGTCTGATTCACTACTGAAAGAGCACTTTAAGTCAGCATCACTGCTAGAGTTCTACTCTGCTCTCAAGGAGGAGAACATTCCAAACATGAGGAGTCATGCTCAGAAGAAGGTTCTCTTTGGATCCACCTATATGTGAACAGACATTCTCAGTCATGACGTTTACCAAGTCCAGGTACAGATCCTCTCTCACTGATGAACATCTGGCAGCTGTGCTTCGCATCTCCACCTCAGACATGCAACCTGACTTTGATGGACTTGTTAAAGCTCAACAGAGACTGGATTTATCACACTAAATGAAAAAAAAAAGAGCTGAAGAACACTAAAATGTGGAAATATAACAAGTGAAATGGGACACTTGATTTTTTTTTTTTATCTTTTTTTTGCACAGTTCTGAAAACATTAAATGTTTAATATAGGCATGTAAAGTAAAAAAGGCTACTGGGACACTTTTCTTTACACAGTTCAGTGACATGTCTTGTTTATTTTGGCTATAAGATGATGTGATGTCTTTAGAAAGCTAAGAAAATCCTTGTTTCAATAGTATATGAAACTCAAAATAATAACTTTATTTGTATAGCACTTTTTCATACATGCCCTTTGTTATTAATGTTTCACATTTTGTTTATCATTTTGGAAATAAATTCTATTTGAATAAATTATATTTTTGAAAGCTAACCTCACCTTTTAATTGCCAAATAATAACATACACTCTTACCAGGGGTCAAAACAATGCCATTTACTGCTTTTTATATAGAAATAAAATGTATATTATGCATAATTGAGTTTGGAATTTTGGCCCGGCCCTCCAACATATTTTCAGTTGCTCATTCGGCCCCCCGGGAAAAATAATTGCCAACCCCTGCTTTAGATCAATAGTCCGTTTCGTTTGTACAGGTGTGAACACAAACCGAACTATTTTGAGGACAAACAACCGAACCATGGTCCTCTTGAAAAGTTGGGACTCGGTTTGTTTCAAAGTGGACCATGGTGCGTTTGCTGTTGGTGTGAACGCGATCGAACTTTATATAGTACCTAATCTAGAGCAAATGAGTGACAGACGCCTAGTGGCGGCTGGCGCGCGCCCCAATTCAAATGAATGACAGGCGCGCGGACAGTCTCTCTCTCTCTCTCTCTCTCTCTCTCTCTCTCTCTCTCTCTCTCTCTCTCTCTCTCTCTCTCTCTCTCTCTCTCTCTCTCTCTCTCTCTCTACTCTCTAGTCGCGGCAACTGTTTACGTTTGTGAGTGCTATAGTCCAATAGATGAACGACTTGGCGACATCATGTCCTTTGTTTACAAATTAGATCCGCACCAAAAAGGGTAGTGTGAACGCAGACCAAAATCAAACAATGTATCATTTTCACATTTGGTCCACCAGAAAGTCCGGACTACTATCCGCGGACTTTCAGTTGTGAACACACCCTTAGTATCTCCAAATGACAACAGCGATTTTCCGAGTACTCCCGTTAAGGCCCTGTTGGGACTTCCGAAAAGGGAAAGTCCTTAGCTTCAAGAATCTTTAGAAATTTCGTCCCCCCGACAAAAAATGTATGAATGGGCCCAATCTGCATGACAACAGCGCCCAACAGCGCCCTCTCCAGCGTTGACGCTGCATTCAAGTTCAAGTTTCAAGTTTCTTTAATAGTTGTCATACAGAAGTACAGAATACTTCCATACAAAATGCTTCTTACTGTTACGCTCCAGAGACTGTGCTAGACAAGATAGTATCAAATAACATAGTATAGCATGTAATTTAGAAGAAGAAAATGAGGTCACAGTGTTCGGTATAGACATATGTACAATGTTCTGAGTTACCATATAATATACAATACTATGCAGTGTACTAATGTACAGTACTATATAGTGCAAAGCAGAAATGGGATGAGGTACAATTTAGGTACAATTTACAGTAAGGTGTACGAGTTGTAGTGCAATCCTTCATCAATAAATATAAAGTGTGGGGAGTGGGTGCTACAGTGTGTTTGTTTAAAGTGGGTGTGTGCTATAAAGTGTGTGGAGTGGGTGCTACAGTGTGTTTGTTTAAAGTGAGTGTGTGCGTGTGGATGTGTGTGCTATGTGCGTTTGGTGGTTGTTGTTGTGTAGTGTTCATTGTTCGTTTAGCAGCCTGATGGCCTGGGGATAGAAGCTTCTTCTGAGTCTTTCTGTGCTCGCCTTGAGACTCCGGTATCGCTTGCCTGACCGCAGCAGTTCAAAGAGGCAGTTGTTCGGGTGACTGGAGTCTTTAATGATTCTCTTAGCCTTGCCCTTGCAACGCTTGTTGTAAATATTCTGGAGGGTGGGGAGCCCCCCTCCAATTGTGCGTTCGGCTGAACGTGTCACTCTTTGTAGTCTGCTTCGGTCTTGTGCAGTGCTATTCCCAAACCAGGAGGTGATGTTGCCGGTCAAGATGCTCTCTATTGTACATGAGTAGAAGTTCTTAAGGATCTTCTGACTGACTTGGAACTTCCTTAGGCGCCTGAGGAAGTAGAGGCGTTGTCGTGCCTTCTTCACAACACTGTCAATGTGTGTGGTCCATGTCAAGTCCTCGGATATGTAGGCTCCGAGGTACTTAAAGCTGTTGACTCTCTCAACCGGTGCCCCGTCGATGCTGAGGGGGCTGTAGTCCTTGACCCCCGACCTCCTGAAGTCCACAATCATCTCCTTTGTTTTGCTGACGTTCAGGGAGAGGCTGTTTTCCTGGCACTATCCCGCCAGGACCTTGACCTCTTCCAGGTAGGCCCTCTCGTCGTTGGCAGAGATCAGGCCCACCACCACTGTGTCGTTAGCAAATTTGATGATTGTATTGCTACTCCGCTGAGCCACACAGTCGTGTGTGTACAGGGAGTAGAGGAGGGGACTCAGAACACAGCCCTGGGGGGCCCCTATGTTGAGGGTGATGGATGAGGAGGTGCAGTTGCCTGCTCTCACCACCTGGGGTCTGCCAGTCAGGAAGTCCAAGACCCACTGGCAGAGGTCATAGTTCAAGCCCAGGTCCCTGAGCTTGGCTATGAGTATGGAGGGGACTATGGTATTGAATGCCGAGCTGTAGTCGATGAATAGCATTCTCACATAGTTCCCCTGCCTCTTGTCCAGGTGTGATGCTGCTGTGTGCAGCACATGGGCTATGGCGTCCTCCGTGGACCTGTTGGGGCGGTATGCAAATTGCAGGGGGTCCATGTTGATGGGGAGGGAGGAGCAGATGTAGCCCTTTACTAGCTTCTCAAAGCACTTCATGGCTATGGAGGTGAGAGCTACAGGGCGGTAGTCGTTGAGGCAAGCAGGCTTGGATTTTTTGGGTACAGGGATAATAGTGGACTTCTTCAGGCAGGTGGGGATGACAGCCTGTTCTAAGGACAGGTTAAATATGTCAGTGAATACTGGGGCTAGTTGGTCGGCACAGACTTTTAGGACGCGGCCGGGGATGCCGTCCGGACCTGCTGCCTTCCTGATATTCACTTTTTTAAAGGTCCGCCTCACCTCATGCTCTGTTACCCTGAACACTGCGCCTCCATCAGCAGCCGACCCCCCCCCCCATTGCCGTGGCTTGTGAGCTGGTGTTGTTATTACCAGCATCAAACCTCGCATAGAAGGTATTGAGGTCATTTGCTAAGGAGATGTCACTGTTCAGTTTGAGGGAGGCGCCTTTGTAGTCTGTCATCGTTTTGAGCCCCTGCCACATAGCTCTAGAGTCAGCTTTTTCAAACTGGAGTTCAATTTTATCCCTGTAGCGCCGTTTGGCCTCTGACACTGTCCTCCTTACGTTGTATCGCGCCACCTTGTGGTCATTCATGTTGCTTACTAGGCCGTCGTTGTATGCTTTGGTGCGCTCTCTCAGAGCTTCACGGACGGATTTGTCTACCCAGGGTTTTTGATTTGGGTAAACTCTCATTTTGGTAGTGGGGATTGTTTCTTCCACCAAAGTACAAACATAGTCCAGCACTGTCTCCGTGTAGACATTAATGTTATCTGTGTCGCGGAACACATTCCAGTCTGTGCAGTCAAACGCAGACTGGAGCGTCTCCTCTGACGTCAAATCCCATTTCTGCACCTCTCGCGAGACTACAGGAGTACTTTTGATTCTCTGTTTGTACATTGGTGAAAGAAAAATGGACATGTGATCTGATTTACCAAAGCCACTATCAGAATGAGCCTTGTAGCCACCTTTAAATTGCGTGTAACAGTGATCTAGGATGTTACCGCCTCTGGTGTTGCAAGTCACATGCTAATAGAAGTCAGGTAATACCTTTCTCAGATTGGCGCTATTGAAATCACCCAGCACTAAAATGGCGGCGTTAACGTTCGCCGCTTGTATTCTATTTACCTCGTCGTGGAGTCTGGAGAGCGCGACGTTGTTACTGGCTTGCGGTGGAATATACACTCCTACAATGTACAGCCCTCACCCAACCCACCCAACCCCACCCCACCAACCTCCTCCAATGTACAGTTTCTACGCCAAATGTATATACACTCCTTTTCTGGACACTTTTGTATCACAAACAGTACTGTATTTGCAAATCTGATATGTCATAAATGTATAGATGTAGCAGTACTGTCTATCTGTATGTCATGTATGTCATATATGTTATGATGAATTGAAAATGGGGGACCCTGGTGGAAACAAGACGAAAGTCTTTCTCTGGTCTGCATCCCCTTAACAATTGTATGTATTGAGATGTACTGTACTGTACCCATTCTGCAATCTGTTAATAAACTTTTCAATCAATCAATCAATCAATGATCGCCGTTAACTCCCTCGGGAGGAAGAAAGGACGACACTTGATGGTTATATATTCCAGGTCTGGGCAGCAGTGGTTGGATAATTCCTTCACGTTAGTTGGATCGCTCCAATTGTTGTTAAACATGAAGGCAATACCTCCTCCACGTTGTTTACCGGACTCTGCTGTACGATCCTTGCGGTGGATAAAGAAGTGTTCGGCCGGTTGGATTGCGTGGTCTGGAACGTCCGGCGCCAGCCACGTCTCGGTGAAGCAGAGAACGTTGCAGTCTCTGACGTCTCTTTGGTATTGAATCCTTGCTCGGATATCGTCCAATTTATTGTCAATTGATTGTACATTGGCTAGCAATATACTGGGTAATGGCGGACTACAAGAGTTCTCCTATAGGGAGGTGTAATGATTACGTCATTGCCGTTTTTCGTGTTCCACCCTCTGTCCAATGCAATGTATTTCCCCATTGCCCATTTCTAAATCGTCTAGTTTAAAACAAATAAAGCATTAACATTTGCATGGTGTACCTTTCTGTGCATATTCATCCACAACAACAACATGAAAATATTCGCAATTAATCATAAAAAAAATCGCCAAATTGTATTTCTACCAAAAATGTTTAATAATGTTAGTGATAGAAGGGAACTCGTTTTGTGCAAAAATGGAAAGCTTTTCAATGTCCATGTGGCAGAATTGTTACAATAGCCGATAATCCATTTTCCCAATGATGAATCCCTATACGGTTGGAACAACCAGTGACGTCAGACAACACCTCCCTATTGGAGGATTATGATGTCACCGGCCTAAGCCATGGAAATAAAACCAGGAAGGAGATATGGAATAGCAGACTAGTTCCCACCATCTGTGCCGGTCCTTCAAGCCTTTATAACGCTTTATAACTTCTCCAACCCAACCACCATCCAGCAGAACCAGCTAATGCCTCAGTTTGGGATCTCTCCCAAGTTAAGTAGTGTTTCCTTCTGCCTGCATAGTGGTGTTGGATATTGAACTGTGAACGAATGTTCAGCTCTCATCCAGCTCTCCCTCGACAGGTTGACCTATATTCCCAGCATGACTGGAGAAGATTGGTTCGGGATGCAAGATTTCCCCCGGTGGCTTTTTGCCCATGCACATCTGCAGTATTGGAAGCCAGTTATCTTGTGGGCTAGCTGGGGCTAAGTTACCTTCAGGCCGTTGTTTCACTGACTCAGGGTCAGCGGAACTCTTACATTCCAGTTCCCGCTCCCCTGTTTTTAGCAACTTGTCTCCCCATTGTTTTTACCTTCCCTTCCACCATTGTTGTTTTTAGCACTAGCCTAAGTAGTAACAGGCAGCCTATTTTTTGCTTCCTCCTTGTGTGTTCCCTTGTTCCCCCATTGGTAGCGTGTTGAAGCACCCACAGTCCCCGCTATAGTGGCAGGTTTGGGGGAGTCCCTCGTGGCGGTGACACACATTTACATTTTACATTTTGTCATTTATCTGACGCATTTATCTAAAACGACTTACAGGTTCTGTACGACAAGTCAGCAGGAAGGGTACGACGCTTACAACTGAGTAACAATGTTCATCAAACAGTGCTGAAACTTGGGTGCTGCATGGTAGTAAATACATATTAGTATATTAGGAAGAGTGCATGATAGTGTAACGATCTCTGTTATTGACGACTCACCGACTCAGGGGGGTTAGTTCTCACGTATTGGTTTATTACAGTCTCTAGTTACAGCATACAACCTGGGTGCATCACCTCTCGTCGTTCCCAACAACTACACCTGACCTGCTAACATTCCCCAGTTACACATCAGCCCCTGCATTCCAACCTCTGTCACCCCGTGGCTTGCGCGACCAATAGCGTCGCTGCTAGCCCGAGATGGCGGAGTGCTGAGTGACAGCTCGGCTGACCAATGACCCCCGACTCAGGGTCGCTACAATAGTATAAGAGTATAATATTTTTTTTTCATTTCAGATATTGATTGAAAAAGTGTGTTTTTAGTCGACGGCAAAAGATTGATCGGGTTTCGGCTGTCCTAACTGTGGTGGGAAGTTCGTTCCACCATTGTGGAGCGAGGACCAAGAATAGGCAGCTTCTCTTTGATGACCCTCCCGGATCTCGGATAGGAGTGGGTCTGAGGCGGCCAGAGGATGTAGAACGGAGGGGTCTTGAGGGTGTGTAGTTAGAGACCATTGACCGGAGGAAGGTGGAAGCCATTCCCAGCGCCGTGCGATATGCCAGGTTGAGGACCTTGAAGCGGATTTGTGCGGCGATGGGGAGTCAGTGCAGGTCCCTAAGAAGCGGGGTAACATGGGCTGACTTTGGTAGGTTGGAGATCAGACGGGCGGCTGTGTTCTGAATGAGTTGAAGGGGCTTGGTGGCAGTGGTCGGTAGACCAGTGAGCAGTGCATTGCAGTAGTCGAGGTGAGACATGACTGTTGATTGGACAAGGAGTTGGGTGGCTTCTTTTGTCAGGAAGGGGCGGATCCTTCTGACATTGCTCAGGAGGAGCCTGCAGGTTCTGGTCGTTGCAGCGATGTGAGTGGAGGAGTTCAGCCGGTCGTCAAGGGCTACACCAAGGTTCTTGGCGGTCGGGGACGAGGCTACGGCTACATTTTCCACTGCGATGGAAAGGTCATCAGTGGGGAGGATTTGGCCGGCAGGTGGAGCAATTCCGTTTTGCTTAGGTTCAGTTTGAGGTGGTTGGTCGTCATCCAGGCAGAGATGTCGGACAGACAGGCAGAGATCCACTCAAAGACATGGATATCTGAGGGAGGAAAGGAGAGGAAGAGTTGAGTATCATCGGCAGAGCAATGATACGAGAAGGCATGGGGCATGATAATGTTACCCAGAGATTTGGTGTAGAGGGAGAAGGGGAGGGGTCCAAGGGCCGAGCCCTGGGGGACACCCGTCTGAAGGGGGCGGGGGGCCAACAGGTACCATGATACCATGATGATACCATGGTAGGAGCGGTCGGCGAGGTAGCATGTCAGCCATGCCAGCACAGAGCCAGCCACTCCCATTCCTGCGAGGGATGCGAGGAGGATCTGATGGTTGACTGTGTCGAAGGCTGCCAACAGGTCCAGGAGAATCAGGACAGAGGAGAGGCCTTTCGCTTTTGCTAAGTGGAGAGCCTCTGTGACCGCTATGAAGGCCGTCTCCGTGGAGTGACCAGTCCTGAAGCCTGACTGATTAGGGTCTAGGACAGGGGTCAGTAACCTTTACTATCAAAAGAGCCACTTTTCCCCCCTCCCACAAAATAAAATGCTCAGGGAGCCGCACAACCTATTTACCCTTAAAATGAACGTTTTATATATCCCCAAGCATACCCCACATTTAGCATAAAACGCCTGACAATTGCATATGTGATGCCCACTAGAAGTGGTATCACGTTAATATCTTTAGATTATGTGTCAAAACAGTGTGAACATACTGGTACAGGATTACCTCCATCAGAGACAAGGTAGAACAGTCATATTATATTTAATGGGAGACATTAACATACTTTGGTCAATAGGTAGCAGTATAGGACTTGTGTTTAGTGGCTTCGCCTTCCAGGGAACCGTACCTTGCTGCTTAGGGACACACGAGGCGAGCTGAGTCTCACAACCGGGGAGGACTCAGAACCAGTAACACCATGTCTGCGCCTTCCTTTGTCAAATGACTAACTACAACCTGTTTCATAGGTGGGTAATATATTACAAAACACACATAAAGGTTAACAAGGATACATGCAATGTCGAGGGTCAAATGAGGTGACTGTTGTCGATGTTTGAGTCAAGTTTAAGAAGTTTAAGACGACAAGTAACGTGGTTTAGAAGTTGACCGTCTATTGATGGCGCCGTGTCTTGTGGTACATTTAAATAGAGTGTTGAAATACAATTGCCCATTTAATCACTAACGTGTCGGAGGTAAGTATCTCAAAGGGGATTATAAAGGTTTCTGTTTTGAAATACATACTGTTTGGGTTGAATTGCTGTTTAGTAAATGTGTATATTGTGTACAAGTGTTGAAGACGGTTAGAGGGAAATTACTTTAGCTTACCCTACCTAGAAGGTAGCTAAACACCGGAGCTGTACCACATGCTCTCTCTCTCTCTCTCTCTCTCTCTCTCTCTCTCTCTCTCTCTCTCTCTCTCTCTCTCTATCCTGCTCTCCGTTAAATGTAAATATAAATCTATTCCCTTGAGTTACACCATGGTCACGATTTAGCAAATTCCTGGTAAGGCTGAGAACGGCCAGATACATAAATATATATAAATGCACTTTCCATGCACATTTTGAGGTTCAATAGAACTTGAGCTGGAACACAAATATGAGTGACACTGAGGTGTTGAGGTATTTCTGTACACTAGAGAATAGTGGATATGACTGATGGTAAATGAATGATGATAAAGGTAACAGCTATTGATGATATAAGGAATTGTTTGACAGACAATGAGAATGACAGTGTTGTTAAAAGAAGACATACGGTGGTCTCTTCCAACATGCCTAGACATGCCTAGACAGAGGTTAACAGGAGAATGCTTCCCTTCTCACGTGCTTATACTTAAGACGTCAAATATGTATAAAGACATAAGTAATTACAATGTACAGTATATAATACTGGATAACTACATTTGAGAGGAAAATGCTATTAAAGTGAACCAGGGTATCCTAAAAGGGTAGAATGTGTGTTGCAATGATGAATATGCTTTTGAATTAATAACAAGAATGGAATTATAATTGAATGTATTAAAGTAATGTAACTAATTGAACTGAATGATGATACAATGATGATGATGATTGATTGATTATTCTGTTGAATAAATAAACGTTGTTGAAATAGACAACCGGGGAGGACTCAGAACCAGTAACACCATGTCTGCGCCTTCCTTTGTCAAATGACTAACTACAACCTGTTTCATAGGTTAAATATATCTCTGCTATCAGGTGCCATATCCTGGTACCTGTAACAGTTTATTGGGGGCTCGTCCGGGATCAGCGCCACCTGCTGGATGGGAGCTGATCCAGAGATCTTGACACCTGGACCAACCGCGACCCGATGAACCAGGAAGCAATGCCCGGTGTAAAGGTCCGCCGAATGAGGGATTGATCTGCGCAGTATCGACAGCAGTGAAGTGCCTCATCTGATGCCAGATGACAACGAGAGCTGCGTCCACTACTCCACCTGACGAGAAGGAAGACCGGTGTCGTGTAGAGGAGATCCACCCACCACGGAAAGTCGCCACAGTGATCCTGAACTGAGAAACAAGTGCGAGGAATCGGGAAGCAGCCATGGGAGACAGCGAGAGGAAAAGATTGGTGTGGGACATCAAGAAGAGCCTGCTCACTCTACCTGCGGATGAACTGTTTCGCATTGCCGAGGCATTGGAACTGGTAACAGGACTGGAGGCGTCTGACTGAACCCACCTTACCGTAGATGACGCGGAGGGGTGCTTCAACTTTATCAACGACTACCTGTACAGTAAGGTTTTACTGGAGTTAGAGGATACGGGGTTGTCTTATTTATTGCAGATAAAATATATGACTGATGGGCTTATGCAGAATAAGGTGGTGGGTCCAGAAGAGGGTATAACCGAGGGCCTACGGTCCACCAGTCAAAGTGATGCAGTACCAGTCGACCCCATTAGCGTCTTTTATGATTTAAGTGAAACAATTGAGAGTGTGCCTACTTCAAAAGTAAGCTACCAGGTTTTACAGCGCCTGCCAAGTGTGCCACCACCCACAGCTCAGGCTGTGCCATTGAATGAGAGTGTACCAGACACCAAAAGTAAACAGGAACCCCCTGGTGTGTCGCCAGATAAACTAGTATCTTTAAGAGAACTGTCGTACCTTCACCGCAGGGAGTTTAAGCTCCAGGGAGGTCAGATAGGAGACCAGGGATCAGACATTAGTTACAACAGTGTCTGCAAACAGATCGACGAAGGTCTGAAGGAACAATTCAGCGATGCAGAGGTTGTTAGAGCAGTCTTGAGAGTGATCAAAGCTGGCAGCTTTAAGGATATGTTAATGGTAAAAGACGATTTAACTATCGATGAGCTGAAGGGTTTTCTCCATTCTCACCTCGGTGAACAAAGTAACACAGAGTTGTTTCAAGAACTTATGTGTACGAAGCAAAAGGATAGTGAAACACTGCAACAGTTTTTATATAGAGTCATAGGACTCAAGCAGAAGATTTTACTAGCATCAAAATATGCTGATACTGACGTTAAGTACAACGAACGCACCGTTCAGGATGTCTTTCTCCACACTGTGTACCAAGGTTTAGGACACAAACATGATGACATTCGTAGGGAACTCAAACCCTTACTTGAAGACAGAGTACCTGATGAGGCCATTCTCAGACAGATGAAAAAGGTAATGAGTGATGAGAGTGAAAGACAGCGACGGTTAGGGCCTACCAATCGCAATAGACCCCCCCATGTACATAGCGCAAGTGCTGAGGTGAAGGGAGCACAGTGTCCCCCCCCCCCCATTAGGGAAGAAAATACAGGAAAGAAACTTAAAGTAGACCCGATCCAACAGTTATCAGAGAAAGTAGAGAAACTTACCAATCTAGTTGAGCTCCTGCAACAACAGCCCCAAGTCAGAACAGGGAGGATAAATAGGCCGAGGGACAGGCCATATGGCTGTAGCAGATGTGTAGAACAGAATTTACCTAACTGCCCCCACTGTTTCCATTGTGGTGACGAAGGCCATAGAGCGTTAGGCTGCCAAAAGAGACCACCATGTCAGGGAAAACTGGGGCCGGTCCCTGCAAGGGGACAACCATTGACAGGTTCCCCTTTACTGTCCCAAACTGACAACCGTCGTACTAGTGAGCCTGAGAAGGAAAGAGTAAGAGAGGAGAAGACTGCACCTAGAACAGGAACCAAGATGGTAAACCAGATACAGAAGCACACAGACCCCCCTGATTTACCGAACACCAAGAGTGAATGCCTCGCCAAGCTCGTAGGGAGAAGAGCTCTCACCCATTGTAACCTAAACGGTTTAGCAGTCCAAGCCCTGCTTGATACAGGGGCTCAAGTAAGCATGATTGACAGAACTTGGAAGAATAGATACTTACCTGACATGCCAGTCAGACCCCTTAGCGAAATCATTGAAGAAGAAGAGGAGTTGAAAGTCTATGCAGTAAACGGTGAGGTCCTCCCATTTGATGGCTGGGTGGACCTTACAGTGAACTTAAAGGGGAATGAAGATCCTAACCTGTCAATCACTGTGCCTTTCCTTGTAAGCAGCCTTGTTCTTGAGAGACCCCTACTCGGTTTTAATGTGCTGGAAGTGATGATACAGGAACAACCTGGAAGACTGATCCCAACTCTCACCAGCCTGCTCTGTAACGCCATGGTGATACCAGCCGAGAAGGCAGAACTCCTGGTGAATTATATCCAGACTGACAGACCCCCTGTGCAGGTTGGTCGCCTACGAACAGGTAAACAAGCCACTGTCATCCCCGCAGGTCAAGTGGCCTGGGTCAGGTGCCAAATCCCACCCCACGTGGAACTGTCCGACCCCACCTTCCTGTTTGAACCAGATGACAACAGTTTATCGCTGGCAGAACTGGATGTTGGAGAAGGCCTGCTGCAGGCGCAAAACCCCAGGAAGCCGTATCTCACCGTGCCTGTGGGAAACAACACAAAGCATACCGTCACTCTCCCCAGGAAGACAGCTCTGGGCAGCATCCATTGTGTTGGGAAAGTCATCACAACAGACTCCCCATGGCAAACCCCCATCCCCACCTACTCACCTGAAATCTCCCAGCCCACGGTACCTTCCAACCGTGCTGCTACAACGTCAGCTGTTCCCAGCTCCATCCCGTTCAAACCCCCCGTCGATCTCAGTCACCTCGACGACGAACAACAGACAATAGTCAACAGGATGCTTTGTGAAGAGGCTGGATCCTTTGCACAAGACAGTAGTGACATTGGGTGCATCCCGAGCCTGCAGATGACAATCGCTCTCCATGATACTGTCCCGGTCCAGAAGACGTACTCATCAGTACCAAAGCCACTGTTTAAAGAATTAAAAGAGTACATACAGGAACTGTTAATGAAAGGTTGGATAGTCAAGTCAAAGTCTCCATATTCTGCCCCAGTAGTCTGCGTCAGAAAGAAGGATGGCAGCCTACGGCTATGCATCGACTACCGCCTCCTAAACAAAAAGACTGTGCCCCATCGTCATCCATTACCTAGAATACAAGACCTGACTGACACTCTTGGAGGCTATACCTGGTTTAGTATGCTAGACCAAGGGAAAGCTTACCACCAGGGCTTCGTCGCCGAGGGTTCATGACCCTTCACCGCCTTCATCACTCCGTGGGGTCTTTACGAGTGGGTTCGCATCCCATTTGGACTCTCAAATGCCCCTGCAACGTTCCAACGGAGCATGGAGGAGATGCTAGGTCCCCTCAGGGACGAATGCTGTATCCCGTATCTTGACGACATACTCTGTTACACAAAGACATTTGAAGAACATGTAGAGACCCTCCGCAAGGTTCTCCAAGCCCTTCAACGTCACAGAGTGAAATTGAGACCTGGGAAGTGTGACCTTTTCAAGCAAGAAGTCAGATACGTGGGTCGCCTTGTGTCAGCAGAAGGGGTCAAGATAGACCCACGAGACATTGAAGCCGTGAAAGCCCTGTCAAGTAAGACACCCAGAACTGTCGGCGAAGTGAGGAAAATAACAGGATTCCTGGGATATTTCCGTTCATACATTCAGGATTTTTCCCGAATTGCCAGACCCATCTACGAGCTACTCCAAATCAAGCCAGGATAGACCCCAGCCCCAGCGCGGAGTAAGAACATCAGACGCCCCCAGTTGCCCTCCAGAGAGCCCATAGAGTGGACCACGGAACAGCAGAGAGCACTTGAACGACTGATTGACCTTCTCACAAACCCCCATGTCTTGGCATATCCAGATTTCAACCTACCCTTCAGGCTGCACACTGATGCCTCCGACCAAGGCCTGGGAGCTGTTCTGTATCAACATCAAGATGGAAAACTGAGAGTCATCGGGTACGGGTCAAGAACATTGTCACCAGCCGAACGTAATTACCATATGCACAGTGGAAAACTGGAGTTCCTTGCATTGAAATGGGCTGTCTGTGTGAAATTCCGCGACTACCTGTATCATGCCCCACACTTCACTATCTACACCGACAACAACCCGTTGACCTATGTAATGAGTACTGCCAAGCTCAATGCAGTCGGTCATCGGTGTGTTGGGGAACTGGCAGACTTCCGGTTTGACGTCAAATACAGACCCAGAAAGTCCAACATAGATGCGGACACTCTTTCCCGCCTTCCCCTGGATATGGAGAGATATGAAAGAACCTGCACAGAAGAGCTCTCCAATGAAGCAGTACGAGCGACGTGGGAAGGAAGCCAAGCAGCTGAAAGGAAAGACATGGCATGGGTTGCGGCGCTTAACATCGCGTCCCCAGACTCAAACCAGCAGTCTCACCCACACCTACAAACAATCAGTCACGATGAACTGGTGAAGGCCCAAAAAGAGGACCAAGCCATCAACACGATCAGGGAGTTGAAAGAGTCGAACACGAAATTGTCAGACGACATACGAAGAACCGTAAGCGCAGCGACCCGAAAGCTACTTCATGAATGGAGCAGATTACATATTGACAATGATCTCCTTTACAGAAAGACCAACCAATACCAACAGTTGGTCTTCCCTGTGAAGTACAGAACACTTGCCCTGAAACATCTACATAATGAGATGGGTCATGTTGGAACGGAAAGAGTGATCCACCTCGCAAGAGAAAGATTCTACTGGCCTTTCATGTCCAGAGAGATTGAAGAATATGTGACCCGAAGATGTCCTTGTATCAAGTCTAAGAAGCCGGTCACACATGTCCGAGCTCCCATGGGCAGCATTACCTCCAACTTCCCATTAGAACTTGTGTGTATCGACTATCTACATCTGGAAACCAGTCGTGGAGGGTATGAATATATCCTAGTGGTGATCGACCATTTCACTAGGTTCGCCCAGGCATACCCCATCAAGAACAAGAGTGGGAAAACAGCTGCAGAGCGTATCTTTAATGACTTTATACCCAAATTCGGTTATCCCTCGAAACTACATCATGACCAGGGTCGAGAATTTGAGAATAAACTGTTCCAAGCACTGCAACGGCTGTCTGGGGTCGGCCACTCTAGAACATCACCCTACCATCCACAGAGCAACCCAGCGGAGCGGCTCAATCGGACCATACTACAGATGTTGAGGACATTGACTGAAAATGAGAAATTGCGGTGGAAGGACCACCTCCCGCATGTGTTACACGCGTACAACTGTACCAAACATGAATCGACTGGTTACTCACCCTTTTTCCTCCTCTACGGTCATCATCCACACCTCCCTGTTGACCTGTTGTTTGGGTTAACGAAGAAAGAGGAACCGTACTCACCCAGAGGATACGCGGAGCAATGGGCTGATAGACAGTCTCCTCCCCACCGCATGTATATATTCCCTCCCCGCCGTATGTATATTTCTCTCCCACCCACCCCCTCCTAATGTACAGTCCCCTCCCCATCATATATACTCTGTCAGGATCTAGGGGTAACAGTACTGTATATTTGAATACCGTTTATGTCACAAATGTATCAGTACTAAATACATATATGTCCCTATGCCATAAATGTCATGTATGTTGTGTATGTCATAAATGTCTATGAATTGAAAATGGGGGACCCTGATGGAAACAAGACAAACGTCTTTCTCAGGTCTGCATCCCCTTAACAATTGTATGTATTGAGCCGTACTGTATTGTACCCATTCTGCAATCTGTTAAATAAAGTTTTCATTCATTCAAGATGTCTGAAGCCTACCGGATTGCTTGTGAGCATAGCAAAAAGTCCAGTGCAAGAGGAAAAGTGGCTTATGACAAGAAAACAAAAGGAGTAGTACTGCAGTCAGGAGATAGAGTTCTTGTAAGAACCTCAGTCAGCGTGGAGGACCAGGCAAGTTGAGATTGTACTGGGAGAAGGCGATCTACGTGGTCAAAAGCCAGCTCGCTGAGAGTCCAGTATACATTGTCTGCCCTGAACACAGAGACCAGAAAAAGACCAGAACACTACACCGAAATCTCTTACTGCTGGTAAATAATTTACCCGTGGAAATGACTCCACCGCCAGCCAGAACTGTCCCTGTGAAGAAAACGAATGACAGACCAAGACAAGGAAGAATGTCAGACACACAAAGACAAGTAGAGACAAGGGACAGCACTGACAGTGATTCGGATGATGACAGTGACAGAGGATACTGGCTAAGGATACCTGTTGAAAGGACAGAGGAAAGATCACTTGGACACCGTGAACGACGACCTGAAGTCATGCCAGGCCTGTGCCCTGAGAGTGAAGACGACAGGGGAGGAAACACGGATGGAAACTTACCTGTCTTGGCCAGACCTGATGAAGATGTTAGCGAATCTGAGGAAGGAGAGGAAAGGGAGGCCCCCCAAGCTCACTCTTCGATGACCCAACCCCATCCCCAAGCTCACTCTCCAATAACCCTACCCCATCCCCAAGCTCACTCTCCAATAACCCAACCCCATCCCCAAGCTCACTCCCCCGTAGCTCAGCTCAATCTCCGTACCCCTCCACTCTCACCGGTAGAGCAGGTCCAGTCAGAGGTTAGGAGGTCTGCCCGTGACAGAAGGCCTAGACAATGTCTCACATATGATATGCTAGGTGAACCGTCAGTGCAGAACAAGGTGACAGTGAATTCAGTAGTAGGATGCACAGTACAGTGGCCACCGGTAGTGCCCGCACCGCACCACAGTTCACTACCACATCCATTGATACCCTTCGTAATGCCATGGTTGCATCAAATTTTTTACAGCCTTCCACAACATGCCCAGTATGCTTACCATCCAACCGACACCCACATTGGGAGTTTGTTAGGGGTTCGAGCCTGAGGGTGAAATTGAATGGTTGTGTTTGGTGATTTTCGGAAATGTCAGGAGCCATTTTTTTAAGGTCAGGGAGTGTGTGATGCCCACTAGAAGTGGTATCACGTTAATATCTTTAGATTATGTGTCAAAACAGTGTGAACATACTGGTACAGGATTACCTCCATCAGAGACAAGGTAGAACAGTCATATTATATTTAATGGGAGACATTAACATACTTTGGTCAATAGGTAGCAGTATAGGACTTGTGTTTAGTGGCTTCGCCTTCCAGGGAACCGTACCTTGCTGCTTAGGGACACACGAGGCGAGCTGAGTCTCACAACCGGGGAGGACTCAGAACCAGTAACACCATGTCTGCGCCTTCCTTTGTCAAATGACTAACTACAACCTGTTTCATAGGTGGGTAATATATTATAAAACACACATAAAGGTTAACAAGGATACATGCAATGTCGAGGGTCCAATGAGGTGACTGTTGTCGATGTTTGAGTCAAGTTTAAGAAGTTTAAGACGACAAGTAACGTGGTTTAGAAGTTGACCGTCTATTGATGTACCGTGTCTCGTGGTACATTTAAATAGAGTGTTGAAATACAATTGCCCATTTAATCACTAACGTGTTTAAGTATCTCAAAGGGGATTATAAAGGTTTATGTTTTGAAATACATACTGTTTGGGTTGAATTGCTGTTTAGTAAATGTGTATATTGTGTACAAGTGTTGAAGACGGTTAGAGGGAAATTACTTTAGCTTACCCTACCTAGAAGGTAGCTAAACACCGGAGCTGTACCACATGCTCTCTCTCTCTCTCTCTCTCTCTCTCTCTCTCTCTCTCTCTCTCTCTCTCTCTCTCTCTCTCTCTCTCTCTCTCTCTCTCTCTCTCTCTCTCTCTCTCTCTCTCTCTCTCTCTCTCTCTCTCTCTCTCTCTCTCTCTCTCTCTCTCTATCCTGCTCTCCATTAAATGTAAATATAAATCTATTCCCTTGAGTTACACCATGGTCACGATTTAGCAAATTCCTAGTAAGGCTGAGAACGGCCAGATACATAAATATATATAAATGCACTTTCCATGCACATTTTGAGGTTCAATAGAACTTGAGCTGGAACACAAATATGAGTGACACTGAGGTGTTGAGGTATTTCTGTACACTAGAGAATAGTGGATATGACTGATGATAAATGAATGATGATAAAGGTAACAGCTATTGATGATATAAGGAATTGTTTGACAGACAATGAGAATGACAGTGTTGTTAAAAGAAGACATACGATGGTCTCTTCCAACATGCCTAGACATGCCTAGAGTCTAAACAGAGGTTAACAGGAGAATTCTTCCCTTCTCACGTGCTTATACTTAAGACGTCAAATATGTATAAAGACATAAGTAATTACAATGTACAGTATATAATACTGGATAACTACATTTGAGAGGAAAATGCTATTAAAGTGAACCAGGGTATCCTATAAGGGTAGAATGTGTGTTGCAATGATGAATATGCTTTTGAATTAATAACAAGAATGGAATTATAATTGAATGTATTAAAGTAATGTAACTAATTGAACTGAATGATGATACAATGATGATGATGATTGATTGATTATTCTGTTGAATAAATAAACGTTGTTGAAATAGACAACCGGGGAGGACTCAGAACCAGTAACACCATGTCTGCGCCTTCCTTTGTCAAATGACTAGCGATAGGTTATGTATATAACCTAGTTATATGAGTACTGGCTGAGCGTCCCGCTCTTAAGCCCTATCGAGATACCCCTCATCTCATGTACCTATTGTACTCCATCACGAATAAAAACATGTACACCCACACCTGACCGGGTCCCGCCTCTATGGAGGCGCAGCCTATAAGACCGTAACCATGGTCACCAATACACCCTTCCTCGCCAAAATCCTGTTCCAGTAAAAGACCCCACAAGGGGACTCAGGGCCGCTTAAGAGCGGGACGCTCAGCCAGTACTCATATAACTAGGTTATATACATAACCTATCGTTATATATTCGTACTTGGCTTATCGCGTCCCGCTCTTAAGCCCTATCGAGATATGGGTTAGAGCGGATGTGAGGCCCGACAGATGTACCCCCTGAGGACCCGTAAGCCCACATCAAGGGGTTTGGGGAGCCCCGTCACCCCATCCTTCCTAATGAAGGGGGGGCGCAGTCAACTCCACCTGAGTGCGAGCAAGAGGGAACTAGAACCCCTTGAACACACAGCACAGGCGGAACCAAGTGTGACCTAACACACTGTGGCCCATACCCACACACTCCTGCTACCCTACCAAAGGACGGGAAGCAGGAAAGGCCACAGACCCCAGAACCGCCTGGGAGACAGAACCCCCGGTCATGTCCATGAGGTAAAACCTTACAAAGGGGCCCGGGGAGGACCATGAAGCTGCAGCACAGATGTCCTCCACCGAGGCCCCACCCAGGAGAGCGGCAGAGGCAGCCACCCCACGAGTGGAGTGCGCCCTGATGCCCCCAGGGGGATCCTGCCCAGCCAATGTGTAGCAGAGGGCAATGCCCTCGCACAACCAATGGGACAGGCGCTGTTTCGACAGTGCCTTACCGGCACGAGAACCACCGTAACAGACAAAAAGCTGATCGGTAACCCTGAGGTCCTGAGTACGGCTGAGGTAAATTCCCAAAGCACGGACCGGACATGACAGGTGAAGGCCCGCATCTAACTCACTAGCGTGAGGAGGAGGACAAAACGCCTGAACCACAATATCCCGGGAGCGGAAGGAACTCCGGATATTCTTAGGCATGAAAGCAGGATTAGGTCGCAGAGTGGCACCGCAATCGGCCCGAAAAGACAGGCACTCTGGACGTACCGAGAGAGCACAGAGCTCACCCACGTGTTTAGCGGAAGTGACAGCCAGCAGGAACGCGGTCTTGAAAGACAGCTGTTCCAACGGCGCCTGCTCGAGCGGCTCAAACGGGGCCAAGGACAACCGACCAAGGACCAATTGAAGATCCCAAGTCGGAGCCAAGGAGCGTTGCACCGGCTTAACGCGTTGAGCGCCAAGCAGGAAACGCTTCACAAGAGGGTGGCTGAACAAGACAGTCCCCTCAATTCCCTCATGATAGGAGGATATAGCCACCGCATATACCCTCACCGTCGAAGCCGACAGTCTACCAAGAAGAGACTGGAGATAACTCAGGACAGCATCCAGGGGGCAGGAGACTGGGTCCCGGCCCCCCGCCTTACACCACTCTTGGAACGCACGCCATCTGCCCGCGTAAAGCGCGACAGTGGAGGGAGCATGTGCATTCCGGATGGTATCAACCACCGAAGGGTCCATCCTCTCCAGACTCACCCTCCCACCAGCCACACCAACAGTCGTTGGCCCAACATCGGGTACTGGAACAGTGACCCGTCGTGCTGTGAGAGGGCCGTCACCGACCAAGGAATGACCCAAGGAGGAGCGACCAGAAGCTGGATCAAGACCGGGAACCACACTGACGTGCCCCGGTCCGGCGCGACCAGGATCACCGTCCTGCGCTCCCTCCGTATCCGCTCCAACAGCTGACTCAACAGCTGTACAGGAGGAAAGGCGTACAGAAGACCGGGCGGCCATGGAAAGGTCGAGAAGGCACCGACCCCCAAGGGGGGATGATCTGCTCGACTGAGCGAGAACCACAAGGGGCACTTGTGAGAGCATCGGCACGCAAACAGATCTACCGAGGCCTCCCCGAACCGATCCCAGATCTGTCTGACTATGTCGGGGCGGAGTTCCCACTTGTCGTAATGAGGACCGCCCCGAGACATCATATCCGCGCCCATATTCTCTGTACCAGGAATGTGGAGCGCCCTCAGACTGCGCAGCCTGCGGGATGCCCATAGCCAAAGTTCGACAGCCGCCCGGAGCAGGCGGATGGAATGAGTCCCACCCTGCCTGTTGATATACGCCGCTGCCGTCATACTGTCTGTCCTGACCAAAATGTGTTCGCCTACCACCAGGTGGTCAAACCGTTTGAGGACCAGGAGGACCGCCTTCAATTCCAACACATTGATGTGCGGGGTAGATGGGCCAGCATGAACCTCCGTCCAGCTGCCCCCCACTGCGTGGGTCTGACACGTCCCTCCCCAACCCGTGAGAGAGGCGTCGGTGAAGACCGTGACGTGTGAGCGCCTGCTGCCCATGGGGACCCCAATGGTGAGGATACCCAGCCTCCTCCAGTGGGCGAGATCTCCCCATATCGACAAAGGAACCGTCAACTGTTTCCATTTGTCCCTCACGGATATATTCTCATAGAGAAAAACCACCTCTGTATCCTCCTCATGAAGAGGAGGCCAAGAGGAACCACCATGTGAGCAGATGCCATCATGCCGAGCAGACGCATCACTTGCAGCGCCGTGACCGTCCCTCCCAGACGGAAACCCCCGAGCGCGTGACGGATAGACACCCGGCACTGCTCCGAGAGGGTTGCAATCATGGGCCTCGACCTCAACGTCAAGCCCAAGTACTCCACCTGTTGAATGGGAAGAGGTGTACTCTTCTTCCAATTCACAGCAAAACCCAGGCTGGTGAGGAATTCCACCACCAGCCTGGTATGAGACCTGGCAACCTCCTCCGAACGACTGAGGAGTAGAATGTCGTCGAGATAGAATAGAACTTGTATCCCCCGACGATGTAAAGGCTCCAGTGCAGTCGCCACGCACTTGGTGAATGTGCGGGGAGCCAGAGAATAACCGAATGGCATCCTCTGGTACTCGTACGCTACGCCCTGAAACAGGAACCGTAGGAACTTCCTGTGAGGAGGGAAAATCGGGATGTGAAAATACGCATCCTTCAGGTCTATGGAGGTGAACCAGTCTCCCCTTCTGACAGCAAGCAGAAGGAGTTTGACGGTCAACATTCTGAACGGTCTCGCTACAATCAACCGATTGAACGCGGACAGATCCAGTATAGGTCTGACCCCCCCTGTTTTCTTGGGTACCAGAAAATAACGGGAGTAGACGCCTGACATCGCGTCCTCTCTCGGAACCACAACGACAGCCTGCTTCGCCAACAGAGATTGGATCTCGTCGGCCAGGGCTGTCACTGCGTCTGACCCTGACAATAGGGTCGGCACCAAACCTGAGAACGGAGGGTGGGGTTGTGCGAACTGCAACACAAGCCCCTGCCTCAACGTTCTCTCCATCCACCCCACAAAACGGCATTCTTGTCGCCATATGTGAAAATAATCCCACAGCGCACCCGCCGTCAACTGACGCTGGGCCGCAAGGAACAGTAGATAGTTGGCCCGGTCCCTCCCGCTGTGCGACGCACCCAAGGGGGGACCCCGACAGAAAGGGCCGGTTTGATACGGGAGAAGCTGTCATCAAACTGGTTGACACACACCCCCCCCCTGAACACCCCTCTAGCGCATGCTGAGGAGTTGTTCCGCAGCTAGACACGCAAGGCATGAGGACCCCATGGGCTCCTACACGCCGAAGCCCTGCAGTGATATTGCTACCACCCAAATCACGCTCGCCTCTTCTTTGCAGACCACTGCCGCTGTGACGGGAGTGGGAGGCATCAGCGCGATACCCCGCCTGGCGAAGGCGAGGCCGGGGTAACCCTTGCTGTGCATTCAACAGAAGAGGCCTCGAGTCCCCCTGCTGACCACTGTAGCTAGTGGCAGCTGTAACACCAGGCTCATCTAACACACAACGTGTGGTGCAGGAACCACGTGACAGAACATTCTCACGGACAGACCCAGGCTCAGCCATCAACTGGGTGTCAGCCCCTGTCCCCATGAGAAGTGAAGAATGGGGCCGCATGCGCTTCAAGGAAGGTTCGCGGCCCGCAGCCAAAGGAGAACGATCAGAGCCCCGCTTCTGTGGGTAACAGAGAGAGGATGCTCCCACCTCTGGCTGCACAGCGTGAGGCAGTGTAGGACCCAGATCAACAACCGCCTGCGCCTCCACAGAATGCCCAAAAAGTCTATCTGTGGAAAAAGGAGTCGTGAGGAGAGAAAACCTATCCTCTTCCCCAAGAGGAGATTGCTCCAACCAAACATGCCTAACAACCAACGTTGATAGCATCCTAATCCTCCCCGCAGTTATAGCTTGCGACTGAGTCAAGATCTCTATAACACCACAAACATGAACCATGTTTACAATGTCGGCTGGACCCATAGTCCTACTACCCGATGCCAATGTGGATAGGAAACTAGCCAGCTGAGCCATAACACTGGCCGCCGCTAAATACCATCCTGCAGCAGTATAACACTCATCCGTCCATACTGCCACCCTCCGAGCCGATTCGCTGTCAAGCATCGGCCGGGTGGGACGTCGTTCATCCCCGCCGGGGCACAGGAACAAAGCTACCTGGCTACGTAGCCACGGTACACCCGGCCTGCACCCTGTTGTTAGCCCGTTTACTTGTAAAAAAGGTAAATAGGACTCAGCGAAACCCCCCACATTAACAACCGACTGACCTTCATCAATGAAGCTGGCAAGAGGAGCGAAAAGCGGCATCCCGCGGCGGGGATTATTAGAACAACGACCCATTTCAGCGTCAACGTTAGCATTAGCAGTAGTAGCAGTGGTAGCATTAGCGTTAGCAGCGTGCTCCAGGATTGCCAGGAAAACATCCACTGCAGTGGAACGATCACCAAGCCACCCCGGCCATGGCGCCGAAACATACTCCACAGCATTACCAATATCAACATTGATGCCTAATGACACAGGCCCTACCTTTGTACAAGCCGACTCGATAGCCAAACCTTGTACGCTGCCCCTTGGTCTGCCGCCGTCAGACGAGGAAACATCAGCACAGGCCCAATGTGTCGCTGAAACATGCCTCGAAGATGCCAGGGGCAAGCAAACCTCCGGTAAGCTTTCAACATTACGCAATTTCTCTAATCTTTTCATAACGCTAGTTAACATAAGGTGCACTGCATCCGTTATGATGGAACGAAAATAGAGGAAGGGTGTGTTGGTGACCATGGTTACGGTATTATAGGCTGCACCTCCATAGAGGCGGGACCCGGTCAGGTGTGGGTGTACATGTTTTTATTCGTGATGGAGTACAATAGGTACATGAGATGAGGGGTATCTCGATAGGGCTTAAGAGCGGGACGCGATAAGCCAAGTACGAATATATAACTACAACCTGTTTCATAGGTTAAATATATCTCTGCTATCAGGTGCCATATCCTGGTACCTGTAACACATACCCAAAGTAATTTGCGATTTATTATAATTTTTACTTATAGCACACAGTTTGTTGCATTAATGGAATTATAAAGCAACAAAAAGATTTTTTTTGACTTTTTATTGCTGTTTTTACCTGTTATAACAAAGGAAAAACCTCAAACTCTTATGAAGAGGAGAAAAAATACTGGCTGTGTAGACCTATTTTTAAATAAAACGCAGAAGAGGAGACAAAACACTGGTGTCTGTAGACCGACTTTGAAATAAAACCCTGAACTATTCAGGTATATTTGAGTCCTTCCCTTATTTGTGGAACATTTATAAAATAAAAAGTAGTCCACTTTGAAAAAAGACTACCACGTGTAGACCTACTTTGAAATAAAACACAGAAAAGGAGAAAAAACACTGGCATCTGTAGACCTACTTTGAAATAAAACCCTGAACTATGCATGTTATGGTTTGTAACCGACCCCAATCGCACAACACAAGACAGGTATGAGAGTAAGCCAAAACAGGGCATTTATTTCTTACATAACAAAAAGCGGCACAGTCCCTTTAAGGGAGAACACAAAAACACTAGAGTCAAAGAAATATGGAAAATGCGGCACTGTGCCTTTAAGAGGCGAACAGGCTAAGGGACTAAGGCTAAGGGACAGGGCCAGGGCTAAATGTCAAGGACCAGGACCAGGGGCACTGGAGAGGGGGACAGGGACAGAGGCCCGGAGAGACGGGCTGGAGACAGGGACAGAGAACAGGGTTAAGGCCTTGGACAGGGTGAGGGCCAGAGCTGCTTACAGGGATGAGGACAGGGTTCCGACGGCGGAGGCCGGGCACGGGGACAGGGGCCCGACGGCGGGGGCCTGGCACGGGGACAGGGGCCCGACGGCGGAGGCCTGGCACGGGGACAGGGGCCCGACAGTGGGGGCCTAGCACGGGGACAGGGGCCCGACAGTGGGGGCCGGGCACGGAGACAGGGGCCCGACAGCGGGGGCCGGGCACGGAGACAGGGGCCCGACAGCGGGGGCCGGGTACGGAGACAGGGGCCCGACAGCGGGGGCCGGGCACGGAGATCCTCCTCCTCCTCCTCCTCGGATGCTGCAGACGGGCAGCGCAGAACAAAGGGGGTCCCAGGGGACCGGGATGGGAACACGCCGTCCTCCCGTGGAATACTAGGGAGCGAGGACGAGCCTCACCCCAGGAACGAGGATCACGAAGAGACGCCTTCCTCCCGTGGAATCGGGAGCGATGGCGAGCCGCCTTGACGTCTGGAGTGGGAACACTGGAAAACCTCCCGTAGAGAATTAGAGAGCGAAGACGGCGTCCCACTCCAGGCAAACGGCGACAGGTGGTGATGGCTGGGCCGTCGTCTCAAGCCGGAGACGCGGCAGGTGATGGTGACGTACAGAATGGTAACGTACAGCACTCCATGAACACAGACACAGATACAGAACGACCCGACCAGGACTGGAAGGGAGCCTGCCACCTAAGTACTCTCCCGAGCAGATTGCAAACTCCCAACAGGTGCGTGAGGGTAGAGGAACAGAATGTCCAAGGGTGGGGGCTGGTGAAGAGTAAATACAAATGTTCGTTGTTTCGCAAATTTCGCACCACATATCAGGCATACAGGTAAGCCTGCATCGTTAGTCGTGAAAGCAAATTAATCTGTCCACACTGAATTAAACCCTCTATTTTCCTCAGACTTTCCTTTTTTTGGATGTATCCATGGTTAGCTTACTGGGGGGTCGGAAACTCAAGATTAGCCACTTGCAGACGGCAGGGAGAGGCGCGGGGTGTGACGTACTGTATATTTTAGTTGATGAAATATTTGTGTTGACTAAATATTTCAGTTGATGAAATATTTTTTCATTTCAGTGTCACAGTATGACATCGATCTCCAAAATAAGAGAACAAAAAAAAAAGAGAACAAAAAAAAACTCTCCACACACAAGCACACATGAGCACACACACGACACGCTCGCACACTAGCAGCCACTTTAACATGAGCAAGCACACACTCATGCTGCACACGCCCACACTTATGGCCACAAAGGAAAGGTCACTTTAAAAATAGTATAGCAACAGTAACAGTGTATTGCACTACCAAAGGACCTAGCATGTCCTCCATGCTCTGTAAATAACTTATGTACAAATACCGAGATGCCCCACTATGTTACCTGTTTATTGCACAATGTTGTTTTATTGGATTTTATTATATGTTGTACTACTGTATTGCACATCGTTGCGGGCAAGACCACCCGCATTTCATTGTATACTTGTATGCCGTGACAAATAAAACTCTTGACTTGACTTGACTAGGCTATCTATTCACAATATATCATAACAGATGAAAGAAAAAGAAAAAAATTATAATGGTCTTATAGTGTCGTATCCAGTTACTGTATAATTACAATAATATTTACAATTACGATCTATAGCATATCATTATCAAACAAAAACAACCAATATCTCATGTGTGCTTATATCATATGCGCACACGTAATCATTCAAGTTTGTACTCAGCACAGCCAGTTGGATGAAGAAGCGGCGTGCAGACGGCATCCCCCGGGGGACAGACGAGCGTTGTCCGTAGTCCGGAGTCGAACGGCACCAAGTGTGACCGGTGTACTTCTGACGGCGTTGTGTTTTAAAGATGACAGACATGGGTCGTATTTATTTTCACCTGTTAGGTTACAAGGCAACAAAATGCACCAGCATTAGGAATACAGTCATCTGCAGCACGTGAGCTCTCGGTGTCCCGGAGAGACTCTCTCATAAGAATTACACATTTTAATTACATTGGAAAAATAAACAATTGAATACAAAACGGACCAAAAACATGGGAGTTACTGTACACACATACCTGTTACGTTACAAGGCAACAAAATGCACCAGCATTAGGAATACAGTCATCTGCAGCATGTGAGCTACAATTGAGAAAAGACGTGACGCCCATTAACATGTTACCAGCGCACGTGCGTGTTATGTACCAGGAGCCTGATCACTCCTGGGTCACTGTGCATGCAGGCCTGATCACTCCTGTGTCACGGGGCATGCAGGTGAGGGCTGCCAATTAGCTAATTAGTGCTGATTGGTTACCTGCTGGGAGCTTTAAAACCAGCCCTGGTAACACACATGCAGGGTCTGTGTTTAGAAGAGTGTGGGTTAACAGATAGATAGTCACGTTCTTCCAGTCCTTATCCTTTAGTTTACACTAGTAATTCCTTGATATAGTAGCACTTTGAGTTACCACACAGGTTTTGGTGTCGGTTTTGCACATAGGTTGCGTGCCTTTGAGCCAGGGTCGTAACAGTTGGGCGCTCGTCCGGGATATTTACCCCTAGAAATTTGTTTGGTGGTTTTTTTTTGGTGGTACACGGGGTGTCATGGTATTATGGTTTGGGTGGTGTTCGTTACATATTGTGTAACGTGGGGGCTTGAGCCGTTTCATCAAACAGGTGAGTATGCCTTATTTGTTTGTAATTTGATGTGACTACTTATGCTGTTAAAATATATAGTTTAGTGGGCACCACATGTAGATAGGGACATTATTTTCTGGTTGTTGGTTAGCTTCCTGTGCACCACATACTCCTGGGGCAGTCAGGGAAGGGATTAGCACCATCTACTTGTCTGGTACCGTATCATGTACTGGACGGGTGGATGGTCAAGTATGATCTTTGACTGGTAGCAGGTGTGGTTGAAGATGGTTAGGTATACAGGGCATTCGTTTAAGGGTAGGTAGATTAGGGGGGCCAGAAAACACAGGTAGTGTGGTAGGGCTTGATTTAGTGTTTCTTAGGGTAGACATGTGGTGGGCCGGTTTTGACTGCAGTTTAGATGTAGAAGCATATGTAGTCATATCAGGTTAGAAGGCGCACCTGTTTGGATTTGTTTGTTGAATTTATTTTGTTTGTTTGAGTGTTTGGTGAGCATACCTGGTAGCACCTAACACCCTGCGTGTATGACACGTCTATTTATTTCAGGGTGGTTGTGTTTTATTTTTATTTTATTTTAATTTTTTTGCAACCTAGAAAGGTGCGCTCCGTAGAGCTCACATTTCCACCGCGTTCCCTTCTGGTTGTTATTATTGGCATTAGCATTCTTCAGTGGTTCTTCAGTGGTTCTTCAGTGGTTCTTCATGGTTCTTCAGTGGTTCTTCATGGTTCTTCAGTGGTTCGTTGGGGGGGTCTTCAGTGGTTCTTTGGTGGTTCTTTAGTGGTTTTTCAGTGGTTCTTTAGTGGTTCTTCGTGGTTCGTTAGTGGTTCTTCGTGACTGTAAAGTAAAGTGAGTAGCTTGTGGTGACTGGTACACTACAGTAACGATGGCTTCGATCAAGGACTTTGTTGATCGCCCGTCTCATGACATGTTGGAGAAGTTTTCCAAGGAACAACTTCTGGAACTTGCTGTACACTACAGGGTAGAGCTTACTGCGGGTGAGAAACGTTTGAAGCCGACTGCCTTGAGTGCTTTAAGGGTGTTACTCATTAGAGAGCAGGTGCTTGAGGAGAGGGTGGAGGAGCCTCCTTCGTCTGACGCGTCTCCGCTATTACCTGGTGCAGAGGGTGAGTGGAGGATTAGGGAGTTGGAGTTTAAGGAAAGGCAGCTAGAGCGAGAGCGTGAGGAGAGGAGAGAGGAGCGTGAGCTTAAGGAGAGAGAGAGGAAAGAGGAGCGTGAGCATGAGCGTGAGCGTGAGCTTAAGGAGCGTGAGTTTAAGGAGAAACAAATGTTGCTGGAGCACGAGCGTGCACAGAAGGAGCTTGAATATAAGCATGCTGCCTTACAGGCGGGTGCTCTGCATCCAGAGTCACGTTACGGTTTTGATGTAGGCAGGAATATTAGGATGGTGCCTCCATTTTTTTAGAAAGACGTGGAAAGATA
Organism: Notolepis coatsorum; assembly: GCF_963971535.1. NCBI lineage: Eukaryota > Metazoa > Chordata > Actinopteri > Aulopiformes > Paralepididae > Notolepis > Notolepis coatsorum. The sequence goes on along the minus strand of NC_140174.1, from coordinate 53,050,219 downwards.
TTTTCCCCTTTTTGAACGGGTGGCAACCACATTGAAGTGGCCTGATACCGCCTGGACACTGCTGCTGCAATGTGTTTTAGTTGGTAGGGAACAAGAAGCCTATACTGCTCTGTCCCTTGAACAAAGCGCTGATTATGAGCTTGTTAAAGCTTCCATATTGAGGGCTTATGAGTTGGTCCCCGAGGCCTATCGTCAGCGTTTTAGAGGTTATCGCAGGTCGGAGGGACAGTCTTATGTTGAATTTGGAAGGGAGAAGGAGAACCTGTTTGACAGGTGGTGCACTTCTCAGAAGGCGGAGTCAAGAGAGCAGCTTAGGCAGTTGATTCTCTTAGAGGAATTTAAAAGATGTGTTCCTGATACCGTTTCCACACATCTAAATGAGCGTAAGGTATCGAAGATAGGCGACGCCGCTGTTTTCGCTGATGAGTTTGTGTTGACACACAAGTCTGTGTTTTTGGAGGACTACCGTGTTGAGTCCGGGGATAGGCGTCCTGTTCAGGGGGGCCGTTTCCCAAAACCTGTGTCTGCTGGTCAGTTAACTTCACCTCCTAGGCGGGGTGGTTCTGCTGGTGCATTCCCAGAAGGGATTATCTGTTTCTACTGTAAAGAACCTGGTCATATCGTTGCTGGGTGCCCGGTGCTTGAGCAGAAAAATGTCAGAACCGTGGCTCTGGTAGAAACCATATGCAGAACACCTATGCCAACGTTAGATGGTGATGGGGGAAGTATCAAACGTGTGGACAAAGAGCTCGAGGGTTCCTCAAGGTTTATGATGGATGGATTTGTTTCCCTGACTAATGCACTAGAGTCCAAACAGGCTATAACAATTTGGAGAGATACCGGTGCTTTTCAGTCCCTCATTCTGGAGGGGGTTTTGCCATTTTCAGAAAACATTTCTTTGCATTCCGGTGTCGTTGTTCGGGGCTTTGGGGGTGGATTTGTGGATGCACCTTTGCATGAGGTCACGCTCAATTCTCCCTTAGTATCAGGCAATGTTGTTGTGGGGGTATGTTCTCACATTCCCATAAAGGGGGTGTCCTTCATTCTAGGGAATGATTTGGCTGGTGACAAAGTGTTGGCTACTCCGGTTGTAACTCCCATTCCTGTGGTTTCTAAGGTCCCTAATGAGCTGGCACAGAAACATCCAAGAGTGTTCCCTGTGTGTGCTGTGGCACGGGAAATGTCAAAGGACAAAAGTGATGTTGTTGATACTTCGACTTGGGACATTACACTTAGTGACACATTCTTTGTTGAATTAAAATGTGTACCTGTTGAGAATTTTGGAAAGCACACTGTGGATGTACCTCTGCATAATGATTCTCTTGATTGTGGCTTTGTGTTAGGCCCGGTGGTGAAACCAGAGTTGACATGCGTGCCGGAGAAGCATGTGGCAGGAGATGATATGGCAGCGCAGTGTCTCAAGGTCTTCCCAGCCTGTACGGTGGCTGAGGCCACAAACGAATTGGAGGATGAGTGTGGGAAGGATGCTATGAGAGGTGCTGTTGTTTCATGTGACACCGTTCTAGTTGGAGAGGCTACTAAGCCTGACTTAGGCTGCCAGCCTTCCCACAGTAGCTCTATTGTCCCCAATGTTTCACTTGTGGGCAGGGATGGTCCCAGTATGTCAGTTGATGATTCTGACATTGATCCACATGTCCACACTGATTCTCTGCCATGCACTAGGTGTGCTGGTCAACCTAGTTACCCGCGTCCTGTGGAGCAGGAGCCGCCTTTGCGACCTCGTCTGTTGAGTGGCAGCCATTTTGATTTTGATCAGGACAATGTTATTTTGGGTGACGCCATTTTAGATGGTGTTCCAGACGTTTTTGTGACTGTCGTACTGCCATGTTCCAGGGACGGTGGGGCTGTACCTGAGGCGGTACATCCTACTCTGGATGTTCACGGTTTGCAGTATCCTGAACTGCCAGTGCCAGGTGGGATGGATATGGGCGCGGTGGTGGTATCAGTGATCTATGGTTTTTATTTTGCTGTGTTCTGTTCTGTTGAGCGCAGTGAGATTAGTTCTCAGATTGATGTTGGTTTGCAGTCTATTTTTGACAGGTCGGTATCGGTGGAGGGGCCTGTTGAAAGGGAGCATACAACACGGTTGATGGTCGTGTTCGACAGGGGCCGACCCGCTATCGCTGTTGTGGTAGTGGCCCTGACAACTAATGGGTCACAGTTAGGGATGCCCCCCGGACCCCGGTTTTGAACGGGAACCGGTACTATATTAGAAAATACCAGAGTATTTATAAGCTCCGATGTCCTCGGTACTGCTATCGATACTCTAGAGAAATTATTATTATTATTATTATTATTTAAAAGTTGCGAACGATCCTCTCTCTGTCTCTGCACGAGAAGCGAGCCGCAGCAAGCCATTACACACACTTGTCGCGAGCCACTCACACATACACGGGTAGGGACTGGAGGTGCCTGTCCGTGGCTAGCTATGTTAGCTACGGAGCTAGTAGTCAGTTTCAGTGTTGCTGGATGGTACACTCTAACGTTAACGTTATGCCGAGTTCATACTACACTACACTTATGAACTCGACATAGCGATAACGTTAATCCGTTTCCATGAAGTGTTTAATTAGCAGCAATCTGTTCTGTTGTTGAACATTTAACGTTAACGTGGCTAGCTACGTTAGCTACGGAGCTAATAGAGTATACCATCCAGCAACACTGAAACTGACTAACGTTAACGTTATGCCGACTCGCCGAGTTCATACTACACTACACGTATGAACTCGACATAGCGTTAACGTTACTCCGTTTCCATGAAGTGTTTAATTAGCAACAATCTGTTCCGTTGTTGAAAATGTAACGTTAAGGTAGGTATCCGATGCACTTCCGGCGTGGACAGGAAAACGTCGTGAAATCGTTGTAGTCATTTTGTAGTCTTATTAACTAAAAGATTTTAACAAAATAAAAAGCAGCAGCACTATTGCATAACTGAGTCATGTTTGCTATGTATTTCTTTCTTTAGGGGAGTAGGACATTTGTTTCACAGTTTTAGCATGATGTTTTATAGATGGCCAGGTTAAACACAGGTTTTTGTTTTTTAAGAGGGGGCCGGGGGTTTGATTTGATTGAAGTTTATTTCAAATATGCAACACAACAAACAAATATCAAGTACAGATATAGCCTTAAGCCGTTCAAATAATAATTTATAATTTCTTTTTAAATTTTAATATATTTAAATAATAATCTAAAAGAACCGATAAGAGTATCGATAAAGTACCGAACCGTTAAGCAGTATCGATAAGAGTAGTAGTATCGATAAAATCCTAACGATACCCATCCCTAGTCACAGTTGTTTTTTTTGTTTTTGTTTATGGGTTGTTGTGTGGTGGTTGCCTCTGGGGCAACCAGTTTGGTGGGGGAGGTGTTATGTACCAGGAGCCTGATCACTCCTGGGTCACTGTGCATGCAGGCCTGATCACTCCTGTGTCACGGGGCATGCAGGTGAGGGCTGCCAATTAGCTAATTAGTGCTGATTGGTTACCTGCTGGGAGCTTTAAAACCAGCCCTGGTAACACACATGCAGGGTCTGTGTTTAGAAGAGTGTGATAGATAGTCACGTTCTTCCAGTCCTTATCCTTTAGTTTACACTAGTAATTCCTTGATATAGTAGCACTTTGAGTTAACACACAGGTTTTGGTGTCGGTTTTGCACATAGGTTGCGTGCCTTTGAGCCAGGGTCATAACATGCGTGTGCAAACCCCTACATGCTAGACTACTAATGTGCATTTATAAAGTTCCCTAACCCAGTCAAACCTCCCACAAATCTGCACAGGTACATATTATCAACAGGAGTTACATTACAAACTAACGTATAACCAGGAAGCAGACAATATGTGTGCTCCGAAAGGGACGTGTCGATTTCAAAATAAAAGCCGTAGCTCCCAAAAGTGTAATAAAATAAAACGAAAGCAATGAAATCAAATCAAATCAATAAAATAAAACGTTAAGGATTATTAGTGGAATGTATTATAGTGTATTTTGTGATGGGGTGTAATTATCCATACAAGGCAACAAGGCACTTGTTACACAAGGAGCCTGCTTTGTGAGTGGGGGGCATGACAGTGGGAGTATGACTGAGATGAGTCAGGCAGGTTGAAATCGCCCAGTAGAAGGAGGGGCGTGCCATCTTCTGGAAAAGAGCTAAGGAGCATGTCCAGCTCATCTGGAAAATGCTCGAGGGGACCTGGGGGGCGATAGAGAGTAACAATGGTGATATTCAATGGAATAGAGACAGATACTGCATGATATTAGAGAGAGGACAGTGACAGAGTTGGAAGTGATATTGAGTTTGTAGTCCATGAGGGAGAGCTCAACAGATTGGTGCCTCCGCCAGGTCTGGAGGGTTGTGGTGTGTGAGAGAAGTTATAGTGTGTAGATAAGGCTGCCGGTGTTGTTAAATTATCTGGCGTGATCCAGGTTTCAGTCAGGGCCAGGAACTGGAGGTTTTGACTATGGGCGTAGGCAGTAATGCAGTCTGCTTTTCTGACACCTGATTGACAATTCCATAAGCCTCCACGTACAGTGATAGGTATATTTGTGGCGATGGGGGGGTAAGAAAGGTTTGCAGGATTGCTCCCAAATTGCCCAAATTGGTGTGAAGCTGGTCTGGTGGAAGAGAGTGTTGGAATGGGTAGGAAACACATTGTTGAAGGGGGATAGGTGTGAGTAGCAGGGGAAAGGGTGAGGGGGAGAGATCAAGAAAAGGCAAAAGAAGAAGGGAAAGAAAAATGTCAAGAATAGGATAATGGTCTACTTAGCACTCTGGTCTGTGTCCTCCTCGGATAACTCCTGTAGGAAAACTCCTCTTTGTCCCTCTTTGTTTGCGACGCTTCACTCACGCTAAACCAGCAAGGCTTTAAATCTCTATCACTAATTACTGATGTCACTTGTCATTTTAATAGCTCAGTGCAAGGAGTGCAAGGAGTATTCATTTTTTGTTGTATGTGCCTTGCATAATCCTACCAGTTACAGTCAACAAACAATTATATATGTTTATGTTTATCTTGAACTTTTACTTTTTTCTTTAGACCATTTAACAACTTGATCGGAACAATGGTCTAAAGCAGAGGTAGCCAACATGGTGCCTCACGCTGGTTGCGTGAGGACAAGAGGCCCTTGTCCCTGGTTTTATAATTAAGGCAAAAAGACAAAGAGGTATAATGTTCAACAAGCATTGGAACTTGTTGTGGATGTTGAGGATAGAGGAGGAGAGCTATATAATGGAGGGGCCTTTTTGTGTTTGTGTGTGCATGTGTATGTGTGTGTGTGATAGACCTGTTAGCTTCGTTGTAAAAGCAGAATATTTTATTTATGACACATGGACAGTCTCTCACAGTTCTTGTTCCTTTAGTTGATAGAGAAAGACATAGTTTGTAGTTTAAGTAAAAGAAGTAATTAACCCATTCTCTGCCCTCCGGGCATTGTACCCATCATTGTACCCTCTCTGCCAGCGCTATAAGTCTATGGAGATGTTCACCTTCTTTGCAGGGCTATAACTTTTTAAATTGTATTGCTAAATTGACATTACTATGCCCCATTCAACATCAATTATCTATCGTTCAGGATGTAGGAACGTTTTACTTTTTCATTCACACATTCATACTAAAATACCGTCTAGAGTATAAATATGTTTTTATCGTTTTCTGCAGTATTTCATAGAACGTGAGATATAGGCATAAATGCATATATTAGATGATCAAATGCAGTTTGATACCGATCAACGTTATATGAAAAATTTCAACTGTACATGGTCCTAAACGTCATGACTGGTCATGTGCGGGTGAATGGAGGGGGGGGGTCGTTTATAATTCAATGACCGACGTTAAATGATTCATGTAGTATGGGTGATGTATTGATCAGAGCAGTTTGTATCGAAAATGGTAAAGAAAAACGCTGAAACTCACCCCAGTCTCCTCGTAGCGTTGGGCGATGAGAGTGGAGCAAAAAGATCGCTATTATGGGATGTTGATCGATGCGATCCATTTCCGGTTTGTATATTACTAATACACGTCCAAATCATGTTGATTATTGAGTTATGGCAAAGATTCATATCGACAGTGTCTGTATTGAGCCCCGGGCGAGTGGCCGGACGAAAATAGGCGACAGACCGAGCACTTCCGGCCACTTCCGGTTTGGCAACTCGTCGATCGGCCACGAGGTGGCGGTATTGAAGCGTTGCAGAGTTGTGATGGCTCAGACAGCATCACCCAAGACTCCGTGGGTGAAATATGAATACCATGACGAAAATATGAAATATTGATCTAAAAAACACCTTACGGAGTTATTGGCAGACAACGCATGGTGGAGAAACCCGCCTTAACATGTGAATGGCGGAGAATGGGTTAACAACTACAAATTAATAACTTGAAATTAGTTGAACTACCAGCAAGTTACGGCAAAATGTAGTTAAACTACTAGTTTGATTACATGTAGTGAACAATGGGTCTCATTCCCGAACGGATTTACGACAAGAAATTTGCTCTCAGGCAAATTTCTGCCGATTTAAGACATATTAAGGCTGGTAGCGAGATTCCCCAAATTTCCCTGAGATCGGATTTGGCCGTGGCTGAGAGCAGAATTTAACAGTGCTGAGGAGCACACTTATGATTGATTGACTGATTTAAAATTGTATTAACTTGACAGACTGTGTTCTCCATGTTCTTAATGGCTTTATTTGGGAGGAATCATAGTGATTCCTTCATGTCAACCCTACAGGCCTTCTTGGAATTAATTACTTAATCATAATTAAAATAAATATGACAATATTTGTACGATAAGAAATTACGCAGATGTCGGAAAAATAAATAATATGGATTCATCTGATCACAGGGCAGCTGGATTAACCATATCTGAACCAGCTATTTTGGACAAATGTATAATTACTTTAATTACTCAGATATTCAAACACAATTATGCAATTATTGTGAAATGATTGAAAATAATAATTATTTAATGCCTTCTGTGGAATTTGTATTTCTTATTTGTTACATATCTGTTTTATTGATTAATTATACATTTGAAAGAATGCAAGTTAGAGCCAACATGCAATATATCCCATGATTAATGGGACAGACATTTGTTTGATATAGCTATAACTTGCATTCCTTCAAATATATCATTAATCAATAAAACAGATATTGAAATACACTATGTAGCCTGCTACACCAACACTGCAAATGACAGTGGATAAATAAATAAATAAGAACTAAAGCTAATCGCGTGGAAATAGACTGCATTAACCCATTCTCTGCCACCACTTTGATCATCCTAAACCATTCTCTGCCAGTACTATAAGTCTATGGAGATGTTCACCTTCTTTGCAGGGCTATAACCTTTTAAATTGTATTGCTAAATTGACATTACTATGGCCCATTCAACATCGATTAGCTATCGTTCAGGATGTAGGAATGTTTAACTTTTTCATTCACACATTCATACGAAAATACCATCTAGAGTATAAATATGTTTTTATCATTTTCTGCAGTATTTCCTAGAACGTGAGATATAGACATAAATGCATATATTAGATTATCAAATGCCGTTTGATACCGATCAACATTATATTAAAAATGTCAACTGTACATGGTCCTAAGCGTTATGACTGATCATCCGCGGGTGAACGGAGGGGGGGGGGGGGGGTTTATAATTCCGTGACCGACGTTAAATGATTTATGTAGTATGGGTGATATATAGATCAGAGCAGTTTGTATCGAAAATGATAAAGAAAAATGCTGAAACTCACGGCAGCTTCCTCGTAGCGATGGGCGATGAGAGTGGAGCAAACAGATCCCAGTTATGTGATGTGGATCGATGCGATCCAGTTCCGGTTTGTATAATACTAATATACGCCCAAATCATGTGGATTATTGAGTTATGGCAAATATCCATATCCACGGTGTGTGTCTTGAGTCCAGGGACGATAAACGAGTGGCCGGACGGAATAGGGAGACGCACCGGTATCACAAGAGATCCACTTCCGGTTGCAACTCGCAGATCAGCCACCAGGTGGCGGTATTGAAGCGTTGCAGAGTTGTGATGGCTCCCGTAGCATATGCCAAGGCTCCGTGGGTGAAATATGAATTCCATGACGAAAATATGAAATATGAACTTGAAACACGCTGTACAGCGATATTGGCAGACAACGCATGGCGGGCAATAACGCTGAACAGCGATTTTGGCGGAGAATGGGTTAATATTCCATAAGTCTTGTGTGCGCCAGTATAGCCTACGTGTCTAATGAATGCACAGTAGGCTTATATTATTCTAATTACTTGTTTCATTAGGATTTAGTAGATACTATATGTAGCAGGGTTTATTATCCCTGCTTCGTGGGAACGGGTGTGCACCGTCACTGGGTAGCAGGACACAGTAGAGCTCCGTCTGACTGCACCCTCGTCTTTGGGCCTGGAGCGTCAAACTGGAGGCCGGCAGTGAGAGTGGATGGGGCCCGGGATTTACCAACCTGGTCCGGTACTCTGGTTTTCCTCGCCTCTCCGGGGTGGTCAGCAGTACTCCCCAACTTGCTCTCACTTCCCCAAATACCTCCGTAACCCTCCCACACCTAGTGACTGATAGATGAATAAATAGATTCGTTCCCCCCGCAAGCAGTACCCTCCCTTGATGACCACTAGAAACCTTAATGACTGTAAGGGGAAAGTTGGCTAGGAAGGGGTTAATGGTATTAACGTTACCCACACCAAAATAGTTGTTTATAGGCTCAGGAAGGGACACGCACACAGAACCCCATCTAATTCCTTATATTAATTATACTGTTCAGTTACAAAGATTTAATGGCAATGTTTAAATAGGATGGGATCTTACCATTACCCAAGTTGTAACTCAATACCTTCTAGACACTTATATTATACACCAATGTGCTTGACACATCACCCACGTCTGGGTTGGTACCAGGGATAATACCTCTCTCAGGCTTTAATTATATGGTAGGGATAATACCTCTCTCAGGCTTTACTTATGCTACAACCAGTCGGTAACCTTCCCGCAGGGGAAGGGTTAATTAGATGGGAAATTATTATTAAAGGACAAACACGTTATCACACTCAAAGAAAATGAAAAGGTGGGCCCACTTTACCAAAACAAAAGTCCTATACTAATGCCGGCATGTAATGTTTATGGGGTACCCCTATGAACTGTAGTTAGCAACGTTAGCTTCACCCGTAGGCCGCATCACACTGTGTACTGTGCAATAAGATCCTGGGCACCGAAGCCCTAATGTACTCAACCAAGATGGCGGCCTCGCCGCGCCACCACTGTCCGGGTAGCAAGATGGCGTCAAACGCTCTCGTCACGGGCGCCAGCAAGCGGGGCTGGAGCAGAGGGAGCAGTAGCGGGCTGAGAGCGCGTGCTGGGTGATGGCGACCTCTGCTGGTCGGGCCGAACTCCCGTGCTGGGCTGAAGATAGCCGGTGCAGAGCAGGTGTCGAACGCCGGCGAAGACTGGTTGTTGACGGCCGGCGCTGGGTCGACGCGCGACAATACTCTGGCCCTACCTTAACTGAAGCTACTCTGTGGGTCCCAGACAGCCCTCCTGCTATTCGGTTATACTGTTGACGCAACGTGGCTGGCTACACCACCGGTCTCTTCAGCGCCTCGCGCCCGGTGTATACTGGAGTCAATATAGCCGTTAGCGGCATGCTAATACACCGCACACACTGCTACTATAACACGTTATCTATGGACGTTAGTCCTTGGGTTCGGTTTCTCTTACTCACACACTATCACGGATACTTCTAGGATAACCCGTCATATACTCAAGTTCAATACGTTCACCCGTGTGGTCCACAACGGGGCTCTGTCAAGACACGACCACCCAGGTCGAAGTCCAACGTCGAAGAAGCGCTCCTCCTCACTTCCGTTCCCGTTGACTTGCTTCCTTCTCCGTCTCTCTCGTACGCTCCGCCTACCACCGCCGCCCCCTGCTGGTACCGCCAACTAGCCCCACAGGAAGCACTGGGCGGATAGAATATGATTTAGTTTACTTATTATAATCCATATTCCAGCCGGTGAGAGAAGGGGAAACCCGTGTCATTGTTCGAGGGAATATCCATGGAAACTAGTTAATATGTCTTTGTGCACAAAGGGGAGATAAAAGGCAAGTCAGCACTTCTGAATAATAGCCACATATTCAGGGTGCTACATATATATATGCTCTGCCCTATACAGTAAGTACAGTACACATATTAAGGCCACCAGAGTCGGGCAGCGGACTGGTGGACTGTATCTGCGATCTCCTAATAAAACAAGTAATTAGAATAATATAAGCCTACTGTGTTCATTCATTACGCACGTAGACTATACAGTACTGCGAGCGTGTGTGTGTGTGGGGGGGGGGGGGGGGGGGGGGGGGGGTGCGCTGCGGCAGGTGATCAAGAGTAGTAGCCTGTATCGCAAAGCGCTTCCGCCACCATTTTCACACGGCTGCATCATTAGTTGCATTTAATGAGCTGGACAGGTGTGTCTAAACCCTCGACTTTTGTCGATTTCATTTGAACACGGCAAAGAGCCTGCCTTATAAGGAGCTCTGCGTTGTTTTGTATGCAAGTGACCTGGACGAGGGACGCGCGTTCATGTTTCAGATCGGTGACATTCCTCATCGCGGCATCTCAGCTGTGATAGTTTGAGCCACTTAAGACATCTTCCCCACACGTGTGAACTTGTCGTGGATTCTGTCTCAGTCGGTTCCAAGATAAGACCCAATGACCATGGCAACCACTCACTGTGATCAATTTGAAACATCCTTAAAACTCACATTTTACCTCAAAATGCAGTAGAAAGTAGATTATAATTCTACTCAACATAAAATAGCATCATCATTAGGGGCGACAGTGGCTCAGGAGGTAGAGCGGTCGTTTGGTAATCGGAAGATTCCCGGCTTGATTCCGGCTCCTCCCAGCAGCGTGTCGAAGTTACATTTTGACACTTAACCCGTAACTGCTCTCGGTGAGCAGGTTTGCACCTTGCATGGTTGCCTCCCCTGTCAGTGCATGAATGTGTGAGTGAATGGGTGAACGTGAGGCATAAGTTGCAAAGCGCTTTAGATAAAAGCGCTATATAAATGCAATCCATTTACCATTTTACATTGAATAATTTTCTCTATATATGTTGGTTTCGTAGCAAGTAATTTCGTTGTTGTCGCCATCTTTAGCGTTACAGATTTCTCCATTAAAAACTCCCAGAGTGCTTTCTCTCCTCATTATACAGTGTCTCTGGTACATCATGCCAGCATGGACCACATTCAATGTTCCTACTATTCATGTTAACTGCAACTTCTCACGACTAAACCAATATACATGTTACATCATATTATTATATACCCTCACTCCCCTCCTTGTTTTCACCGGTTTCCTCAATATGTCCATTGAAGGTATAGTGCTATGAGGTATGACATAATAAAAACAACATTCCATTGAGAAAACCCGGCCCTCTACGAAGGGCACTACCAAGCGACCACTCCCTGCTAATGGCATACTATGTTTGCTACTCTCAGGTATGGCAGCACTGAAGTCAGC
>NC_140174.1:53008668-53033668 GCF_963971535.1 Notolepis coatsorum | reverse complement strand
TTTACCCTTTTTATGGGTAAATGGGTTGTCAACAGGGTGTGCCATGACTAGGTAGGCCTAGCCAGGTAGCGTTAAACCTGTGCCCCGGCGGGGCTTTGAACGGGGTTTCCACCCGGAAGCCGATGCTTGAGGCTCGGCGGGTGGCAGTAGATCTATACTACTGCAGGACGGGACTTAGCAGCGGCCCGTGTTGTGGCTCAGCTGACTGTTTTCTGTCCATAGTAGCGTTGAACGCTATGCTATAGTAGTGTAGTGGGCTACTGTTTTGTTCTGTCTCTCCGCTACGAGAATGTCTGTCTATGCTACAGCTTTCTCTCCTCTCAACCATTCCTGCTGACGGTCAATCGGTGTCTATTGGGGGAATAGTGCGGGGGGGGATTTGTTTACCTTTTGGGTAAATGGGCTAAGCTAGTGCTGTTGTGAATATTATGAATGAATGCGGGACTGGTTCTCTCTGGTCCGCCTCCCCTTAACGTTGTGTACATGGGCTCAGCTTCTTCCCCCAGGCCATCAGAGCCTTGAACAATGAACATTGAGTGCCACAGAACACTGAACTATCCACACACAAGCACACATGAGCACACACACGACACGCACGCTGTGCACTAGCAGCCACTTTAACACTTTAACATGAGCGGGCACACACTCATGCCGCACTCACCCACACTTATTGCCAAAAGGAAAGGCCACTTTAAATTAGTACAGCAACAGTAACAGTGTATTGCACTACCAAAGCTACCTAGCATGTCCTATATGCTCTGTAAATAACTATGTACAGATACCGAGATGTCACACCATGTTACCTGTTACCTGTTATTGCACAATGTTGTTTTTATTGGATTCTATTATATGTTGTACCACTGTATTGCACATCATTGCGGGCAAGACCACCCGCATTTCATTGTATACTTGTATGCCGTGACAAATAAAACTCTTGACTTGACTTGACTTGATGGGCTTGCTCATTCTACAGTATTTGTGGTGTTAGTTCTTTTATTCATTTAACCCCTTCATGGTGCACACCACAGTGGAGGTTGCTGTTTGCAACCACCAATGGTGCTCCGTGTTAACATCAGTCCTTTGTTTTTGACATATTGAAACAGTGCCCCGCCCGGCCGACGCCATGAGGTGGGTCGGCCTGGCGAGTGGCTGGTGGGCTGCAAAAGCCTGTACCGCCATGGTATGGAATTGGCAGCGATTAGTAACTGTGTTCGAATTGCTGTTTTTTCTATCAAAAAAATTGTGTCTGGTGGCGGGGCCTTGAGGGCCAGCCGACGTCGACACATCGGAGGTTGTTGACGTTATTAGCTTTGATCTAGCCGCAAGCTATAACCGCTCAGGGTTCCCCTCTCCGCAGGGGATTTTGGTCTTCTGCTGGAGCGCGGGCGGTATTGTCCTAGGCCCCACACCGCCTCACACCGCGCAGCCAGAAGAAGAGAGAGCACGGCCTCGTCAGTGGCGATGACAAGGCCCTCGACAGGCGGCCATGTTTCCCCCGCCAGAGGTATCCTGGGCATTGAACCGACAGGTGTCCACAAGGCCGACAGCCTTGGCGGCCGAGGGATCGGCCATGTTGGATGGGCTCGGCTTGAACAACAAGCCGTCGCGTCCTGCCGCGAGCAGCCCGCTCTCCGATCACTCCCTCCCCCAACACCAGCGGAAAAAGGGGGCTCTGATTGTTTCCTTTGGCTGCGGGCCGCGTGCCTTTGTTGAAGCGCGGGCGGCCCCACTTTTCGCTTCTCATGGGGACAGGGGCTGACACCCAGTTGATGGCTGAGCCTGGGTCTGTCTGTGAGAATGTTGTGCTGTCAAGTGGCTCCCACACCATAAGCTGTGTTGGTTGAGCCTGGTGTTACGTCTGTCAACTATAAGTGTTGTCAGCAGGGGGGCTCAAAACCTTTTGAGGCACACAGTGCGGGCTTCCCCGGCCTCGCCTTCGCCAGGCCAGGTATCATGTTGGTACCTCCCACTCCCGCGAGATCGGCAGTGGTCTGAAATGAAGAGGTGCGCGTGATTTAGGTGGTAGTAATATCACTGCAGGGCTACGGTGTGTAGGAACCCATGGGGTCCTCACGCCTTGCATGTCCGGCTGCAGAACAACTCCTCAGCATGTTCTGGAGGGGTGTTCAGTGGGGGGGCTTTTGTCACCTAGATTGATGTCAGCTTCTATCAAACCGGCCCTTTCTGTCGGGGTCCCCCCTTGGGTGCGATTGCCTCGTGGGTAGTGTCAGGTTCCGACCCGACTCCACGGAACGCTCTGCTCGCAAGGGTCCAGGGTTGGCTACGCACAGCGGGTGGGACCGGGCCAACTATCTACAGTTCCTGGCGGACCTGGCGGCGGGTGCGTTGGGAGTGTCATCACATATGACTACGGCAGTACCATATGTCGAGGTGGATGGAGAGAACGCTGAGGCGGGGACTTGTGTTTACACAACCCCACCCGTTTTCGGGTTTGGTACAGACCCTATTGTCAGGGTCACCAGCAGTGACAGCTCTGGTCAACGAGATCCAATCTCTGTGGACGAAGCAAGCCATCGTTGTGGCGTTCTCCTCCCGGTGTTTTCTGGTGAGAAATCGGGAGGGGGGGGGGGGTGTCAGACCCATGCTGGACCTGTCCCATGGGAAGGTTCGGCATTTTTTGGATCGTCTCCTACCTGTTGAACACTGTCAGGTGGGGGTTACGAAGTGTATTCTGCCCTGACGACGTTCTGGTCCTTCGCAGTCAAGGTGGATCGTCGGGTCTCGTACCAGGCAGGTCCCTACCAGCCTGGGGTTTGCTGTAGACTGGAAGTAGAGACTCCTCTTCCCAGTCAACGGTTGGAGTGCTATGGGCATCCCTCTCAGAGCGTGTTGTTGCCCCGTCGGGAGGTTCCGTCCTAGGACGGTTACGGCGCTGTCTCACGTCACGTTTTTCACCGACGCCTCCCTCGCTGCTGACGCGTCGGGCCAATGCAGTAGGGGGCAGCTGGCAAACCATGCTGCCCGGTCTGCGCTACGTTCAATGTGTTGGTATTGAAAGCGGTCCTTCTGGTCCTCAAACGGTGTTGATCAGGACGGACAATACGACGTCAGTGTCGTATATCGACAGACAGGGAGGAGTACGCTCCCCCCGTCTGCACCAGGCGGCGGGCGGCTGGCTATGGGCGTCCTCCATCTGCGCGGCCTGAGGGCTCCCCACATCCCCGGCAGGGTGAATGTGGGTACAGGTGTACTGTCGCGGGGCGGTCCTCATCCTGACGGGTGGGGATTACGTCCGGACATAGCCAGGCAGGTCTGGGACCGATGCCGTGCCGCCTGGGATTCTTCCCCATACATCTGTTAGGTCAGTTGTTGGGACGGGTACGTTGAGGGGCGCAGGTTCTTGATCCTGATGGTGATACCATCCGGAATGCGCATGCTCCCTCCACTGTCGCGCTTTACGCGGGCAGATGGCGTATGTTCCAAGTGTGGTGTAAGGCGGGGGGCCGGGACCCAGTCTCCTGCCCCCTGGATGCTGTCCTTAGTTACCTCCAGTCTCTCCTTGATAGACTGTCGGCTTCGACGGTGAGGGTATATGCAGCAGCTATATCCTCCTATCATGAGGGATTGAGGGGGATGTCTTGTTCAGCCACCCTCTTGTGAAGCGTTTCCTGCTTGGCGCTCGACGCGTTAAGCCGGTGCTACGCTCTTTGTCTCCGAGTTGGGATCTTCAATTGGTCCTCGGTCGGTTGTCCTTGGCCCCGTTTGAGCCTCTTGAGCAAGCGCCGTTGGAACAGCTGTCGTTCAAGACTGCGTTCTTGCTGGCCGTCACCTCCGCTGAACGCGTGGGTGTGCTTTGTGCTCTCTCCTTACGACCAGAGTGCCTGTCTTTCGTTCCGATTGCGGTGTCACTCTGCGGCCTAATCCTGCCTTCGTGCCTAAAAATATCCGGAGTTCTTCCGCTCCAGGGATATTGTGGTTCAGGCGTTTTCATCCGCCTCCTCACGCTAGTGAGTTAGAAGCGGGCCTTCACCTGTCATGTCCGGTCCGTGCTTTGGGAATTTACCTCAGCCGTACTCAG
The DNA here is from genome assembly GCF_963971535.1 of Notolepis coatsorum. NCBI lineage: Eukaryota > Metazoa > Chordata > Actinopteri > Aulopiformes > Paralepididae > Notolepis > Notolepis coatsorum. The sequence continues at coordinate 53,029,629 of NC_140174.1, read as the reverse complement.
GACCTCAGGGTCACCGATCAGCTTTTTGTCTGTCACGGTGGTTCTCGTGCCGGTAAGGCACTATCGAAACAGCACCTGTCCCATTGGTTGTGCGAGGGCATTGCCCTCTGCTACACGTTGGCCGGGCTGGATCCCCCTGGGGGCGTCAGGGCGCACTCCACTCGTGGGGTGGCTGCCTCTGCCGCTCTCCTGGGTGGGGCCTCGGTGGAGGACATCTGTGCTGCAGCTTCATGGTCCTCCCCGGGCCCCTTTGTAAGGTTTTACCTCATGGACATGACCGGGGGTTCTGTCTCCCAGGCGGTTCTGGGGTCTGTGGCCTTTCCTGCTTCCCGTCCTTTGGTAGGGTAGCAGGAGTGTGTGGGTATGGGCCACAGTGTGTTAGGTCACACGTGGTTCCGCCTGTGCTGTGTGGTCAAGGGGTTCTAGTTCCCTCTTGCTCGCACTCAGGTGGAGTTGACTGCGCCCCCCCTTCATTAGGAAGGATGGGGTGACGGGGCTCCCCAACCCCTTGATGTGGGCTTACGGGTCCTCAGGGGGTACATTTGTCGGGCCTCGCGTCCGCTCTACCCCATATCTCGATAGGCTTAAGAGCGGGACGCGATGGCTAAGTACGATAATATAACGTAAGGTTATGTATATAACCTAGTTATATGAGTACTGGCTAAGCGTCCCGCTCTTAAGCGGCCCTGAGTTCCCTTTTGAGGGATCTTTTACTGGAAACGGGATTTTTGGCGAGGAAGAGTGTTTGGTGACCATGCCTACTGTCTTATAGGCTACGCCTCCATAGGGGCGGGACCCGGCAGGTGTGGGTGTACTTGTTTTTTTCCGTTGATGGAGTACAATAGGTACATGAGATGAGGTATATCTCGATAGGCTTAAGAGCGGGACGCTTAGCCAGTACTCATATAACTAGGTTATATACATAACCTTACGTTTGTTATGTACATATAAACGAAGAAAAAATATATTGCAAGTTCACTAGTTTCATAGAAGACATGTTGAGGAAGCAAAATATAACAAAATCTCAATATCGTCGAAAAAAGGAAATTTTGGGGGTGCTGTCTCGCCTTAAGTAAAAGTAGAGAAGTGTTATTGAATGTACTCAAGTATCGAAAGTAAAAGTACACATTCTACATGATGTTTGTGTATTCCAGTGCTTTGGCGTGTTTATTCCTTGAACCATTGACTTTTAAAGGCTATGTTAAAGTGGTATGTGGTCCAGTTCTGCTGACTCTGATTAAAGGTTATGTTAAAGTGGTACGTGGTCCAGTTCTGCTGACTCTGATTATGTCCTCTTGAAGTTGTCAGCCTTCAAATTTTAAAGTATATAATCGTCATAAATCTTTGCCATATTTTCTATGAAAAATCTTTTTCTTCAAAGTAACTAGTAACTGATGGGTTCAGATAAATGTAGTGGAGTAAAAAGTACAATATTTCCTTTGAAATGTAGTGGAGTAAAAGTACTCAGTACAAAGTTCCCTAAAATGAAAAAACTCAAGTAAAGTACAAGTAGCTCAAAATTTTACTTGAATGCAGTACTTGAATATAAATACTTTCCACCGCTGGATCTAGCATAGGATAATGAGTAAAGTGTAGTATGGCTGCAGTGATATGATTCACACACAATGAGACATGTGCTGCCAAACAAGAGACAGTTGCAGAATAGAATGAGTAGGCCTAACAGTGTAGGAAGGCTGCAGTTATATGACAGTGGCAGAATACAGTAGAATATAATATAATAGAACAGAACAGAATAGAATATGATATAATTGAATTGAATGAATACAGGATGACTGCAGTTATGAGTCATGGATAAAGACACACATCCCAGTAATTTTGGTTGCAAACAACAGGTAATTATTGTAATCAAATAACAGGTGATTATCATTACAATTACAATCATGGCCAATGAGCTGTGGTATTGCGCCATATCGTATGGCAAAAACATACTATGAATAGAACAGGGTACACCGAAAACCCACAAAGGTTAAAGGGATAATTAAGAACCCTAGCCCTATTTGCTACTTACCAGTGATGTTGTTGATTGGTAGAGTCCTTTCTCAGCGGAATCCATGCTGTTCCTCATACTAGCTATGGCTAGTTATCCACAAACCAATGCAAAGTCAATGAGGTTGAGCTCCTGTCTGTATGAGCTGACTGACATCTAGTCCACAGTGCACTCAAGGTAGATTTCACTTGTCTTCAGTCAGCTTGTACAAACTGGAGCATGACCCTGTTGACTTTTCATTGGTTTGTGGCTAACTAGCCAGAGCTAGTATGAGGAACAGCATGTATTGTGCTGAGAAAGGACCAATCAACATCATCACTGGTAATAGGAAAAAGGGCTAGGAAGTAAAATAAAACGAAATCAGAACTATCGCTTTAACCTTCAACTTCAACATACTGTATATAAATTAGATTAGATTCAAATGTATTGTCATCGTACAGCACAAGTACATATACATTGTAACAAGTGATTCAATTAAATATATATAACGAAACTGTAAACAAGTAAATATGGGAATCTGATGTATGCACAGCACAGCATTATAGTACACATATAGTAGGTGTGTTGTATATATCATACGCCTGTGAAACTGAATTTACAGCAGCATTTGTCCATTTCACTGTACGTCTCCTGCTTGTATGATGCATTTCTTGTTCATGGTTTCAGTTTGTCTACCGGCACATCAGCTAACTTGTTGTTTCCCACACATTCCTGCCATGATATGCTCATCATACAATGGAATTATCTAGAGCCGAGAGCAGGTGTATCATGTGTCCTTCTTCTTGCTATTTTCTCATGGGAGGAGTGGTTGAATGAGATCCTACAGATAAAACAAAGAGCATACAGTATACTATGTATCTATGTGGCATTCCTACTGAGGCCTTGTGATAGTGACATCTATATTTATCTCTGGGGGATGAATCTCTCTGTCTCTGTCTGTCTGTCTGTCTGTCTGTCTGTCTGTCTGTCTGTCTGTCTGTCTGTCTGTCTCTCTCTCTCTCTCTCTCTCTCTCTCTCTCTCTCTCTCTCTCTCTCTCTCTCTCTCTCTCTCTCTCTCTCGCTCTCACTCACTGACTCACTGACTCACTGACTCACTAACTCACTCACTCACTCATTCACTCTCTCACTGACTCTCTCTCTTTCTCTCTCTCTCTCTCTCTCTCTCTCTCTCTCTCTCTCTCTCTCTCTCAGCATGTGAAAAAAGCTGCTGTGGGTTGCTCAGTGCATGTGATATGGGTGGGGTTAGCTTAATGAGATACTCAGTGCATGTCAGTGGAGGTTTCTCTATGACAAGACGTGAAACACAAATTCACTCATAATTCATAATTATTATTAATTTACATATATATATATTTTTATTATTATTATTATTATTTTTTTATTAGAAATGTTTTCTACCGAAAAAATAATGCCAGTGAATATGGCCAAAATGTACAGCTCTGAGCAGGCCTGCACGCGTGTATACCTTCCGCAACGGAATTCGGTTTCCGGGTTCCTCTGATTGGCCGCGACCGCCACGTGACCCGCCCCCCTATCCAGCGCTGCCGCTGCCGCGCGCGGCAGAGCGAGCGGCCGCGGACTCGCTCGCTTCCTCAATTTATACGCATGGAAGTATTGACTGAATGAATGAATGAATGAATTAATGAAAACTTTATTTAACAGATTGCAGAATGGGTACAATACAGTACGGCTCAATACACACAATTGTTAAGGGGATGCAGACCTGAGAAAGACGTTTGTCTTGTTTACATCAGGGTCCCATTTTCAATTCATATAGAACAACTACGCCGTAACAAATCATTAAAAAAATATACCGTTAACTGGAATATGTTGTGCCTTTACACATATGTTGGATTATGTAATTGGTTTGTCATGACAAACAAATAAAAAAATCGCGATTTACCCGCTGGCTACAACAACACTCAGTGACTGCATGTAGTCAGAGCCAGAGCTCAGCGATGCCGCTCACGGCAGCACATTCTCGCCGCGGGCTGAGCTCTGGTGTCCGCTGGAGCAAGCCAGAGACAGCCGGCGATGCGATATTTTATTTGTTTGTCATGACAAACCAATTACATAATCCAACATATGTGTAAAGGCACAACATATTCCAGTTAACGGTATCTTTTTTTTATGATTTTTTACGGCGCAATCAATACTTCCATGCATTCGGGACCTCCATGTTTTGGGGGTATTCATCAGACAAATCGGATCCGGGGATTCGGCTCCCATCAGTCGGGCAAGAACTGCGGGTTTTCAGCCTCTCCCCTCTCTCCTGGAGCTTAAAGTGGAAATGAAGCAGTGCGATAAATACATATTCATAGCATCACATTAGTATTTAGATAAGCCACAGAAGAAGTCACGTTATAAAAATAAGCAGTTTCTAAGAAAAAACGATTTGTTGTGTACATTTCTGAAGCATTTAGCATTATGGGCGCGGCCATTTTGTTGCTAACGTCATACCGCTGGTTGGGTGTATACACTCTGGTTAGCTGCCTATAGTGAATGGGTCAGTCAGTAAATAAAATGTTGCCTACAAAACAACGGGACCGCGGTGGTTCTGTTTGTATTGCTCCTGGCTGTTCAAACTAATTTTACCATGTGAGAGAGAGGAAAGTTGGTTAATTTCCACAAACTACCAGTGAAAAAAACAGTGTTGTTGGCATGTTGGCTCGGGCTGGCTGCACTCAGGCGGCGCGACCAGCCTGTTGGACAGGGAAGGAGGATCTGCAGAGAACACTTCATTGCCTCGGATTATGTTGTTGGGGTGGGATGTTTGTCCAGAAGACCACTAATCAGCTGAAGCCGGACGCGGTTCCCTCGGTCTTCGACAGACAGACCGGCGTTAGCTCTCGGGAGCGATCGCTAGCTAGTTGGCACCAGCCGGGGACCGGCGTTAGCTCTCGGGAGCGATGGCTAGCTAGTTGGCACCAGCCGGGGACCGGCGTTAGCAACCGGAGCGTCGCGGAGCATTCAGCCTGCTGGCTACCTAGACCCACTTCAACCAGCGTCGCGGAGCATTCAGCCTGCTGGCTACACAGCTTGTTGGTGTGCTGGAGCCTCTGCAAGCTAACGGTAGCTAGCTACACAGCTTGTCGGTGTGCTGGAGCCTCTGCAAGCTAACGGTAGCTAGCTACACAGCTTGTCGGTGTGCTGGAGCCTCTGCAAGCTAACGGTAGCTAGCTACACAGCTTGTCGGTGTGCTGGAGCCTCTGCAAGCTAACGGTAGCTGGCTCCAGGCTCCAGCACACCGACAAGCTGTGTAGCCAGCAGGCTGAATGCTCCGCGACGCTGGTTGAAGTGGGTCTAGGTAGCCAGCAGGCTGAATGCTCCGCGACGCTCCAGTTGCTAACGCCGGTCGCCGGCTGGTGCTAACTAGCTAGCCATCGCTCCCGAGAGCTAACGCCGGTCCCCGGCTGGTGCCAACTAGCTAGCGATCGCTCCCGAGAGCTAACGCCGGTCATTGTCTGTCGAAGACCGAGGGAACCGCGTCCGGCTTCAGCTGATTAGTGGTCTTCTGGACAAACATCCCACCCCAACAACATAATCCGAGGCAATGAAGTGTTCTCTGCAGATCCTCCTTCCCTGTCCAACAGGCTGGTCGCGCCGCCTGAGTGCAGCCAGCCCGAGCCAACATGTCAACAACACTGTTTTTTTCACTGGTAGTTTGTGGAAATTAACCAACTTTCCTCTCTCTCACATGGTAAAATTTGTTTGAACAGCCAGGAGCAATACAAACAGAACCACCGCGGTCCCGTTGTTTTGTAGGCAACATTTTATTTGCTGACTGACCCATTCACTATAGGCAGCTAACCAGAGTGTATACACCCAACCAGCGGTATGACGTCAGCCATGACGTCAGCAACAAAATGGCGGCGCCCATGTTGAAAACAGGGATATTATATTATATTTTTCAGACAAATAAGATAGATTTCACATTTGATTATAGAACCCTGTCTTACACAAGGTACACAACAAACAAACTAGGATCACATTGCTCACTGCTTCATTTCCACTTTAAGGGGGAGCTTAGTACGCCTGCCTCTGAGGAGGTGGCTACAACATCAACACACAGTGACTACATGCAGTCACTGTGTGTTGTTGTAGCCAGCGGGTAAATCGCGATTTTTTTATTTGTTTGTCATGACAAACCAATTACATAATCCAACATATGTGTAAAGGCACAACATATTCTAGTTAACGGTATATTTTTTTAATGATTTGTTACGGCGTAGTCGTTCTATATGAATTGAAAATGGGGGACCCTGATGTAAACAAGACAAACGTCTTTCTCAGGTCTGCATCCCCTTAACAATTGTGTGTATTGAGCCGTACTGTATTGTACCCATTCTGCAATCTGTTAAATAAAGTTTTCATTCATTCATTCAGTCAATACTTCCATGCGTATAAATTGAGGAAGCGAGCGAGTCCGCGGCCGCTCGCTCTGCCGCGCGCGGCAGCGCTGGATAGGGGGGCGGGTCACGTGGCGGTCGCGGCCAATCAGAGGAACCCGGAAAGGTATACACGCGAAAGGTATACACGCGGAAGGTATACACGCGGCCTGCACTGCAGTAATGACTGCAGTAAATATTCGTGCAGATGGCTGCACAGGTTGACCCGGGATTAAATAAATAATAAATAATAGCCAATCAAAATAGGCTATTAACGTCATCTAAGCACGGTCCGTGCATTTAAACTCTTGCCATTGAATGGGGGATTGAATGATTGACAGCCTTGACATCCAATCAGAGAATGTGGCAACTCCGCTGTTCTGCAGCTGGATGGAGGTTGAATGATTGGCAGCCTTGAGATCCAATCAGAGAATGGTTTCTCTTCTGTGGCCTGCGGCTCTGCAGCAGCTTTGTTTACAAAATCATTTTTATCTCAGTTTAAGAAGCTAACTTGTTGGAGCTAACGTAGCTAAAGGGCTACCACCGCAGCTACCAGGCCCAGGGTGGAGTGTTTTTTTTATTGTTCATGAACTTATTGTGCATCGTTTGATGATATATATATATTTTTAGTAGTGTAATTGACGTGATTGCCGGCTTGGACTGTGTAAGCTAACTTGTTGTAGCTAACGTGAGCTAATAGCTAAGTCATCGAAACGTTCACCCAGAGGAAGAAGAAGAAGAGGAAGATGGGATAGGTGAGCCCACAGCTTTGGTGAATGCACTGCTTTGGCAATCGCTTGGGTGACTGTCTGAGTGACCACCTGTCGGAGTCGGAGTCCCGAAAATGGAACGTGTGTCACGCATCAACAGAACAATGTTTAGTGGATTTCGACAGCATCCTCACGCAAATGAAGGATCGATTAGATCACAAAAGACTGCTGTTTGTTGCATTGCTGGATTTGCAACTGCAGAGGAGGTCATTGAACGTTTCATCAGAAAAGAGCGAAGGATGGATTTCATTTACAAGGAGCGACAGGCATGGCCGCCTAGTTATAGTTGAAAGTGGGGATGCAAGATTTTTTTGTATTCTTTTTTTTTTTACTTTTTTATTTTTTATTTTTTTGTGCAAGGGGTGGTTTTTTAACATTTAATGAACACCTGTATGTGCAATTTCCTGCAATATAGAGCCTTCAATCTTGACCAAAATAAAGCTGCTCTTTTCACTATAAAACTCAGTTTATATTGCAGTATGATAGCTATAATAATAATAACTTCACTGCGAGGGCTCTTTTAGCTAACGCTAGCTAGGCACGTATGATAGCCAATTACTATTATAATAATAATAATAATAACTTTCCCATCCTCCCAAAGCCCCTCCGGCCCCGTTCACATCCGCAGCGCAGTACCAACAACAACAACAACTAATTGACGCTATCAATAGCCCCAGTGAGCGCGGCGGCTGAATGAATGAATGAAAACTTTATTTAACAGATTGCAGAATGGGTACAATACAGTACGGCTCAATACACACAATTGTTAAGGCGATGCAGACCAGAGAAAGACGTTTGTCTTGTTTACATCAGGGTCCCCTTTCGTGACTGTGCTGCACCGAGTGAATCCACAGTCACTTGCTCCTCAATGGGAAACCAACCTAGATTTACCATGAAGGACTGGTTCTGGCCGAACCGTTCGTTATACAAGTATCACAGAGACATTACAAAGGTGCTCACAGTTGCACGAGGGGTTCGCACAGAGATACGGGATGGTTTGAAAGCTCGGCGTTGCTAATAAATATTTTTAATATTTTTTTATAAACTGCTCAAAGCGGCATTATTTCCGCCGTTGGGTGATCACAGCGCCTGCGCACCATCCCGTATCTCTGGATTCACTCGGTGCAGCGCAGCAGCGCCGAGGCTCACCATACGAGAAATATTCAGTTTCAATCTGTTTGCGCATTTAGTATACAGTCACAGTGTTCGACTTACATGATGATTTGCTCCATTTTGATGTAAACGCCGAAGAATAATCCAGTCACAATGTTATCCAATATCCAGCCTAAATTTTTCAAGGGCTTTCGAAAAAGCCGCCTCCCCCAACATGTCGTATACGTCATGCCGACGAACCGTGGCCCGTGGGCACTGGATCAAACCATTAAAGTGGGGGGTCACACAATCTTTGGAAACTTAAAAACTTGCTATTAAGTGTCATTGCGTATTATTAATTTGATTGAAATTACTTAGTTATGGTTAGATTTATATATGGGGGGGGGGGGGTATATCATATTTTTCATATGATCAAAAAGTGGGGGAGCAAAACCAGCGTTTGCCCCCCCATGTTCAATAGTCGTAGAGCACCCGCTCCGCGTGCTCTATTGCGCAGGCGTCTATGGCGACAGGGACACTATTTCCTCCTAAGAAGTAACGTCGTCAATGGTGAGTGATTTTTTTTTTTTTTTTATATTTAGTAGCTGTGTGGGGCGGGTTTGTGTTGATTATGATTTAATTGACTGTATTTTACTGCGTGCGTTGGTATGCATTCTGCCTTTCTGTGGGTAACGAGCGATTTATTTTGGTCCGCCGTGGCCCTCCCTCCCTCCTCCTCCTCCTCTTCCTCTCTCTCCTCCCTCTCTCTCCTCCCCTCCTCCTCCTTCTCTCCCCTCCTCTCCTACTCCTCTCCCCCTCCTCTCCTCCTCTCCTCTCCCTCTCCTCTCTCCTCTCCCCTCCTCCTCCTCCTCTCCTCTCCCTCTCCTCTCCTCTCCTTAATCAGAGTTTCCAACACTATAGGTCTATATGACAGGTGTTGTACTCTTAAACAGTAATGTATATTTGTAGATCTGGTATGTCATAAATGTCTGGATGTAGCAGTACTGTCTATATCTCTGTATGTCATATATAGATGTAGCAGTACTGTCTATCTGTATGTCATGTTATGATGAATTGAAAATGGGGGACCCTGATGTAAACATGATGAAAGTCTTTCTCTGGTCTGCATCCCCTTAACAATTAATATTCCAATGTACAGTTTTGCATACCATTGACTCAGAATGGGCTGTTTTATTGAAATCGTCACAGCAGTATAGTTTGTTTATACTTCAGAAGTATGATATTTAAACATGGTCCCCAAAATGAATGGAAGCGAATGAGGAGCCTGACACCTGGGAGGAATGGGGGTGTTGCAGCGTTGGGGATGTTTAAAAAATATAATTTAATATATAATATAATATAATAATTTGTGCTTCACCTAAAAATTTGGTCAGCAGCCTCCACTGGTGCATGTGATATGGGTGGGGTTAGTTCAATGAGATACTCAGTGCATGTGATATGGGTGGGGTTAGTTCAATGAGATGCTCAGTGCATGTGATATGGGTGGGGTTAGCTCAATGAGATGCTCAGTGCATGTGATATGGTTGGGGTTAGCTCCATGAGATGCTCAGTGCATGTGATATGGGTGGGGTTAGCTCCATCATGACATGCTCAGTGCATGTGATATGGGTGGGGTTACATTTACATTTAGTCATTTAGCTGACGCTTTTATCCAAAGCGACTTACAAGTTCCATATGACAAGTCATCAGGAAGGGCACAACTCTATCAGCTGAGTAACAATGTTCATCAAGTGTTGAGTGCTACAGTGTAGGTTAGTTTATTAGGACAAGTGCATGACAGTAAGGTTAGTTAGGGTTAGATATATTTTTTATTGAATTTTTTTAATTTCAGATAATGGTTGAAGAAGTGCGTCTTTAGTTGACGGCGAAAGATTGGACGGGTTTCGGCTGTTCTAACTGGGGTGGGTAGTTCATTCCACCATTGTGGGGCAAGGACTGAGAATAGGCGGCTTCTCCTTGATGACCCTCCCGGAGCTCGGATAGGAGTAGGTCTGAGGCAGCCAGAAGATGCAGAGCGTAGGGGTCTTGAGGGTGTGTAGTTGGAGACCATTGACCGGAGGTAGGCGGGCCGCTGCGTTCTGAATGAGTTGAAGAGGCTTGGTGGCAGTGGCCGGGAGGCCAGCGAGCAGTGCGTTGCAGTAGTCGAGGCGGGAGATGACTGTTGATTGGACGAGGAGTTGGGTGGCTTCTTTTGTCAGGAAGGGGCGGATCCTTCTGACGTTGCTCAGGAGGAATCTGCAGGTTCTGGTTGTCGCTGCGATGTGAGCAGAGAAGTTCAACTGGTCGTCGAGGACAACACCAAGGTTCTTGGCGGTCGGGGACGCGGTCACAGCTGCATTCTCGACTGTGATGGAAAGGTCGTCAGGGGGGAGGATTTGGCCGGCAGGTGGAGCAATTCTGTTTCGCTTCAGTTTGAGGTGGTTGGTCGTCATCCAGGCGGAGATGTCAGACAGACAGGCCGAGATCCGCTGAGAGACGTGGATATCTGAGGGAGGGAAGGAGAGGAAGAGTTGAGTATCGTCGGCATAACAATGATACGAGAAGCCATGAGACGTGATAATGTTACCCAGTGATTTAGTGTAGGGAGAAGAGAAGGGGTCCTAGGTTAGCTCAATGATATGCTCAGTGCGTGTGATGGGTGGGGTTAGCTCAATGAGCTGCTTAGTGTATCTGATATGTCCCTGTGCTACATTTCCCTGTGCTATCCCGTTACACATACCATTGCATAATCGCAGGCAATTCTAAAGAGATCCTTCAGGCACTTGTTACTTTATATCTTCGGAGGACCTGTTTTGATCGCCATTTCAATTGATCTTGACTCCAGTGTCACATGGGAAGTTGTTGTGTAATTTGTGATTTGTTTGATGAATATGAAATACAACTTTATCTTATTGATATCCAAATGAGTAAAACAAATATTTAAATTAATATGTAATTTAAATATTATTAAACAGTACTTCTATGAAATATAGATTTGAGCAGATCCCAATGGGCCCAACTTAAAGGAACACGCCAACATTGTGGGAATGTGCTCACTGTCTTCTCCAGAGTCAGACAAGAAGATAGATACAAACCCCTAGCCTAGCTTACTGTAAAACTCCGGGAGAGATGTTTTTGGCCCACAGCTAGGCTAGTGGTCCGTATCTGCTTCCATTAATTTGTGCTAAGCTAGGCTAGCTTGCACCTGGATAGCTTTCTACTTAACGCACAGAAAGGAAATTTATATCTATCTTCTTGTCTGACTCTGGAGAAGACGGTAAGCGTAATGTTGGCGCGTTCCTTTACAGATGGACAAAACACTTCATTTTTTTTTTAACTAAGCTAAGGACCAATGTTGCTTTTTCAACCAAAATGATCAAGGCTGTGGACGCTGGGGGGCATTGGGGCTCTCATTTTAACTTTGAACTCATCAGTTTAGTGGCATCAGGTCAAAGCCATGGGCAGGAAACGTGAGTCCGTTCGGGGTCGTCGTTAAAAAAGGAAAAGGTTCCTTGATGAATTACATTCTCGACATGTGCTGCGTCGTTGTTTTTATTGCGTGCAATCGGAGGCCGTCTCACTGTAAATCACTTGTCACATTCTACACTAGAGATTATATAGGCGGCGTGATCACGGGCCAGGTCACAGAGCGGGACACATCGCAGGGGAGAAGGAGAGCTCGTGGAGGACATGTGCGGATAAATCAACATTGTCACTGACCACTCCCTGGTTATGTATCTTACTGACTGGCTGGCTGACTGGGGGGCCATATTGGAAAATGTCAGCCATGCCAGATGGATTATCTGAGAGGAGATAAGGTTTATGGTGAGATTCCTTAGCAACAACGCGTGGGTGATATAAAACAGCAGAGCTGTGTTTGGTTTGGGTAAATATTTTGGTGGCCGAGTGGGTTTGCTGGAAACCGCCAGAGTGCTCCTTCATATTCAGAACCATTGTTTATGTTGGATGTGCATTGCAGTGGTGGGGTGGGGTAGGGTGGGATTTTGGTTTGGATATTCAGTGTCCGTTGGAGTTTGTCAACTCAAGGATGTGTTGGTTTTAAAGCAATCCGATTATCACTTGCTACTAGCTACTTTCAAAGATTGATCTCTTGGAAGGACACCAAGGGAGAGTTTTTTTGTCCTGCAGTGGACAGAGGTAATTTTATAGTCACAGGCGCCCTCATGTGGCTAGTTTTGGTAGGCTGCCCCACAAACTGTAAACCACGGACACAGTGATGTAGGGATTTGCTCTTCTGTGGAGGCTGACCCCTGTGAATTCATCCAATGGGCGAGAAAAATACACACACACACACACACACACACACACACACACACACACACAGACACACACACACACACACACACACACACACACACACACACACACACACACACACACACACACACACACACACACACACACACACACACACACACACACACACACACACACACACACACACACACACACACACACACACACACACACACACACACACACACACACCTCTGGTTGGAAGTCACGTGCTTATAGGAGCTGTCTCAAGCTCTCCTGGATAAAGGAATGACTCATAGTACATGTATAGTCATACAGGCGGACTGCTGCACATCTAGTCATTATGCACATAAATCTGTCAGACATGTACATCTGTAAAAGACACACATAGCTAGTGTTAGGCGACATGGTGGTGCAGTAGTTTACACTGTTGCCTTGCTTACAATAAGAAGGTCCTGGGTTCAAACCCCGGCATGGGGCCTTTTTGTGTGGGTTTCCTCCGGGTACTCTGATTTCCCCCACACAATAAAAAAAAGTGCTGCCATTGCCCTTGAGCAAGGTACTGGCATTACAACAACTAATAATAATACACTTTATTTGTATAGCACTTTTCATACAGAAATTGCAGTTCAAAGTGCTTCACAGTAGTAAAAAATACAGGCATAAGCAAGCATAAAAAAGATAGATACAGTAGGTAGCAAGGTAAGGTAAATCACAGTTTTTCACATTAGGATCTAACATCCCAATAGGCCTCTCTGTTTACGGTTTCATTCAGTAATACAAATAATAAAATAGAATACAGAGTAAAAAAGTGCGGTTTGATTCAGAAATAGGCAATACAAAAAATTATAAAATAGAATAGACAGAGTAAAAAGTGTGATAAAATAGTTAGATAAAAATATTCAATAACATTTACAACAGAGCATCGCTCATAACACTTAATAGAACAACAGAGCAGTGCATTGCTCTTAATACTTTGAGTTTCTTTACAAAGTTCTAACATACAACAGAGCAGTGCATCGCTCTTAACACTTTCCGTGCCACGCCGCCGTGTCCTATTTACCTTGTTGAATGCCACCGCTCTATTCAATGATAGAGCTCTAACATTTTCTGAACGCATAAACTCTATCTTAAATTATGGCTATGTGTCTAATACGACCGTCGCTTATCAATGACTTGTTTGCAGTCAACATTGTCGAAACGGATTGTTTTTTAATCGGTTAATTTCCGTTTTATACCATTTTGAAAAACGCTCGTTTTTTTTAAACTTTCAGAAAAAAATAGATTCTGCAGGAATCGCGCTTTACTGTAATACACAAAACACGTTGTCATTTTTCTGCCTATTTATGAATAGTTTTCAAATAAACGCTAGATTATCGATAGTATATGTGTACGCTATAGAAGCGGGCTGAAAAATCCATTATCTTATTTCCTGATCAGCTACACACACTCACAGCCACATACACACATAGGGGACACGTTGAGGTGAAAACAGCTCTGATTATCCCAATACTGGTAAAATAGATTCCTTACCTCAGATCAGATGTTCTCCAAAGAGACTATTCCAATTCCTGATCGCCATTCCAAATATCGATCGCGTTTATTGATCCAACGCTGGGTGCTCAAAAGACATATTCCACGCTGTTCTGGTGGTGGGCAATGACTGGGATCGTCTCCGGTTACTTGTCTGACAAGTAAAATGTGGATTCCGGACTCTATTTTCCTCATGCGTTTCATTCAATCCAATCCAATGGGGTGCAGTACCATCCGGAGAGACGATAGGGGGCGGTATTTCCCCTGTTCAAGCTCAGACAGATCCCCACTGGTAACGTGAGGCTAGATTGATGAAATATGAATGGAAATCGCTAAAAAAAAAAAAACGATTAAACAACGAGATCTCTCGTCGTTGGCACTCAACGGTTGGCATGAACTAACGAGAAATCTCGTCGTTGGCACTGAAAGTGTTAACACTTTGAGTTTCTTTACAAAGTCCTAACATACAACAGAGCTGTGCATCGCTCTTAACACTTTGAGTTTCTTTACAAAGTTCTAACATACAACAGAGCAGCAGTCCATCGCCCTTAACACTTTGAGTTTCTTTACAAAGTTCAGTTCTAAATTACCTTATAGAACAACAGAGCAGTGCATCGCTCTCAACTTTGAGTTTCTTTACAAAGTTCAGTTTTAAATGACAACAGAGCAGATCAAATTCGCATAGAACTGACACATGAATTTGATAGGAAGTGTATAAAAGTAGGCAGAATAAGAATAGTGCAAGTAAAGTACAATTTGTGTCAGGATATCCCTGATGTTTCATTTAAATGCCTGAGCAAAGAGATTTTTAAGCTGTCTTTTGAAGATATCTAGCGAGTTGGCTTCCCTGATGTTTTTGGGTGTTTTGTTACATAGTTTTGGGGCGTAGTTGATAAAGGCTGAATCACCGATCCTTTTTTGACTGTTTCTGGGAGCCTCTAGTAGTCCAGCAGCTGATGATCACAGTGTTCTTGCTGGCTTGTAATTTATTAGTGTTGGCGATGTAGCTAGGTCCCTGTCCATTTAGAGCTTTGTATGTAAGGAGAAAGACCTTGAAGTAAATTCTAAATGTTACAGGAAGCCAGTGTAAAGCAGCTAAGACTGGACTAATGTGACTGGACAACTGGAGTTGTTCCCCGGGAGGCACACTGTGTGGCTGCCCACTGCTCTTAAATAAGTAGGAAGGGTCAAATGCAGAGGACCAATTTCTACAAGGGCATTATTCCCCAGGGGGTTGATGTCCCTTTGCTTTAATCCCTCCATCTATATGGTTGTACTGCTGCATGGATTCTAATTGTTTTATTGCTGGCTATGTGTTGTCTGCTAATGCTCATGTCTTGTTTAGAATTGTGTTTTGTCTGCTAAATGCTTATGTCTTGTTGTGTGGTGGTAAGTGTGTCTTGTCTGATAATGCTTATGTCTTATTTAGAATTGTGTCTTGTCTGCTAAATGCTTATGTCTTATTTAGAATTGTGTCTTGTCTGCTAAATGCTCATGTCTTATTTAGAATTGTGTCTTGCCTGCTAAATGCTTATGTCTTATTTAGAATTGTGTCTTGCCTGCTAAATGCTCATGTCTTATTTAGAATTGTGTCTTGTCTGCTATAAATGCTTATGTCTTATTTAGATTTGTGTCTTGTCTGCTAAATGCGTATGTCTTATTTAGATTTGTATCTTGTCTACTAAATGCTCATGTCTTATTTAGATTTGTGTCTTGTCTGCTAAATGCTTATGTTACCGGTCCCAATGGGCTACTGGGTACCGGGACAAATCATGTTCGCAGCCGGTCAGCATTCACTCCCTGAAAGCATAGGATATGATCAAGAGGAATGAAGACACGTGTTGCTCAGTTTAACTCCAAGACTCCTCTCAGAGTTGTATTCATAAAACGCCGAACGAAACATCATTTATCAAGCATACAGTATATTTACATTAGTTAGTTTAACTCAGTGCCTCCGGTTATCACTGTCAATAGTTACCAAAATATACACTTCATCGTATACTTTCATTTACATTTCTCCTTTGTTTTGATACAGGTTGTCAAAATATTCATAAGCGACATATTCACACTTCTCTTTACTGTAATACCAAACATTCACTCTACACGTGCATGTGTGAGCTTTTCGGATAACTCACAATGTAAGATCACACCTTTAAACGAGGGGGACGAGGGGATAGGAAAGATAGAGGGAAAGAGGGAGAGAGAGAGAGAGCGGGAGGGAGAGAGAGAGAGAAAGAGAGAGAGATAGAGAGGGAGAGAGAGAGAGAGCAAGAGAGAGAGAGTGGGAGCAAGAGAGAGAGAGAGAGAGATAGAGAGAGAGAGAGAGAGCGGGAGAGAGAGAGAGTGGGAGCAAGAGAGAGAGAGAGAGAGAGATAGAGAGAGAGAGAGAGAGCGGGAGAGAGAGAGAGAGAGAGAGAGAGAGGGGGGGAAATAGCTTAATTATTCCTCTTTTAGCCAAAGGCTTGAACAGTAATTTAAATACTATTACAATGTGCTATTGAAACAACAGGTCGCCACATGTCACCAATGTCCATAGGTCAGAGAGCACCAAAGTCAAACCTACTTTTACCGTACAACTACTTGGGTAAGACTGCTCTTAAAAATCATGGGAAATATTCCTTTCCTTGAATAATTAGCTTTTATTAAAACTTCACAAAATGGTGTCTCCTTAGCATTCAGCTCTGACTGGTGGTGTATAGTGACATGTGCATCCTGGTGACGTATGCATACTGCTGCCTTCATACACATTTTCAGGGATAGTGGTTACCCTTTTTTCATATTTTCGTTAGGTCACCTTATTTCACATTATAGTCAAACGACCTTTCTTCACATTATAATCAAACGCTCAGGTTTCAGCATTGAATAAACAAGTCACAATGTACCTTAACACATTGAGTGCCACGGACACATTTTGTCGTTAGTTCATGCCGACCTTTGAGTGCCCCCGACGCTATATAGCGTTTGTTTGTCGTTTTTCTTTTTATTGGCGATTTGAATTCATATTTCATCAATCGAGCCTCACGCTAGTGCTGCAGACTCTCTCTGAGCTCAATTGGGAAGATACCGCCTCCTATCGTCTCTCCCTGTGTAACTGCACCCCATTACTTACACTGACGAAGGGGGGGTGGCCAGTTTCCTCATTTTACTTTTCCCTCAAGCCAACTGAAGAATCCATTGTGCTCGCCGGCCCGGAAAATGTGTGGATTATGTATTTACAGTACCCAACACTGTAATCAATAAGCGTGATCGATATTTGGAATGGCGATCAGGAATTGGAATAATCTTTTTGGATAACATCTGATCTCAGGTAAGGAATTTATTTGACCAGTCTTAGGATAATCAGAGCTATTTTCACAGAGATATAAGCGTTTGCCCTATGCGTGTGTGTGTGTCTGTGTGTGCGCGATCAGGAAATGAGAGAATCGATATTTCAGCCCGCCTCTATAGCGTGCATAAGTACACATAAACTATCGATAATCTAGCGTTTATTTGAAAACGATTCATAAATAGGCCGAAAAATTACAACGTGTTTGTGTATTCCAGAATATTCCAGTAAATGCCTTTTATCACGGAATCTATATATTTTCCTTGAAAACGAGGGCTTTTCAAAATGCTATAAAACGGAAATGAACCGATTAAAAAACAATCCGTTTCGACAATGTTGACTGCAAACAAGTCATTGATAAGCGACAGGCAGATTACATTTACATTTACATTTAGTCATTTAGCTGACGCTTTTATCCAAAGCGACTTACAAGTTCTGTACGACAAGCCATCAGGAAGGGCACAACTCTATCAGCTGAGCAACAATGTTCATCAAAGTGTTGAGTGCTACAGTGTAGGTTAGTTTATTAGGACAAGTGCATGACAGTACGGTTAGTTAGGGTTAGATTTTTATTTTTTTTTATTATTTTTTATTTTTTTTTAATTCAGATAATGGTTGAAGAAGTGCGTCTTTAGTCGACGGCGAAAGATTGGACGTGATTCGGCTGTCCTAACTGGGGTGGGTAGTTCATTCCACCATTGTGGGGCAAGGACTGAGAATACGCGACTTCTCTTTGATGACCCTCCCGGAGCTTGGATAGGAGTAGGTCTGAGGCGGCCAGAAGATGCAGAGCGTAGGGGTCTTGAGGGTGTGTAGTTAGAGACCATTGACCGGAGGTAGTCGGGAGCGGTTCCCTTTGCCGCACGGTATGCTAGGTCGAGGGCCTTGAAGCGGATTCGTGCAGCAATGGGGAGCCAGTGCAGGTCCCTAAGAAGTGGGGTGACATGGGCCGACTTCGGTAGGTTTGAGATCAGGCGGGCCGCTGCGTTCTGAATGAGTTGAAGAGGCTTAGTGGCAGTGGCCGGGAGGCCAGCGAGCAGTGCATTGCAGTAGTCGAGGCGGGAGATGACTGTTGATTGGACGAGGAGTTGGGTGGCTTCTTTTGTCAGGAAGGGGCGGATCCTTCTGACGTTGCTCAGGAGGAATCGGCAGGTTCTGGTCGTCGCTGCGATGTGAGCAGAGAAGTTCAACTGGTCGTCGAGGACAACACCAAGGTTCTTGGCGGTCGGGGACGCAGTCACAGCTGCATTCTCGACTGTGATTGAAAGGTCGGTTAGGGGGGAGGATTTGGCCGGCAGGTGGAGCAATTCTGTTTGGCTTAGGTTCAGTTTGAGGTGGTTGGTCGTCATCCAGTCGGAGATGTCGGACAGACAGGCCGAGATCCGCTCAGAGACGTGGATATTTGAGGGAGGGAAGGAGAGGAAGAGTTGAGTATCGTCGGCATAACAATGGTAGGAGAAGCCATGAGACGTGATAATGTTACCCAGTGATTTAGTGTAGAGGGAGAAGAGAAGGGGTCCTAAAACCGAGCCCTGGGGGACACCCGTCCGCAGGGGGCGGGTGGCCGACAGGGTCCCTCTCCATGACACTTGGTAGGAGCGGTCATTGAGGTATGATGACAGCCATGTCAGCGCAGAGCCAGCCACTCCCATTCCTGCGAGGGCCGCAAGGAGGATCTGGTGGTTGACTGTGTCGAAGGCTGCAGATAGATCTAGGAGAATCAGGACAGAGGAGAGGCCTTTCGCTTTTGCTAAATGAAGTGCCTCTGTGACCGCAATGAGGGCTGTCTCTGTGGAGTGACCAGTCCTGAAGCCTGACTGATTAGGGTCTAGGAGGTCATTCTGTAAGAGATAAGCAGTAAGTTGGTTGGATAGAGCACGTTCAAGTGTTTTAGAAAGGAAGGAGAGAAGAGAGACAGGACGGTAGTTGCCTATGACGGTAGGGTTCAGGGTTGGTTTTTTTATGAGCGGCGTGACTCTGGCTTGCTTTAGGGAGGTGGGGACCACCCCCGAGTTGAGTGAGGAGTTGATGGTTGCAGTTAGGAATGGGAGGATGTCTGGTGCTATGGTCTGGAGGAGTGGGGAGGGTAGCTGGTCCAGCTGGCAAGTAGTCGGACGGTTCGACGTTACCAGTGTCAGGGTCTCTGCTTCTGTAATGGAAGAAAGATGACAGAGTGAAGGATGAGGTTCTCGATTCAGCATTTGGAATGGGTGGGGGTTGGGAGAAGGAGCTGCGGATGTTCTCCACTTTTTCCTCAAAGAAGATCGCAAAGTCTTCGGCAGAGAAAGATGAGGGAGGGGGGGGTGGGGGGGGGAGTGAGGAGGGAGGACATGGTAGCATGCAGTTTGCGAAGGTTCTTGGCAGAGGCCTCGATCCTATGGTGGAAGAAGGAAGCTTTGGCATTAGTGATGGTTTTGGAGAATGTTAACAAGAGGTTGTGATATGTGTCGATGTCAGCAGTGAGGCGTGACTTTCTATACTTCCTTTCAGCTGCTCTCAGGATCTGTCTTTGTTCTCTCACTGGATCTGTCAGCCATGGACTGGGTGGGGAAGGGCGGGCAGGTTTCTCAACGAGGGGACAGAGCTTGTTGAAGGAGGTTGCAAGGGCTGAAAGGAGGGTGGAGGTTGCCATCTCTGTGGAGAGAGCAGAGAAGGTGTCACTCAAAGGTAGAGCGGATAGTATGTCAGAGGAGAGGGTGGAGGGGGATAGGGAGGGCAGGTTGCGTCTGAGTGAGACTGTTTGAGTTGGGGTGAAGACCTTTCGGTTAAGCATGAGAGTTAGTGAGAAGGATATGAAGGAATGGTCAGATACATGTAGGGGAGTTACCGTGGTGTTAATGATGCTGGAGTTACGGGAAAATATGAGATCCAAGGAGTTGCCTGCTTTGTGGGTGGGAGGCATGGCAGTGGGAGTCAGGTCAAACGATTGTAGGAGGGAGACTACTATGACTGACTGAGATGAGTCAGGCAGGTTGAAGTCGCCCAATAGAAGGAGAGGGGTACCATCTTCCGGTAAGGAGCTTAGAAGCATGTCCAGCTCATCTGTGAAGTGATCGAGTGGACCTGGAGGGCGGTAGAGGGGGGGGGGGGGGGTTTCGACTGGCCCATTTAGTCCACTCCGATCGGCCCACTTTGGTAGGGTAGGGCTGAAAAAGTTAGATGTAAAAATGAAAATTGCCACAGAAAGATGTTTAAAAATAGCCTACTAGCTCTTGCAGTGATTTCAGTCATCTCCCAGGCTACATGGTCTGTACGGCGGGCCGGTGTGGGCCAGTGTGAGTCGGTGTGTGGGCCACTAATGTGGGCCGGTATGTGGGCCGGTGTGTGGGCCAGTGTTTGGGCCGGTGTGTGGGCCAGTGTGTGGGCCAGTGTGTGGGCCGGTGTGTGGGCCAGTGTGTGGGCTGGTGTGTGTGGGCCGGTGTGGGCCAGTGTGTGGGCCGGTGTGTGGGCCAGTGTGTGGGCTGGTGTGTGTGGGCCGGTGTGTGGGCCAGTGTGTGGGCCGGTGTGTGGGCCGGTGTGTGGGCCGGTGTGTGGGCCGGCAGTGGCGCCAGCAGGATTCAATTCCAT